>NC_092175.1:15511763-15825513 GCF_045791955.1 Oncorhynchus clarkii lewisi | reverse complement strand
GCCATTGGAGCTGTCCTAGTCATTGGAGCTGTCCTAGTCATTGGAGCTGTCCTAGTCATTGGAGCTGTCCTAGCCATTGGAGCTGTGCTTGCTACAGTGGCGGGTTAAACAGCAATGATTTAGATCCTGTTAGCGACAATACACCGTACTGTCCTCAGGAGCCAGAAGGACATTGGTCAATGACAGTGGATGTGGAGTCAATACAGTAATCTACCGACACATTGGCCGTGTCTGAAATCTGTCTTGACTACTACTTACTAAAACTACATACTGTGTACTAATCGTTCAACACACTATTTAAAATGTACTGTTTAGTAAAAATGTATGCAGCAGTGTGTGTCCGGTCACAACTCCTCAGCAGGTTGATAAGCCCTTGGGCTCTGCAGAGAGCTCTCATCTGTAGAGAGCTCTCTAGGGTCCATCTCTCCCCCCTGATTCCCTTTCCCTCTCCTCTCTCTCCGCTCACACCGGCAGATATCAGAAAAGTCCTTTTGACCATCTATATGGATGAGACTGGAGATTCTAAATTCAAATAAGGCCCAGACAGCCAACGAGGGGGGGGGGGGGGGTATTCCACTATACAGTTTGGAATCATGACCTGAGATACATACACACCTCACGCCTTTGAATAAATCACACACTGACATCAGTGGGAAGATTGGCAGATCAGCTGGAGCTACACATGCACATATCTCAAGTGAGGACCGAGGCCATAATGGCTTAGTCTATTTGAACTCCGTGGACACAACATACCCCAGTAAAGAGAAGAAAAACAGAAGCATGGTTCCACACAGATTGGGTGTGTTGACTTTTTCTTATCCAATGGGAGCTTTAGGTTTAATACACTGGCATGCAACAGTCATGCTCTGAAGACCTGGTTACCCTGGCATGCAATCTGGTAAGTCAACCCCCGCTAGCATCAGTCCAGGGTCTCAACACGTCTAGATGGTGAGTGAACCGTACCCCAATAGCGTTCAGAAGAACCGTGGGCTGAAAGGATGGATGTGTGTGTGTTCACATCAAAGTAGCTCAGATCATCCCTGATTATCCTCAGTCACCTTGACTAGAGCGTTCTCAGCTGCCCCTTTCCGAAAGAGAGCGTGCAGCAGTTCCTGTTTACGGATGGGGGTATCTGTCTTCCAATCATCTGCCTCTCAGTGGGTATTATTCCCAACCTTCTGCTCTTTCTGTTGTTTCCACCCAAGGCCAAACAAGAAGGGGAAACAAAATTCACCCTCCCTGATCAGCCCTTCTCACTAATTATTTCGCTATTTATGATGATGCTGATGAGGTAAGGATGTTTGTATGTGAAATGTGACTTTCTGATGACACCGTTTGTTAATATTGACTTGATTTACTGTAATTCTTGGGTATGTTGGCATTGTAGAACCGTTCTTTACTTTATCATGTCGGCAAACAATGGCAACAAGAGACGGGGTGTAATATGATTAGTGATTGTCTTCTGAAAGCTATTGGGAAGAGTCTTGGTTCACTGAGAGGGTAAGAGGGGGGGACGGGTATCCTGCCCAGTGCAGGACAGAGAGTGAGAGCATTGGAACGCGATGGGGGAGGTTGATGGGGAATGTTTTGGGAGGATGGGGCTTTGGGGTCAGGGGTCAATAAGAGAGAGTGTTGGTCCCCACCTGGCCACGCTTTGTTGGGATCTGATGAAGAGAAACAATAATAAACAGAACACACACAAACACGTCACAAAGCCACATAGAACAAATGGAAAGCACAGAAGAAATAATGGCTGCTTCATGAAGACAAAGAAAAAGGCAGAAATATACAGAAACACTAAGAAAAAGAAACACTTTAGGCCACTATATGACAGTATTAATAACGCTGTTGAAGAGAGGAGGAGATATAGTGGCTGGAGCTAGTTAGCCTTAAGACTTAATACTGAACATTGAAACACATCAGTAAGAGACAAATAAGGACAAGCAAACGGAAGCATTTAATTCACTTCAAGTCAAGAGCAAAAAAAAGAAGAAACCTTCAGACTGATCTGAAAATGACAGCTGTAGGGGGTTATGGCTGTCTATCTTCTGTTTCTGACAAGAAGACCCTGGGTGCGTCCTAAATTAAACCATACATAGTGCACTACCTTTGACCAGAGCCATATGGGACCTTTTCAAAATAAGTGCACTATATAGGGAATAGGGTGCCATTTGGGATTTATTTATTTTTTCTGACAGGAGATTTTCCAGTGAGATGGCATCAAGGAAGAGAAGACATGACGTTCGACAAAAGACACATCTGAGAGTGCCATCTATCCCTCAGTCTGTCTGCCAGGGAAGTGAGCAGCTCAGAGATGGAGGCTAGGGAGAAAGTATATCATCCAGATAACATCCCTATCAGCTACCCAGCATTCC
This sequence comes from Oncorhynchus clarkii lewisi, assembly GCF_045791955.1. NCBI lineage: Eukaryota > Metazoa > Chordata > Actinopteri > Salmoniformes > Salmonidae > Oncorhynchus > Oncorhynchus clarkii. The sequence continues at coordinate 15,823,138 of NC_092175.1, read as the reverse complement.
ACAGTACCAGGAGAGGAACACATATATACCATATTGAGCCAGTATTATGGGACAACAACTACCACACACACACACACACACACACACACACACACACACACACACACACACACTTGGATGTATGAGCATATAGACAGCCATTCACACACACATACAGTGACCGCACACACATCTCAAACTGTTCCATGCAAAAAAAAAAGAAATATCCTCTCAATGATGAGACTGTGTGAATTTTAAATGGGAGAGTAAATCAATGAACATATGCAAATAAACAGAACAATATACAGTAATATAATGAATGTGAATCTATAGATATATAGGCTAGTTAAGCAAATGGACTGAGCAATGAGAGTGAGGCTGCTGGCTACAGTCATGCTACGCTACATACCTACAGTATATGCTGGACAGGCAGTGAAAGACAGACAGACAAGTAAACGGGCAAGACAGGGACAAGCAAGAAAGCAGGCAATCACAAAGGCATTACCCCATGAAGCTCCTGAAAGCAATCCAAGCCACAAAAGAGAAAGACAGAGGGACAGTTTGAAAGAAAGGGGAAAGAGACAGAGTCAGCGACACAGAAAACCACAGAGGAACCCATCAAAACACAGTAGGCTACTGCCTGGAAAAAAAGAGAGAAGAGGCTAGAAGGATAGAGAAGTAAAACAACAGCAATACAGATGTGGTACAATTTGCTACTTCAGAGGTTATTACACATTAGCCCCATCGTGACACCACTGGGTGTAAAACAACTGAAGGAGCTGGCAGAGAAAACACCATTTCCTTTTACTCCAGAGACGCAGATGCCTGGTCGGCATGCTTGAAAAGACTGGTTTTCACCTTCCGATATTGTCTTTGTGTGCGTGTGTGCGCGCGTGTGTGTGTGTGTGTGTGTTACTTGCCATAGATGCACCTGATGACTTACCGTCTCAGTTCCCCAGGGAGGGAGAGAGGAACAGCTGTACATTAGCACTATGAGGAACCCACGGTGCCCCTCTCCCCAGATCAACCTCACGCTCATTGCTCAAATCACACACCCGGTATTAGTACACAGATAGGAGGGGGTTATGATAGGCTAAGAGAAGAGACACAATAATCACAGCCAATGGAGTTTGGAGCCCCTGAGAGAGGTTGGCTTTGGAGAATGTTTGGGGGTTTTGGGGCCTTGAGTGAGAGAGTTTAACACAGGCATGTTTGTTAATCAAATGGCCCCCGGACTATTTACATTGACCCCCCCCTCCTCCATTTGTTTTGTACACTGCTGCTACTCACTGTTTATTATCTATGCATAAGTCACTTCACCCTTACCTACATGTACAAATGACCTCGACTAACCTGTACCCCAGCACACTGACTCGGTGCCGGTACCCCCTGTATGTAGCCTCGTTATTGTTATTTTATTTTGTTACTATTCATAGTTTTTTACTTTAGTTTATTTGGTAAATGTTTTCTTAACTCTTCTTGAACTGCACTGTTGGTTAAGGGCTTGTAAGTAAGCATTTCACAGTAAAGTCTACACTTTTATTTGGCGCATGTGACAAATACAATTTGATTTGATTTGTAAGTGTGCCAGCAGGGGGAGCGCCAGCAGGGGGAGCGCCAGCAGGGGGAGCGCCAGCAGGGGGAGCGCCAGCAGGGGGAGCGCCAGCAGGGGGAGCGCCAGCAGGGGGAGCGCCAGCAGGGGGAGCGCCAGCAGGGGGAGCGCCAGCAGGGGGAGCCAGTGTGTGACTGTGAGGGGGGAATCTGTCGAGGTGGCACACTGTAGGGGAGAGGTGCTGTTGGCTGAAACAGGCCTTGAAACAGTAATAATACAGTAATTAATTTAAAAGGGCAATCGAGGATTGATCCATGCATTTTGGACGTTTACATTAATGATATATATTCATTCTTGAAGAATATAACTTCTAAATGTCTCATTAGCTTTTTTAAATGTTATTATTATAAATAAAAAAAATGTACCCCTTTTTTCTCCCCAATTTCATTGTATCCAATTGGTAGTAGTTACAGTCTTGTCTCATCTCTGCAACTCGGGAGAGGCGAAGGTCAAGAGCCATGCGTCCTCCAAAACACAACCCAACCAAGCCGCACTGCTTCTTGACACAACGCACATCCAACCCGGAAGCCAGCCGCACCAATGTGTCGGAGGAAACACCGTACACCTGGAGACCGTGTCAATGTGCACTGCGCCCGGCCCGCCACAGGACTCGCTAGTACGCGATGAGACAAGGATATCCCTGCTGGCCAAACCCTCCTTAACCCAGACGATGCTGGGCCAATTGTGCACCGCCCCATGGGCCTCCCGGTCGCGGCCGGCTGCGACAGAGCCTGGGCTCGAACCCAGAATCTCTGGTGGTACCGCTAGCACTGCGATGCAGTACCTTGGACCACTGCGCCACCCGCCCTGTCTCATGAGCTTTGTTCAACTGTCTTACCCATAATCCACAATATCAACTTGTTTTACTCGATTGTTTGTAAACAATCCAATTGTTAACAACCACTGTATAGTTCTAAAACAGTCCTCGCATCCATGTTTCCGATCTTCGAATTTGAGAGAGGTTACATTTCTCCAGCCCCCGCCCCTCAGCTGTTTACCAAAACAAATGGTGAGGTGACTGAAGTTGTTGTTTTTCGGAATCACAGATTGCCACTTTAAGCCCTTCTACAGCTGCCAGAGGAACATGCAGTACGTCAAAGTGTGTTACTTACGAGCAGGCGAACGCCACCAGAGCTCCACTGACCACGATAAAGTCCAGGATGTTCCACAGGTCGCGGAAGTAAGAACCAGGATGGAGGAGTAGTCCCAGGTCTATCATCTACACACAGAGTTGCAGACGATCGAATATACGGGGAAGACGATCCACATTAAACTACTAGTACTAACAGTTTGCAATCTCACCCTCTGAAACAGTATAAGTGTCCAAGGGATGAACGTTACCATTCCAGTAAAGAGCCCTGCTATTGGATGTAGTACTTAAAAAGGAACCATATATCTCCCTTCCAACTTGAGGCAGCGTTGCAGTGCAGTTATTTTTGAGCTGCAACCTACGAGATGCACCTCTGTGTGTTTTATTCAAACTGAGGAAACTGTCCAATGTCCATTGGCAACATTCCCCGGCATGACATTGACCTCTCACCTTAATCACCATCTCAAAGGTGAACACTCCCGTGAAGACGTAGTCCAGGTATTTGAGCACCTGCAAGAGGACATATGACGGTGAGACACGATTGAACCGTCTGTCAGAAGTCACACAGCCTGTCTTCTTTACCCTTCCCCAAGACACAAATGTGCAAGTGAACAGCAAACCTGGTTTCAGAAAACAAAATAAAGCAAGACCTCACGGCACAACACCGCTCCCCCATGTGACCTGCTTGTTGTGTGTATGTACTGTGGCACGTATGTGGAGCTGATAGACGCATACACACGCACACTACATGTTCATGTTCTGAAATGTATGTCAACTGTAAAATATTTGGTCTGTAATGTATTTTTCGTTACGTGTCAGACCCCTGTAAGACTAGCTGTCGCCATTGGCAACGACTAATGTGAATCCTAATAAATCAAAATCAAAAAAGCAGGCAATAGCCTTAGCAGAACTCAGCTCATGTTTATTCCAGCTGAGCCCTTCACTAGAATGCTAATAAGTTATGCCTGTCTTTTTGAAGACCCAAATGAACTCAAAAATACTTTGCAGAAATACTGTGCACTCTCACACAGTATAACTGTCAGGTGATATTAACAGAAATTCTAGAAGCTTCTGTCAGCTCAATCAGGCCTAATGAATCAGCTAGTCAGTCAGTTAGTCAGTCAGTCGGAATGAGGACCAGAGGGGGTTGTGGGATTTGGAGGCACAATTTAAGTCCAAATACCTTTAGCGCTAGTTGGGACTGCCCCTCAGGCCTCTGTACTTGTAAAGGACCAAAAAAAACAGCAGGCCAGTGTGTGTGTGTGTGTGTGTGTGTGTGTGTGTGTGTGTGTGTGTGTGTGTGCACTTGCAGGACTCACGTTATTGCGCGGTGCATTGGCCTGCACAGGGTCTTCAGCAGCCAGGGCTATGCTGCTCATGGTGATGACCGACAGGATACACATCTCAAAGTAACGCAGGTTCACCACGTAGTGGCACAGCCGACGCACCCTGAACAGCAAAGCACAGGTCATCTCGCTGAGTTCACTCAACATACCCTCCCAAAACGCTAACAGAACACTGAGTTGGACTCAATACAGTAATGCAGAAAATGTCTTACTGCCTTTATAGGTAGAACTATCACTGTTATACTGCACACATATGGGCAAGATAAATTAGAACCAGCAGGTTCGATGTCTCTGGCCCTGACTTACGGGTTGGTCTGACCGAACACAAACATAGAGCTGTAGGGTAGAATGTGTTTGGGGCCGTTCTTCAGCTCCTCCTCATCCTCCTCTAAGTTCTTCTTCTCCTCGTTCAGGGGGAGGCTCTCACAGTCTATGTTATTCACTATCAGATAGAGAGAGAGAGAGAGAGAGAGAGAGAGAGAGAGAGAGAGAGAGAGATATTGACTTAAGTGTTTCCCCTGCAGCCCATGCCTGACATACTGACGGGGTACTGTCGGAGGTACAGACTGAGGTACAGACTGAGATACAGACTGAGGTACTGACTGAGGTACTGGCTGAGGTGCAGACTGAGGTACTGGATGGGGTACTGACTGGGGTACTGATTGAGGTACAGACTGAGGTACTGACTGAGGTACAGACTGAGGTACAGACTGGAATACTGATGGGGTACTGACGGAGTACTGACGATGGCACTGACTGAGGTACAGACTGGAATACTGACGGGGTACTGTCAGAGGTACAGACTGAGGTACAGACTGAGGTACAGACTGAGGTACTGACTGAGGTACTGGCTGAGGTGCAGACTGAGGTACTGGATGGGGTACTGACTGGGGTACTGATTGAGGTACAGACTGAGGTACTGACTGAGGTACTGACTGAGGTACAGACTGGAATACTGATGGGGTACTGACGGAGTACTGACGATGGCACTGACTGAGGTACAGACTGGAATACTGATGGGGATACTGACGGGGGTACTGACGGGGGTACTGACGGGGATACTGACGGGGACTGTCTGAGGTACAGACTGAGGTACAGACTGGGATACTGACTGGGATACAGACTGGGGTACAGACTGAGGTACAGACTGGAATACTGGCGGGGTACTGACAGGGTACTGACGGGGGTACCGACTGAGGTACTGACTGAGGTAGTGACTGGGGTACAGGCTGGAATACTGATGGGGATACTGACGGGGATACTGACGGGGATACTGACGGGGGTACTGACGGGGATACTGACGGGGGTACTGACGGGGATACTGACGGGGGTACTGACGGGGATACTGACGGGGGTACTGACGGGGATACTGACGAGGGTACTGACGGGGATACTGACGGGGATACTGACGGGGATACTGACGGGGGTACTGACTGAGGTACAGACTAGAATACTGGCGGGGTACTGACAGGGTACTGACGGGGGTACCGACTAGGGTACTGACTGAGGTACAGACTGGGGTACAGGCTGGAATACTGACTGGATTACTGATGGGGATACTGACGGGGATACTGACGGGGATACTGACGGGGATACTGACAGGGGTACTGACGGGGATACTGGCGGGGATACTGACGGGGATACTGACGGGGGTACTGACGGGGATACTGACGGGGGTACTGACGGGGGTACTGACGGGGATACTGACGGGGATACTGACGGGGGTACTGACGGGGATACTGACGGGGATACTGACAGGGATACTGACCGGGGTACTGATGGGGATACTGACGGGGATACTGACGGGGGTACTGACGGGGATACTGACGGGGGTACTGACGGGGATACTGACGGGGATACTGGCGGGGATACTGACGGGGGTACGGGGGTACTGACTGGGATACTGCCGGGGATACTGACGGGGGTACTGACGGGGATACTGACGGGGGTACTGACGGGGGTACTGACGGGGATACTGACGGGGATACTGACAGGGTACTGACAGGGATACTGACGGGGATACTGACGGGGATACTGACGGGGGTACTGACGGGGATACTGACGGGGGTACTGATGGGGGTACTGACGGGGATACTGACGGGGATACTGACGGGGGTACTGACGGGGATACTGACGGGGGTACTGACGGGGATACTGACGGGGATACTGACGGGGATACTGACAGGGTACTGACAGGGATACTGACGGGGATACTGACGGGGATACTGACGGGGGTACTGACGGGGGTACTGACGGGGGTACTGACGGGGGTACTGACGGGGATACTGACGGGGGTACTGACGGGGATACTGACGGGGGTACTGACGGGGGTACTGACGGGGATAGTGACGGGGATAGTGACGGGGATACTGGCGGGGGTACTGACGGGGATACTGACGGGGATACTGGCGGGGATACTGGCGGGGATACTGGCGGGGATACTGACGGGGATACTGACGGGGGTACTGACGGTGATACTGACGGGGATACTGACGGTGATACTGACGGGGATACTGACGGGGGTACTGACGGGGGTACTGACGGGGATACTGACGGGGATACTGACGGGGATACTGGTGGGGATACTGACGGGGATACTGACGGGGGTACTGACGGGGATACTGACGGGGATACTGACAGGGATACTGACTGGGGTACTGACGGGGGTACAGACTGGAGTACAGATTGGGATACTGACTGGGGTACTGACTGGGTATGATGGTAGTCTCTCTGGGCGGGGCAGTGATGGTGACAGGGTTGTGGACAGTGTTGCTGTTGAGGCCTGCCTGGCTGACTCTGTGGCTGTTCTTCTGGTTATCTGCATCCTCTTGCTTCTCTCCGGCCTGCAGACCTGCAGGAGGCTGCACAGGGCTGGTGGCCAGGCTCTCCCCTTGAGCGTCCAGTGAAGCTCTGTGGTGACGACATGACAATAGTAAAAAGAGGACACTAAAGCACATTGAGAATGCGCTGGTCACTCACCTGTGTCCTTGGTTCCAGTCTCCATCTCTCTTTCCATTCTCTCTGCACTCCTCTCCATCCAGAGTTGACTGGGCCCTGACCATGCGGGAGCGGTATCTCCTCCTCTCGCCGTTCCCCTCTCCGTTCCCCTCCTTGTGACCCCGGCCCTTCCTCTCCACTCTGGCCCCATTAGCCAGGGCCCCGTTTCCCTCTCGGGGCTGTCTGTGGGAGTGGTGGTGGCGGTGCTCCCTCTCCTCCCCCCCTCCGTTCACCCCTTCTTCCGGGGATCCAGCCTGGTGATGGTGCCTGTGGCCCTGGCCCCCCTCTCGACTATGGCTCCTCTCCACCTTTCCTTCTTTGGGCCGGGGCCCGTCTGGGTGGTAGTGGTCCCTACTGCGGCTGTGGTGGGTGTGATGCCTGCTCTCCCCATTCTCCCCGTTCCTCTCCCGGTGACGGTGGTGCTTGCGGAGTTGTGGACCGTAGGGGTCTCCTCCCTCTTGCTGGGGGTCTACCCCATCTCTGTCCTCCTTGGGGGGTCGTGGTTTGTCCCCATTGCCTGGCTCCACCACTAGGGGGCGGTCGTTGTGGGTCTTCATATCGGGGCGCAGGTGGAGGGCGGAGGAGACACGCAGGCGTTCCTCTGGGTCCAGCTCATTGAACAGAGCCTCTGAGCTGGCCCTCAAGTTGTTTTGACGCAGCTGGTTGGTGCGCTGCTCCCACACTGACATTATCTTATTGGCTCTCTGCTGCTCCTTACTGCAGGGTGGATGGACAGGGAAGGGGAGGGAAACCTGTTATTTGTGAAGTTTAAACATGCTCACCCAAACCCTCGACAGGTGCACAATGGGCTGAAATGACACCCTAAGCCTTATATAGTGCACTACTTTTGGCCAGAGCCCTGGTCAAATGTAGTCGACTTTGGAATACGGTGCCATTTGGAATGCAGGCCATGGCCATGTCTGAGGGACCACGGTTAACATAGTGATGCTTTTCTGTGAGACCTAACAGGCATGTGAGAACATGTGATGGGTTGCATGGGTGATGTCATTTTCTCCTTGCATATGCTTCCTGCTTCATCGATTCGTGTGAGTTACTACTATGGATGGAAACAGTTAAGGATGACAATTCTCAAGTATTGTGAGCAGCCAGTACTGACCTGCACAATGGGTCTGCAAGCTGTCATCTCCACCCCCTACCACCAGCATCCAAAACGACCTCACATGTTGACTTTCTAGTTACTTTATTTCTCTGAAAGGTGAGCTATCTTGCCTGACAGACTGGAACACTTGAATACACACAGAGAACAGGAAAAATGGCTCTGGTTTAAAGTAACCTTAAAGGGATAATCCACTCAAAAACGTATATTTTGGTATTTGTTTCAGTAGTCCACTGTTGACACAGTCCCAAAACGTTCTGCATGTCAGCAATCAGGTTTTCAAGATTAACAACTTTAAAAATGCTAATTGTCACAGCCAGTGTGATACATTTGGCATCATATGATGCACAACTCATCATACCGGCTATATTTCTGCATGCTTGAATGGCAATAGCTTAGATACACATGAAAACCCCGGGAATCGATAGAACATCTTTTAGAGATGTCCATAAACAATATAACATTCAAAATGGGTGAAACTTTCCTTTAATAGCCAAAATCTAGTGGATTAGTGTGGAGATGGGAGAGGAATTATAGATTTCAAGTATCCCTTTGTGTTCCTTCTGTCATGGGATATGGTAACGGATTTTGGTTTTGGTAATGGAGTTGGTAAGCTGGTGGCCAACCAGTGCTGTGATAAGATATTGAGTAAAACAATGAATTAAAAGATGATCTGTCCAGTATGTTTGCTAGCTAGCTAGCCAGCCAGTTTAGGTGGAATGATTCCAATCATTTTTCTAATTAACTGCCAATATCCCACAGCCAACATTCCATGCAAACAATGCAGTCAACCCACAGCCAAACACTGGTTGACACCGTTTGATTATAGACTTAGACAAGTTGTAAATGAATAAAGTACTGATATTGTATAATAGTATAACACTCACAGCTTTAAAAGAAAACAAACATATCTATTTTAGAGGCTATTTACACATAGAACCTGTGTCAACTGTTTTTATAATTATTTGACAATTCTATTAGACAATTTGTGATATATCAGATGCCTTACTTAAGTAAGTAAAAGCGGAAGATGCATCCCCTGTGCCTCAACTGCCCTTTATTCCAATTCAACTGCTTTGGATTTCTCCCTGACCAAGATGGCTGCCATGTACATACCATTCAGGAACTTTGAGGGTTTATGACATAGCCCCTCTAGAAATCTAATAGGATATCTATAGTATTATCATGATATGAACAAATCATGATCCTAAGAAATAATTTCAATGATGCTTTCTTTGTACGTGTGTTTTTAGATGTGGTTGACTATATTAATCTGTGTGTACAGTATGAATGTACATGCAGACCTATGTATATATGTATGACTAGTAAAGTTGCCCCCTTGGTGTCACCTGTACCTCAAGACTCGATGGGCGGGGGAGTAGATAAAACAGACAAAAGTAAGTGTCATGTTGTTGGCCTGGGGGTAGGTTTATGACAGTCATAAATACCTCTTCCCCTCTTTTCCCTCTCTCTACCCTACTGATGTTACATTTGAAAAACCCTTGGTTAACATAGAGATTCTGGGAACATCAGAAGGTGGGGGGAAATTAACTATATTCTGGTAATCCGACCAATTGAACATATGCGGTGGAACTTAATGAATATGATGTCAGTTCGGTTGTCATCTGAGACATTCTCCTCAATGATAAGATGACATAAACTCTACAGTGGAAAGTCTATACATCAGAGCTATTGGATTTACATGGAATTGTTGTTCAATTTAAATGTTTGAATAGGAAATTATTCGTGATGGGATGAAATGTGATTTTAGCTTCTAAAATGTGAGATTTGGGTTTTCATAAGTTTAGGGCTCTGCTCAATCAGTGCCCCGCCCCTGTGAAGGGACATGGGCTATAAAACTTTTCAAACATGCCCTCCTCTCCCTTCCTATATAAAGCCTTGACGACAATATAACCTCCTGTTCCGAGGATCTGAGGACGGTGGTCCAATGTCAGAATGGTTCAGATAATAACTACATAACGAAGCCAACATCAGCCTGAGCTTTGGTTGCGAATGGTATGAACTTTGAACTCTTATTCACTACAGAAGTGATGCCTCCTAGCCGTTGAGTTAGCAACACTAGCTGCAAACGCAGGTTAGGAAGGAACAGACAGAGTATCCCATCTACCACACAACGACGTACAACGTCAACGTATTCAATATACCAGCAGAGACATTCTTCAAAGGACAAAGGACTCGGTTGGGCAACACGGCCTTCCATCTACCACCAACCTACCGAAGCGCAGCTCAGAGTAAATATTTATTGCATTTTCCTTTTCCAAATGTAATTTAATTTAGAATGCATAAGATTTAGAATGCATAAGATTCTGTATTTAGGATAGCACAGCTTCGCACTTTGTTCCTCAGTCTTCCCGCTCTTTCGCTCAAACCCAGCCCCTTTTCTTTTGAGTAACAAGCTTTCATATCTGTTCCGCCCGCTAGGGACGTTTTCCTTTAATGACGTAATTTGTAATCAAGTTATGATTTAATTATGTGTATGTGTAATTCTGTGTGATTAGTTAGGTATTTACAAAATAAATAATTAAACCCAATTTTATATTGCTGATTCAACTTGTTAGCCAGGGTTCGTGCAGATAACCAAGAATTTACAACTTTCAGATGAGACTGAAATAAAATGACGATTAATATTGACTGCTATTGATGTAAAATATTACTAGGTCTTTAAGAGTTTATTCGGAAGATAACAGCTCTATAAATATTATTTCGTGGTGCCCCGACTCTCTAGTTAATTACATTTACATGATTAGCTCAATCAGGTAATATTAATTACGGATAAATTATTTTATAGAATAGCATGTCATATCACTTAATCCGGCATAGCCAAAGACACAACATACGCATAGTAAGACAGACAAACAAGCAACAGACAGACAGGCAAATAAAATATTCAAGTCATAGGCAAGTACAGTAAGAGAGACATATCGGTCACACACAGACTTGTTGGTGAAATATGTGCTCTTGTTATGAGAGGTAAATCACAGTGAACATGAAAAAAATACACACACAAACACACACACAAACTCTTACACACACACACACACACACACACACACACACACACACACACACACACACACACACACACACACACACACACACTCTTACACACACAAACACACAAACTCTCTCTCACACAAACTCTCTCTCTCTCTCTCACACACACACACACACACACACACACACACACACACACACACACACACACACACACACACACACACACACACAGAGAGAGAGAGAGATAGAGACTAACACCATCAGCACCACACCACAACATTTAGACATAGGTGTTGTTACTAATTGGTAACAAATGATAACGAAGTGTCAGGTAAGGCTAAGTCAACAATTCAATCGTCTAGTATGGCAGACTACCACTTGGCTACTGTACTATATAGTTTGGCCCTCACTCATAGTGTGTTGAAAAAGAGAAACCGGGGCATAAAAAAACAGAAGCTGTAAAACTGCCAAAGTGCCTGGGGAATTGATTGAGCACAAGGACATTATATATTTATATAGAAATGATTCACTCTCAAGCTCAGGTTATACTCTCATCACTTCAGGCATCAACACAGCACAGACGAAACCCGGCGCTATGCACAATTACATATCCAATATTCAGAAATACAAACACACTTTTACACACATGCATTACACACATAAGCGTTTACATACACACGTGCATGCGCACGTACGCACATACACACTCTCTTTTGCCTTAACTTCAGCAAATATGACAAGTGTCATTATTTTAAATCTCACTCTATAGTGACAGCCACCAGTGAGCCACCAGTGGATTCTCCAGTTTCAAGCATATCTCAACACTGGGAGGGAGTGATGAATAGACGGATTGGGACGGCTAGGTGGAGCATGAGGCTAAAGGAGAGATGGAGAAGTGGATGGGGTGAGGAAGAGGGGGTGTCAGAATTGGAAGGAGGGGAAAGAAGAGAGAGGAGCAAGGCAAACTGGGGTAGCAGAGGGAGGCAGGTTTGGGGGAGGAGATGGGGGAGGAGAAGAGGGGGGGGTGATAATATTTTAACAGAGAGCAAAAACTCACGGTGAATGTACGCTGGAGACGGACGAGCTGCGAGAGAGTACATCTCGATTTTGCTTTACAAAACTGCACATGCAGAAATAAAACAAAAAGACAAATAAAAGACAGGAAGGATAAGACAAGCCAAAAGGATGTGGTGGGGAGAGGTGGAAGTCAGTCAAACTCCTCCATAAAGTGTCTGTCTGTCCACCTGTCCCCTCCACGATCATAAAGGACTAGTCTAACAGAGCTACAACTACAGTAGTGGTTAACACTTCAGCAGTGGGAGTAGTGTACACTATACAGTATAGATAGTTTGTAGCCCTGTAATACTGTACATACTGCGGTCAAGCAACTACCAGGGGTGGAATAGAAGCAGATATTGTGGCAAATATTAAAAATAGATACTAAACCCCTTCACTGAAGTGTTACCAAAGACATCAAATTGAAAACATTCTGGAGAAAGTCAACGTAATGGGAGAAATGGCAAGTGGATTTACAAAGTTCAATGAACAATGGGTTTACAAAGCCTTTCAAGTGTTAGCGTGAATTTTTCAATCAAACAGACAATGGTCTTCGTTAAAAACGTCATGATTACATTTGTGAATAAAATATAATTATGGATTCACTTCATCAAGAGTAAAAAGATTGGTAAAATTGCACATTATGCAGATATCTAAAATAAAACATTCTCTCAGAAATGGCCTGTATCAACACAGCTTTGAAATAGACTAACACATGAGCAACGTTAAGGTTTAATCATTCTACATTACAAAAATCTAAATGAAGATAATGCAATCTGCTACAGAATGTAATCTGTTACAGCATGTAATCTGTTACAGTATGTAGTCTGTTACAGTATTTAATCTGTTGCAGCATGTAATCTGTTACAGTATGTAATCTGATACAGTATGTTATCTGATACAGTATGTAGTCTGTTACAGTATGTAATCTGATACTTAATGTAATCTGCTACAGTATATAATGGCAAATGCATCTTCAAAAGTAATCATCAGGATTTATACAGTAGGCTACTGTCAATCTAAATGTGCTTATTTATTAATATTCTCGGTATACCTAGAACTAAAATCTGGCTTAATTTGGTCAGATTCTCATCTGTCATTGAGAGGTAAATTATTCATTATTTTTAATGATTTGGTTTCTTAAACTAACCACCATTCTGACCTGGGCCCGTATCTGCAATGTGCCTCCGAGTAGGAGTGCTGATCTAGGATCAGGTCCCTCCTATCCATATAATCTTATCCATTAGGATCTTAAAGACAAAACGGATCAGCATTCCTGCTCTGAGGGTCTGCATCAATACGTACCCTGGTCATTGTGGTCACAGTCAGGACGCAGAGGCCATGTCATATCCATCTAATAAACCATGTGTCCCACCTGGGCTGAGACTGACATTACTGATGCATGGTCATGTACAAACCAATGACTTATTGACTGTCAAAATGTTTTGTCAATATTCGTTATGTTGTCAATAGAGGGCCAAGCTCATCTCTCACCTAATGCATGATGGCATCCTTAATGCCTAGTGATGGATTAGTCCTAAAGCCTATACCAGTGGTGAGAGGGCATGGCTGTGTGGTTAGATACAATAACTAGGTTACAGGAGATTGTTGATGTTGACAGTGTTCTGACTGACTCCCTCAGACTCCAGTAGATGACTCAGTCATATCGATGTTCACTAAATGAGAGCGAAAGGCCGAGGAAACGAATGCTGATTGAAGATCAGTTTCAGATCAAGCCTCCACTCCTGTCAATATCTAATTGGTGATGTATACGACATGGCACAAATAGGGAATAGGGTGCCAATTGAGACATTGTCTGTGTCACCTCTTCCACCTCAGTATGGGAGGAGGATAACAGGGGGGCTCCCGGTTCTGTAAGGCAATCATGGCCAACATTACAATGCAATTGGGGGGATATTGCCATAGACGGGGGAAAGCGAAGGATGGCAGTCAAAGCTCACACGTAGATATAAACATATACACAGAAGTTTACAGTTTAGTCATTTAGGAGACACTTTGATCCAGAGCGACTTACAGGAGCAGTTAGGGTTAACAGACAGATTTTTCACCTAGTCGGCTCCAGGATTTGAACCAGCGATGTTACAGTTACTGACCCAGTGCTCTTTACCAATAGGCTACCTTCCGCCCATGTCAATCATGTAGTTAGGAGAATACACATGGACAGAGGCAATATCACAACAGAGCTACTTTGAGAGACAGTGTTCAGAACATCAACAGCACATTGACAAAGGGCAGAACAAGCTATATCTGATACTTCACAATAAAACGACAGGCTGATTTCAGAATGGGAGGGAACACGGAAGGAAGAGACCATGTTTGGAGAGCACAGGGGGGACTGGAACATTAGACTTACACAGCGATGGAGATGTTAGCTGCTGACACGGGGCTGACCTCCTTCACCTCCATGGCCTTCTGCAGGGCCAGCTTCTTATTGGCTTCTTCCTCCTGCTTCTCCTCATCCTGGACCAATAAACCAGAAGGGATGGGTAACCAAGGGTCATTTTATTCAGAAAAAAAACAGAAAAGGTTCCCAGGGTAGGACATGGTTCCTTGCGTTCCTCAGCCTTACCTTGGTAAGCTCCTGTGCATTGGCGAGGTTGTCGACGGCGATAGCCAAGAAGACGTTCAGGAGAGTGTCTGGTTGGAACTAAACTCAGGAAAATACTTGACACAACAGTAGTGGCTTTCACGGCTAAGCCATGGTACATTGCAACCAAACACTTTGACCATCAGCAACAGACTAGATGGCATGCCATTAAAAAGGGTTACAGTATCACTCAAACTCAGAATTCACTGGGGGAAACCTTCTAGGGGGGTCCGGGAGCATGCCACACCCCAGAAATAAATGTTCAAAATGTACAGCTCTCATTGCAGCACTTCTCTCCAGTGTTTTTTCATGACATGAGATATTTCTATTTCACTCTATAAATGCTTCATGCAGATGAAATCTCTGATATCCAAGCAATGGCACGACTTAGGATCAGAGAGGATACAGTTTCCAAAGAGTGTGAGGACGATGAAGTAGACCGAGGAGAACATTCCCCGCCGCACGCCCCCCTGAGACTCAATGCCATGATACATTACAGCATTCCAATCCTCGCCAGTCAGAATCTGACGTTGATCATAGAGAGATGAAGAACACGCAAATTATTCATAATAAATTAACAAAATATTGAGTTAATACTGCAGCATCAACAATTCGGCCGTTAATGACTTTCAAAAGTCTAACACGGGCTAATAGAAAGATGAGTCATTTGGAGACAAAGAGTAGACCACTACATTCCACTAATTACAAGCTATCCTTGTTCAACACACAATTCTTTCAACTAGTCCAACATTCCAAAGGAAACAGCTCCAAAGTGAAAGTTGGGTAAATAAAAGGACAGAAGTAGAGACAGGGTGTACCTGGAAGACTGTGAGAATGGCCGCCGGGAAGGTATCGAAGTTGGTCGTCGGCGTCTCCTCTTCGAAATTAAACCTTGGAGAAAGAACAGTGAAACACATCAAGTCAAACTGAAGACATCTGGCTTGAGAGTTGACAGAGAGGACGTTCAGAATCAGATACATTGGCTTCCATCCAGGTTGGAGTGTAGTGACCCTAGTGGTCACAGCAGATGAAATGGGACAACAGAGCACAGCGTTGTATGTGAAACTCAAATCAAATAGGAATTTTATCAAGGCAATATCATCAAACAAACTGGGTCAATGTGTGGTTGTGTATAGAGCTATTAAAATGACATTTGCAGTCATTGGATATGCTACACCAACCCTGAATTACTGAAAGTCTGCCAACTGACATCAACTGGCAGGCATACTCTTTGAAGTAAAACCTGCTCTAACTAATTCAACGCAACAACAGCTTTCCATTATGCCGTGTCTCAGTACACATACACATAGCTTCACAACATGTAAGCTTCACAACATGTTTTCTGTGCGTGGAAAGGATTCCATCAAAAATATTTTGACAACAGTCAAAGAGAAACGCTGCATTGAACAATGATTGATTTCCTTTACTTTCATTGTTTGAGTGGTTTCTTTATGGAGATGACAGGACAGTATTATGTGCACATATGTGCCCCCCAGTGCGAGGTTCCAAGGCTTCTGGTGAGGATTGGCCTATAGGAGATGGTTATGAAGGTTGTTTTATATGACAGTCATGAAGTAATACAGAGCCATGGAACAACAGGAGACACAAGTCACCAGGGAGGGAGCCACACAAGTCACCAGGTGGGGAGCCACACAAGTCACCAGGGAGGGAGCCACACAAGTCACCAGGGAGAGAGCCACACAAGTCACCAGGGAGGGAGCCACACAAGTCACCAGGGAGGGAGCCACACAAGTCACCAGGGAGGGAGCCACACAAGTCACCAGGGAGAGAGCCACACAAGTCACCAGGGAGGGAGCCACACAAGTCACCAGGGAGGGAGCCACACAAGTCACCAGGGAGGGAGCCACACAAGTCACCAGGGAGGGAGCCACACAAGTCACCAGGGAGGGAGCCACACAAGTCACCAGGGAGGGAGCCACACAAGTCACCAGGGAGGGAGCCACACAAGTCACCAGGGAGGGAGCCACACAAGTAACCAGGGAGGGAGCCACACAAGTCACCAGGGAGGGAGCCACACAAGTCACCAGGGAGGGAGCCACACAAGTCACCAGGGAGGGAGCCACACAAGTCACCAGGGAGGGAGCCACACAAGTCACCAGGGAGGGAGCCACACAAGTAACCAGGGAGGGAGCCACACAAGTCACCAGAGAGGGAGCCACACAAGTCACCAGGGAGGGAGCCACACAAGTACTAGGGAGGGAGCCACACAAGTCACCAGGGCGGGAGCCACACAAGTCACCAGGGAGGGAGCCACACAAGTACTAGGGAGGGAGCCACACAAGTCACCAGGGAGGGAGCCACACAAGTACTAGGGAGGGAGCCACACAAGTCACCAGGGCGGGAGCCACACAAGTCACCAGGGAGCGAGCCACACAAGTACTAGGGAGGGAGCCACACAAGTACTAGGGAGGGAGCCACACAAGTCACCAGGACGGGAGCCACACATGTCACCAGGGAGCGAGCCACACAAGTACTAGGGAGGGAGCCACACAAGTACTAGGGAGGGAGCCACACAAGTACTAGGGAGGGAGCCACACAAGTCACCAGGGCGGGAGCCACACAAGTCACCAGGGCGGGAGCCACACAAGTCACCAGGGAGCGAGCCACACAAGTCACCAGGGAGGGAGCCACACAAATCACCAGGGCGGGAGCCACACAAGTCACCAGGGAGGGAGCCACACAAGTACTAAGGAGGGAGCCACACAAGTCACCAGGGAGGGAGCCACACAAGTACTAGGGAGGGAGCCACACAAGTCACCAGGGAGGGAGCCACACAAGTCACCAGGGAGGGAGCCACACAAGTACTAGGGAGGGAGCCACACAAGTCACCAGGGAGGGAGCCACAGAAGTCACCAGGGAGGGAGCCACACAAGTCACCAGGGAGGGAGCCACACAAGTCACCAGGGAGGGAGCCACACAAGTACTAGGGAGGGAGCCACACAAGTCACCAGGGAGGGAGCCACACAAGTCACCAGGGAGGGAGCCACACAAGTCACCAGGGAGGGAGCCACACAAGTCACCAGGGAGGGAGCCACACAAGTCACCAGGGAGGGAGCCACACAAGTCCACAGCTCCAACCTTCTCATCACTCCTGGTGTGACGCCTGAACTATCTCCATGGTATAGTGCAGAGAAACAGACATGGATTGGGTGTCCCAACTGGCACCTTATTCCTTTTCCCTCTGTCAATAGTAGTGCACTATAAAGAAAAAGAGGGTTCCATTTGGGACGCACCCAGAGAACGAGGACAGGTAGAAGAGACCTGAGCATCCGAGGTAGTTTTGGAGTTTATGTTTCATGTTCTGTTTTCCTCTGCTGTGTGTCAGTAGCTGTGACTATAGCTATGAACTATAATACAACATACACGTATCAATGTCTTCTGAAGCCCCCATTGATGCATGACCACAAGCTTACACAAAACAAGACCGGTCCAACTTCTCCATGACAAGCAATACAAATCTCAGTGGAATAGAGGCTGAAAACAGATACATTTAAATTGATGAAATAAACAATATAGATTGTCAGGAAATGAAACACGCTCAAGTATTTTAAAATGTATCCTGCTGTCACTTTAACCCTGATTACACAACTGCCACCAGTATCACATTCATTGATTGGTGCTGATACTGACCTTGTCATATAAAGTGTATATTCTCGAGTGTATTTATTCTGTTTTCAGGTGTACTTTATTATTTCTCTCGTGTATTTCTTTATATGACGTAGTATAACCAACCTGTTAAGGAAGAGATTGCAAATGTTTCCCTATACTGTTTACACCTGCTGTATCCTGTACATGTGACAAATAAACTCTGATGTGATTTTACATTTGATTCTAAACTTTGTGTACACAGGTTGTGATTCACTGTAGCAGCAAACACATTCACAAGGTTATCCAGGTCAGTTGTATGACCTTACCAATCCCACGCACACAAAGGAAAAACACTCTATCAAGTCGTCAAGAACCCCAACCCCACATTCAAATGACTCCCTGCCTTTTGAGGAACAATCCTGACAAAACCTGAGTCTCGAAACTGAAGAAGACGCGACGAAGTGAGAGAATGAAAGGTACAATGGCGTGATGTATAGTTATCCCACAGAACAAGAAGAAGAAAACACCAACGGACAGATACATGCTACCTATGACACTATGACCATTCACTGCTGACACTGCGACCAACTGATCATGTGTCTACATTTTATACAGTACATGTGTGCAGAGTCAGACAAGATTCACATTTTCACAGGATTGCTGTTTTTCAAACAGTATCGTCAATGGTTTAACAATAGCTCCAATGAAAACACTGTTGATTGACTTACCTCGGCACCTGCAAAAGCCATTACATACAGTCATACACATGTCCAAGTATGCACGTGTGTCATTTGAGATGGGCATTCAGGATGGGCTTTCTCAATGCTGAGTTGTGCTTTCCCCTTATCCTTTGAACGCTCGGAAATTCTGACAAGGTTACACGATAACCCCAATGAGTTATTATAAATGTATTACTAGATAGACTTGCAATGTACACTTTAAGAAATTGCTGTGGTAGAGATCGCACTAAGTGTGATTGAAAGACACTGGCGTAGCACAAACTCCTCTAGCCCTCCAAGGGAGCCCATGATCTTTGGGGACCCCCATTCTTTAGGTTTAGGTTTTTTGGTTGGGGTGCCCCCGGAGGTCGGGCCCCCCAGATAGCATATGAACATATCATAAGCCATAAAATAAATGTGTAGAATTACAGGAAATGTACTTTGAAAGTTCAACATTTTCTCTCAGCATCATGTCAAAATGTGTAGAATAGCAGGAAATTAGCTCAGATATGCTTGAAAGTTGAGACAATCGTTGTCCGGCAGGGAAACTGTATTTTTATTTGTAAAATAAATTATTTTGTTGCATTATTTGATCTTCAAATTTATTTTGGGGGGAATTTTATAAGGGAAAAAAATTGTGGTGGGAATTTTTTTAATACTTTCAATATTATTAAGTTCCATGTCTGCTCTATGCCCGTAAATGCCCTTGTCCGGGGCAAAGGATCACAATTGTAAATCTCCAAAAAAGTGTTTAAAATTCTAAAAACTGTAGATAATGGATATTAACTGAAAAAATATCTTATGTAGTTTCTTGCAATAGCCCTCTGTGACTTATTTCTCTCAAAGCTGTGATTCCAAAGAAATGTGTCCAGAGATTTGGGGAACTCTGTCAGACTTGTCAAAAATCCTAAATGAAACAGGAATGAGCACGGCCAGCTATACCATAAGGACCCCTTATTCATGTCTCTACATTTCTTAATCATGTTCTCAACACATTCAACAAAGTTCTCTACTTTTGATAGATTTAAACAAACGATATTGGAATCAGCATGGTCATAACCATAAACTGTCAACTCCATCTGCCTGATAGAATATGAATTTCAACTCTGTAAAATTTGTGTCTAACTTCAGCTATGTTTTTATTGGGGATTTTCAAATGAATCATTTTCCATATTTTATAAATGTTTGAATTAAACTTTTATTTTTAGAGGCAAAAATATGTCTGTTCTGAGTATCTGTTTTCAACTCTGTCACTGTCAAAATGTATTGGTCAATATTCTGAAAAGTATTTTTATCACTGTTCGGCAACATATGCTTAAACAACTAAAGTATTTGTTGTGCAGGAACTAAGGGACAGTGTTTGCTTTATAAATGTTGTTTTATGTTCTAAATCTAGAATTACAGCCACAAAATGCTAACGAAATTAGCCCTGAACATTTTATAGTGCTATGAAACAACAACAAAAAGGCGTTTGGAGATTTGTATGACATATTTGAATAATATAATTTTAGAATTAAACTATCAAGGCCTTTAAACACTTGTTGGACAATAATTGTACAAATGAAATACCTTTCAGGGGGTCTGACAGAGTTGACATAAATCCAGTTAGTTGCATTTTATGAAACAAAATATATAATAATTAGGAGGTTGTTCCTCTACATAGCTGATACTTTGGTCTATCAAAATATATATTTCAAATGTTGTTAATATTTAGACAAATATTTGTATAAATTTGTTTGAGACTGTCCCGTCTTTCAAGAATCCCTGAGCTATGAACAGCAACATTTTCTCTCAGTCTCATGGCAAAATGTGTAAAATAGCCTGAGATTAGCTATAATTCTGCACGTTTCTCTCTACCCTGGCTCGGACCTGCGATACGCCACTGATGGAAGAGCATCAGAATGGAAGTGATGGCGTGAGGACAAAGCATTAGAGGAGCGGTTGGATTGGGAAGAGGGCAAATATGGTTACCACAGCAACCAGCTTTAAAAACGACTCCTGATCTAACTTGCTTAGAGAACCGGTGGTGGTGGTGGTGTGTGTGTGTGTGTGTGTGTGTGTGTGTGTGTGTGTGTGTGTGTGTGTGTGTGTGCGAGAGATAGTAAGTATAGGGGTGGTAAGTTCAATCAGCTGGATTGTCCACCCGCAAATATGTAGCCGTGGTCTTTTCCATCGTTCCCTCTTTCTCTCTCTTAGTTGGCAAGATTAACCTAGGCTGCACACCGGAGACAGTGTTTACTCTGATAATAGGGATTTGATGTTGTTTCGCTCCCACAAGGCATCTTCAGGGACTTCATTTAATCAATCCTCAAACAGAAGCTTGTGAGAGCAGGCTCTGACACAACGTGATGTGCATCTGGCTCTGCTCTGTGGAGAATGAGAGGAATATGCTCTAGTTTAACACAGGAAGGGATATAGAGTGCGGCAACAGTCCTCTAGACTAGAGTATTTCCCAAAAGCATGTAAGGAATATGATATGTAGCACACCTATAAGGTAGCAGGTAGCCTAGAGATTAAGAGCGTTGGGCCAGAAACCAAAAGGTTTGAATCCCTGAGCCGAAGAGGTCATAGGCACTTAACTGTAATTGCTCCTGTAAGTTGCTCTGAAGAGTGTCTGCTGAAATGATCCCAAAAATATAGAACACCATCTCTATCTAATAGAGGAGGAAATAATCAGATGTTAATATGAAAAAAACTAATTCCAACTGCATTATCTTTTTTTAATCTTATCTTTCTGTCCTACCCATTGTTCGTATTAGCATTTGATTTGAGCTTCTCACATATCCCCTGCTAGCGGTGATGTCCTGCAGACATTCAAATCTCTGCAGAGCAGGAGACTGCTCTCTCAAATGGTTTACTTTCCATTCCTCCATGAATTTTATTGAGAGATTTGTCTGGGATTGGCTGATAGAGGTGCAACTGCTGCAGTGTATAATCGCCTCAATCATTAGCTGTCTGAGTATAGATATTGAAGTCTGTTTATGCCTTGTCTCTGTCTCCCAGGTGTTTTTACATGGAGTCGGGACACAGGTGGATAACATAAGACAAGAACAATGGATCCAGAGTCATCCATTAACTGAAAAAACAAGTTGTTTTTTTTTGGCACGCGAGTTCCTAATATCTCTAACGGTCGCCCCAGCGTGAGTTTTTTTTATGAAAGTGATGTCAACCTGCACTCACTGTTCCAAAATGGGATTGTTACACAACGGGACAGTTAACCCACGCTGCCTTCAAACCAAGGCATGCTGCCTGCTAATTATCTATAGGCTACGTTTCAACTTGTCAATTTCAAATCATTTTCTAACAAGTTTTATTTTCAAACAACATTGTGTTCCACCTCCTCATTAATTCACATAAGAAGTAGCCCATTTCACTGTTGTGGACTATTTATGTTTGAGGCTTTACTGGGTTGGACAGACTTCTCTCTTCGACAAGTGCAAAAGCACTTCCCCAGTGTTTCCCCAGATCAAGTAAGTAGACATTTGTGCATCGCTAGTCAGGGGGCCTTGCACAAACTTTTCCCCCTGGCACATTTTCTGGCTGGCGCCCGCATTGCCTTCATTGTTGTTGGACTTTGAACATGTGTGCGTTCCTATCAAAGTAAGTGCCTTATTTTCTGTAAATTGTGTTGCCTTTCTGCTGTAGCATACTGCATGTATAGTGACTTCGGAAGGTATTCAGACCCCTTGAATTTTTCCACATTGTGTTACGTTACAGTCTCATTCAAAAATGTATTAAATAGTTTTTTCCCCTCAACAATCTACACACAACACCCCATAATGACAAAGCAAAAACATTTTTTTTTAGCAAAAATAATAATAAAAAATGGAAATATGACATTTACATAAGGATTCAGACCCTTTACTCAATACTTTGTTGAAGCACCTTTGGCAGCGACTTTAGCATTGAGTCTTCTTGGGTATGACGCTACAAGCTTAGCACATCTGTATTTGGGGAGTTTCTCCCATTCTTCTCTGCAGATCCTCTCAAGCTCTGTCAGGTTGGATGGGGAGCGTTGCTGCACAGCTATTTTCAGCTCTCTCCAGAGATGTTAGATCAAGTTCAGATCCCGGCTCTGACTGGGCCACTCAAGGACATTCAGCGACTTGTCCCGAAGCCACTCCTGCATTGTCTGGTCTGTGCGTTTAGGGTTGTTGTCTTGTTGAAAGGTGAACCTTCGCCCCAGTCTGAGGTCCTGCACACTCTGGAGTAGGTTTTCAAGGATCTCTCTGTACTTTGCTCCGTTCATCTTTGCTTTGATCCTAACTAGTCTCCCAGTTCCTGCAGCTGAAAAACATCCCCAAAGCATGATGCTGCCACCACCATGCTTCACCAGAGGGATGGTGCCAGGTTTCCTCCAGACATGACGCTTGGCATTCAGGCCAAAGAGTTCAATCGTAGTTTAATCAGACCAGAAAATGTTGTTTCTCATGATCTGAGTGTCTTTAAGTGAACTTATGTTCCTTTTATTGAGGAGTGGCTTCTGTATGGCCATTCTACCATAAAGGCCTGATTGGTGGAGTGCTGCAGAGATGGTTGTCCTTCTGGAAGGTTTTTCCATCTCCACAGAGAAACTATAGAGCTCTGTCAGAGTGACCATCAGGTTCTTGTTCACCTCCCTGACCAAGGCCATTCTCCCCCGAATACTCAGTTTGGCCAGGCGGCAAGCTCTAGAAAGAGTCTTGGTGGTTCCAAACTTCTTCCATTTAAGAATGATGGAGGCCACTGTGTTATTGGGGAACTTCAATGCTGAATACATTTTTTGGTACCCTTCCCCAGATCTGTGCCTCGACACAATCCTGTCTCGGATCTCTACAGACAATTCCTTGGACTTCATTTGTTGATTTTTGCTCTGACATGCACCGTCAACTGTGGGACCTTATATAGACAGGTGTATGGCTTTCCAAAACATGTCCAATCAATTGAATTTACCACGGTGGACTACAATCAAGTTGTAGAAACATCACAAGGATGATCAATGGAAACAGGATGCACCTGAGCTCAATTTCGAGTCTCATAGCAAAGGGTCTGAATACTTATGTAAATAAGTTATTTCTGTTTTGTATTTTTAATACATTTGCAAAAATGTCTTAAAAACATATTTTTTCTCTTTGTCATTATGGGGTATTGTGTGTAGATTGCTGAGGACATTTTTTCATTTAGTCCATTTTTGAACAAGGCTGTAACGTAACAAAATGTGGAAAAAGTTAAGGGGTCTGAATACTTTTCTGAAGGCATTGTATCTATATGGAGCAAAATGTATTTATTGTTTTATTCACGTTTTCAAGTACTGGGGACAAATCATGCATTCCGATTCTTGCATAGATTGTAATGCAATATGATGTGTGTAAAATACTTTTTTGATGGTTGTACTGATTATGATGAGTTAATGCTAAGCTAATTGCCAGCTATGTGTGGCGCCATGTTTATTGACATCATACAATGAATTCTGGTTGTCACTCAAGTGTCTGTCGGTCGGACCTCTAGAAAGAGGCCAAGTTCTAGAGTTGGAATAACGAGTTGGATGACCGTGCCAAAAAAAAATCCCATTCGGAGCTCTTTTTTTCCCCAGAGTTCCCAGTTGTCTTGCACTGAAGTCTGAGATGTTATGAACGCGGTTCCCAGTTGTTTTGAACGCGGCATCAGATTGTAACTATGGTACCTCAGGGTTTCCAGCTCAGACCCCCCTTTCCAGGGTTTTATTTTTATTTCGCTCATAAACTTCTCCTGTGTTTGTCCCCCATTTATTGATAAATCCCCCATGATAGTAATATTTCCTGCATCATATCCCCCCACAATACATTCAGCCATTTCTACTTCCCATAGACTTGACACCCCCTCACAAATGACATGAACACCCCGACAAACCCCCTAAAATAGTTTAAACAATACAGTATCTGGCGACTCTGTTCAGCTTTTGCGCTACGGTTAGGCAAAGCAGTAGGCATGCATTTGTATTGTATCTTTCAGGCAATGGGTGCAGCCATCTTTGACTTTGTTTATTTGCGTCTTATAGTGAATGGCATTCTGGGATTAGGGAGACTTCGCTTGTCAGACATAAACAAACATGGCAGCCATCGTAAATAATTTAGCTACTGTTAGCTTAGCAGACACGCATCTCATTTCTAAACAATATTTCTCCCTTATGCTCACCAGAGATGTGGTACATTGTAAACAGGTCTGGCTGTTAGGTCACTTAAACTTCTGTTTAGTTTTTTTGTCTGCAGAACCTGTTATTTAGACTGGTTTATGGAACGAGTTTAGCAGTGGTTGGGTTCCGTGTGATGATTGGATGATGAAGTTCGCATTTATCTTTTACAATAAAAGGTGAACTTGAGGAAGAAAGTTGTGAAGACCTTAATTTCCCATCAGTATAAAACATTGTTAAGTTGCTATTCAGACAACACTGCTGTTTAGACGCATTTGTTTCATCACACGTTCTGTTGCTACTGTTCCAATCACATGTTTGCGATGATACGTTGCAGGGACCACTCAACAAGGATCCCAAATATGTGATCGCACGCGTCAAAGGGTTAAAGAATATTCTCAAATCGGTGATTCCTAAGATTTGGTCAACTGCGTCAAATTTGTCTAAAATCCTAAATGAGTCGGGACTGAGCAGGGTCAGCTTTTAAATAAGGACCCCTTATTCATGTCTTTACAAGTTCTCTACTTTTGATAGATTTGAAACAAACAATAGTGGAAATCACCATGGTCACAACCATACATCGAAGACTATTTATGCCTTGTCTCTGTCTACCATGCGGTTTTACACTGAGTCGGGACACAGGTGGATAGGAAAAGAAAAATAGGAAAAGAAAAATGCATTAAGACTTATATCACATGATACACGAGGCCCAACCGCTGAGCACCATGTGCACGTCATGGAGCGTTTTCACACAAATCCATCAGCCCAGACTGTAGTGGCCATTATGACGGAACTGCCCAGTTTAAATTGATCATGATTGCACCATGGGAACACTCTCTCTTTATCCCTCCAAACAACCCAATGGGAACGCAGCATCCGTCAATGCTGTCACTCTGGGAGATAAGTGAGAATATGACACTGGAGTTTCCCTTCAGTGCTCTTACATCTTACATGCTACAACGGAAACGATATAGCAGGTAAGGTCGCTCACCTTGACTCAAGGGAGACACAACAGCATTGGCCGCTGAGGTAAAAATCAATCGAATGACAATGTAAACACTGTGTTAGAGACTAAAAAAATAGGAAGGTATTTTGACTGGCCTCTGGCCTAAATTATAAACCATCCTACCTGAGGGTGTGTTTGTGGCTGTCGACAGGCAGAGCTGAGTTAATACAGCATAGCACAGATTAGGAGCTGTCATTGTCAGCCGAAGACATGGGGTTTTACACAGCCTTGTATCAAAGCTACACCGCTGCGGCAATGTGTCTGACACCACTGCACTGCTGGGCCAATGTGCACTGCTGGGCAATGTGTCTGACACCAGTCCCTGCTGGGCCAGGGACTAGAGAAAGAGGGGTATGGACTTGAGGACGGTTAGGGGTGTGTGTGTGTGTGTGTGTGTGTGTGTGTGTGTGTGTGTGTGTGTGTGTGTGTGTGTGTGTGTGTGTGTGTGTGTGTGTGTGTGTGTGTGTGTGTGTGTGTGTGTGTGTGTGTGTGTGTGTGTGTGTGTGTGTGTGAGTGAGTTGTGGAGGGAGATTAGGAAACAGGACCAGAGAGGAGTCAGGGGCGAAAAGTTAGGGGCCAAGGGTCAGGTTCCATGGAGGAGTGTGGAGGGAATACTCACTGTCCTCCAAAAAGTTGCATGCCCAGCAGAGCAAAGACCACAATGAAGAGGAAGAGGAGGAAGAGCAAGCTGATAATGGACTTCATGGAGTTGAGCAGAGACACCACGAGGTTCCTCAGGGAGTTCCAGTACCTGGGGAAAACAGAGGGAAGAGAAAGGAAGAAGAGAAGGAAGAGAGAGAGAAAGGGAGAGGAATAGAAAGAGAGAGAAAGAGACAGAGAGATAGAGAGAGATAGAGAGAGAAAGAGAGAGAGAGAGAGAGGGCGATAGTGAATGGACAGGGAGAAAATTTTTTCCTATATTGTTGTGAATCACAGGATTACTAATCTAGTGAGTATAAATGACTGCTACCTAACTGTAGCCTTTTCCTGCAGTCAAATAACCTAGTGTCCTCATGGGTGGAATGTTATTCATTCAGTAGCCCTTTGCAGCAGTCAAATAACCTAGTGTCCTCATGGGTGGAATGTTATTAATAGTTTTCATAATTTCATAATTAATCAACTTTTTTTGTCATTTTTTGTTGTTGTTAGTCTTCTGTGATGAATATAAAGTGTAATATTGGGATTCAAACTCTAAATTGAATACCTTTCAACTCTATATCTGACATGGTACATGAGGAGTCTTCTGTTTTTTTTAAAGTCCATAACCACGTGTGTGAGGTGTATACTTTTGTTTCAAAGTATATTTGTTTAAGACTGTGTTTCTTACCAAGAAACACTGTGTGACCCTGATTTAGCCCACTAAAGGAAAAGTTTAATAGGATTATACACTGACAGAGTGGGACAAAATATGCTTATTGATGATTCTGAACGCATGTTGATATCCTGTACGAGTGTCCACGAAGTGAGTACAAGCGTGTGTCGGCCTATGTGTGGACTCAAATGTGTGTTCACTCACTTGGTAAACTTGAACAACCTGAGCAGACGAAGAGCCCTCAGTACACTAATGCCATAGGATGCCCCTGGTTTGATCATCGACCACACCACCTCAAGTATACTCCCTATTATCACCTGTGGAGACGAGGAGAGGAGAAAAGAGGAGAGGGGAAAAGAGGAGGAGTGGAGAAAAGGGGAAAGAACTACTGTAACAAAGTAGCTACTACTTGCTACTCGGACAGCAAATCACTGTCACTGTCAATGAATCAATTCAACATTTCATTCTCGTATAAAAAAAAAACATGGATCCATGTGAGTCAGGTTAAGTTAGCATCTGAAATAGAGAATAATTTGCTCTTCAATGTATTCCAAAGGCATTTATGGTGACTTACACCAAAGTCGAAGCAGTTGAAAGAGGAATGGAAGTAGTTCCTGGCTCCCAGGCCGTACATCTTCAGGCTCATCTCAGACAGAAACAGACCCAGGAACACAAACTCTGCCAGGTCTGGGGTTCCAGGGGGATGGAGAACACATGGAAGGCCATTATTGATTTAATTCGGCACCTACTGATAATCATCCATTCGATAGTGAATGTAGGTGTGAGCGTGTGTGTGTGTGTGTGTGTGTGTGTGCCTACTGACTACATGCACATACACGTGTGTGTGACTTACACAGGGCAGTGGTGAGCCACTCGGGTTGGTCATAGTGGACGATGGCCACACACAGTGTGTTGAGCCCCACCAGGCAAAGGACTGTCCAGTAGAAGCTCTGGGCTTTGACCATGCGACGGATGAAGAAACGCATCCTCCTCTCCTTGCGGCGGAAGTAGGATGAGCTGTCCAGCTTCATGCTCTTCACGCTGGCCCGGCCAAACGGTGAGCCCGGGGGAACTAAGAGGAAGTAGGTAAAAGAGTGAAGTCATCACAGAAAGGTGTACAACGCCATCCATCACGTCCCTTTTACAAAAGGGATTTCCTGTTCATCGGCATGATCATCATCATCATCATCATCATTATTCTAATTATCATCATCGTCACCCTCATCCTCGCCATCATCGGCAAGTCTAGGGTGATTTGAACATTATATTACAATATATTTTGAAATAGCTTACAAAAAAAATGATATTCGCATTCAGCATTAAGTTTGTATCTCTGTATCTGAGGTGGAACCGTACAAGAATATTCTGGCTATTTCAGGCTGTCATCAAACCCAGAAGCTCCACACTTAGACTCCACCTCCTCTACATTCCACCTGAATAAATCCCAGCTTCTTTGCTAATTAAAGAACTTCACGGCTAAGACTAAAAAGTCTGACACTAAAAATGTCTGAGACTAAGGAGAAAGTATCTAAAGAATCAGAAGGAAGAAGAAGCCATAAAATAACTGGAACTTTCCACTCTGAAAAGATATATGTTTTGCATTTCAAGGTTGTAATCTGCCTCAATGGGAGTGAAATCAGATCTTGAGACGAGAATAAGAACAAGTGAAATGTTCGATTTGACTGCGTAATAATGCATGTATCCCCATGACAGTCATTTAGATGGAGAACAGCCACAGGAGGTTGTCAGGAGAGGAATCCAGCTGGTTCCGTTAATATAAATGCACTCAAATGGGTTCAGTTATCATGCTTAGGAGCATTTCCCCCAAAGCCAAGCAATTACATATTTTCTTCTGTGCCGCGGTCTGAATTTAAATAATGAAATGAATTGAACTCTAATTCCAATATGCTGGAGGAATTTTACAGTATAATAAGAAAAGTTAATTACACCTATTTTCCCTCAAGGTGACATGCTACAAAGAATCAGTAAAACAAGCAAAATCTTTAAAAAAAAATGTTTCCTTGTATAACAGGTGTTGTTAGTTTGTGTTACGTACCAGAGAAAACGGTCAAATACATTGAGGCATTATAACAATGCATGAGGATAGGAAAACATTTGAATAGGCCAAAGGTCAGCAGAGGGTGTGTTGGGGAATAATCAGAATTGGTTGGTAACATAGGTAAGATGTTTTATATTCATCATATGTTTGTAAGTTACTTCTCATCAGAATGTTATTTTTGTATAATACTGTGGCGGGGTTGCAGTATCTAGACTAAGTTGTTTGGGCCGGAGAGAGGGGAGAGGTCAAGGTGTCATCATGTGTAAACATATCTTTTGCTCCACTGTGTCTGTGTGCCAGTCACTCCCTACTTTTCCCATCGGGGAGAGGAGGATTGCAGTGTCTGGAATCATTCTATGCTCCCTCTTTTGTTGCTCCTATCTTAACCTATAGCCTCACTCTCCTCTCCGTGAGCTTGTCCAGGATTGGTTGTATTTAGAAATGGTTGTATCTAAATTACAATTTTATATTTATCATAGGGTGGGGGTAATGTCTTGGTACCATTTTGTACCAAGGACGAAATAAGAGCTTTGTTTAGGAGACCAAACTGAACGATAATTTATAGCCAACTCTGTCTGGCTAGGGGATATTCCTCTCTGAAGTAAAGTCTTTCTTTGTGTAAGTTCCTAAGACCTGTGGTTTGTCATGTTGTCTAGGGGGGGTGGATCTTTGCTATATAGGATCCCATTTGCCATTATGTTGGGACTCTCTCAACTTTTCATTAGAGATACTGAACTGTTAAAAGTCAAAATGCTATTGCAAAAGCTTAATTATTATTAAAGGTGAAGATTAAGCATAACTCTGACTGGTGTGTGGTTTTCTCTCATGATTTGGTAAATAGTAATACCAACAGCCTAGATATGGTGCAAGCTGTAAGGACAAGCTCAAGAAGTTATTACGTAAAAGGTCAAGGGTCAGCCTTCCCAACAAAAACTGGGAGGTTGGCTCAGTCAGATAAGGTCAAAGGTAGAGGTTGGGGTCAATCCAGGGTTGCCAGGTCAAGCAAACATTTCTAGCCCAATGACCTATCAAAACCCAGCCACAAGGCAGCAACAGAAAAGTTGCCACATTTATCCAATAAACCCTTTTTCTATAATGTTATGGAGCGAATTAAGAAGGATTATCAGCGTAATTTGTAACGATGTAGGCTAAGAAGCAAAATGAGGTTTTCCATCATAATAATTATTGTGAGCTTAAAAATATGTCACAAGAGAAAAGAGAATTTGCCCTTATTAAACCCGCCAGATCAATTCCCATCAATGGATGTCGATTTCACTGGTTTTGACTGCTATGATTAAGCAATAAGGTGTGGTACATAAGGTGTGGTACATATCCAATATACCACGACTAAGGGCTGTTCTTTGGACACAGCCCTTATCCATGTTATATTGGCCATATACCACAAACCCCAGAGGTGCCTTACTGCTATTATAAACTGGTTACCAACATAAATAGAACAGTAAAATCATTTTTCTGGTCATACCCGTGTTACACGGTCTGATATCCCATGGCTTTCAACCAATCATCATTCCCTTTTGCGCATGTACATAACTATTGCATAACTATGCTGAGCTAGGTTGCACTGGTTGTTTTCCAGTGCTTGTCATCATTATATCAGTTCTAGCGTGTTAATATATATATAAAAAAAATAATAATAATTACCCCCTTTTTCATGGTATCCAATTGCTGGTAGTTACTATCTTGTCTCATCGCTACAACTCCCGTACGGACTCGGGAGAGTCGAAGGTCGAAAGCCATGCGTCCTCCAAAACACAACCCAACCAAGCCAAGCCGCACTGCTTCTTAACACAGTGCGCATCCAACCCGGAAGCCAGCCACACCAATGTGTCGGAGGAAACACATGCACCTGGTGACTTTGATTAGTGTGCACTGCGCCTGGCCTGCCACATTGCGCAGTGCTGGTGCGCAATGAGACAAGGATATCCCTTCCTGCCAACCCCTCCCTAACCCCGGCGACGCTGGGCCAAATGTGCATCGACCCACGGCCCTCCCGGTCGCGGCCGGCTGCGACAGAGCCTGGGCGCGAACCCAGGGTCTCTGGTGGCACAGCTAGCGCTGCGATGCAGTGCCCTAGAGCACTGCACCACCCGGGAGGCCATGTTAATATATTTTAAGGAAAAATGGTTGGGAATAGGTGTCTCCATAACGACAATCTAAATAGCCTACTGGTAAAGGTGTCATGACCTGTGCGCATGCTGCTTTTTCTCCGTGGCTCTCAACACACACACACACACACACTCACACACACACACACACACACACACACACACACACACACACACACACACACACACACACACACACACACACACACACACACACACACACACACACACACACACACACACACACACACACACAGCCCTCCCCACCACTCACTCAGTAACAGCCTGCTCACTGCCTGACAATCAGCAGCAGCTGGTCCCAGTGAAATATATACATATATTTTTTAAACGCCATGGCGGTCGCGGTTCAATTTAGAAGTAGCCCATACACCCGCAACCCGCGACCAATAGATTTTCACCCGCGACATCGGATTTCAAAGTAGCCCAATTTGGCAAGAAAACCGCAGACATGGCAACCCTGGGTCAGTCAGACAGTTGAGTCTGGTCAGTCAGATAAGAGTACAGGACAGTTGAGTCTTACCAACAGAGGACATGTCAGTAAAGTGATCGTCTCCCTCCTCAGCACCGATCAGCTCATTCTTACTCTTCTTGACCTTGCCTCGCTTCAACACTGCACACACACAGCACAGCAGAGAGACAGGAGTAAGGATATGTACACACACATACACAAATACATGCAGGCACTCAAACACACGCACAAACACGTATGCATGCACATACACACACAGCCCCCCTGTGTGGGCTAGTTGGATGCTATGAATAGTGGGCATCAATCACATTTTTCATTCTCTGATTCTGCCTTCCGCTTCAATTCATGCAGCCTTGGAATGAAAAACGTCCGCTCATGAATGTGATCATCACGTGACCTTCAATGTCACAAAAGACGGGGCTTTTCTGAGACTTGCAGCCCTTTTAGAATGTAGAGGTCTTCCTCAATGCTCTGCTCTGAGGCCAAATCAGCTCCGCTTATCTTCTCTGTGAATGAGGATCGGAGCAGTAGCTCAACAATCTGGAGAGTTATGAGTCAATTGTGAAACAGAGAGAACTAATATTGTGTTTAGTAGAACGATGGGCAGATTGAGAATGCTTCAACATTTGTATCTTCTCCTATAAATCCATTCCATCATTTCTCTCCCATCCCTTTAAGCTATACTGGCTCTGTCAGAAATGTTTGGCATTCTGGCCAATGCCCTCACCTGCCCTTCAACATAATTTAGTCAAATCAACATTTTTAGCTCTAACAACACATTGAGGGGCATTTCTCTGGCAGTGAGCTCAATAATTTTCATCCCCAGCATGTAACTAATGTATTAAATGAAGGAAGGCAGGTACTGTCATCTAACCTGAGAAGTGTGTGTGCGTGTGTCTGTGTACATGCATGGTTGTGTGTGTGTGTGTGCCCCCGTGTATTGTACAACCCTAATCCAATCAAGACATCCCTCTAAATCCCCCTAATTAACCCTGGCTCCCACACCAGACCTAATTGGATGAGATTATGGGCCTATCACAACATAAGGCTATAGGGGGCTGGGTGGAGCGACAGCAGGGACATGACTGCACTTCAGCTGGAGCAGAGACAACCGCCCATGTCGGAGAGAAGAGGAAAGAATAAGAGAAGAGAGAGAGAGAGAGAGAGAGAGAGAAGGGAAATAGAGAGAGAACAAGGAGAGAACCGCCCATGACACAAAAGAGGAAAGGGGAGTGGAAGAGAAGAGAGAGAGAGTGGAAGAGAATAGAGAGAGAGAGAGAGAGAGAGAGAGAGAGAGAGAGAGAGAGAGAGAGACCAAATAGAGAGAAAAGACTGACAAACAAGATTTAGTGAAGGGACAGCAGACACCAGCATGAGACAAGCATCTCATTACAGCAGTCTTCCTGGACCTTAGTAATCACTCACTGATACTCTATCACATTGTAACAGTGTATCAAACCCTATAACCCAGGTGAAAGAGAACAAGACCACATTCATGGAACCCTGAATATGGCATAAATCGAATTGAGCGATTTATACACCACAGAAAGACATGGTGCAAAATCGTCAGGATCTGAAAATGTAGGGCGAGGCAAGTTCATGGAAATTGTGAATCATACCTGATTGTGCCTTTTTTACCATAAGGTACCATGGTAGCCCAGTAGGGTACCATGGTAAAGCAGGCCACAGTTTAGCCCTCCAGCCCTCTTTTCACCTGGGAGGTTCTGTTTCCTCTTGTACCACGCACCGTCCAGAGGGGACTTCTCCTCCGCGTTCTCATCCTCCTCCGCCAGCAGCACCTCCTCTGGAACAGGAGAGGACAGGGTTATACACCACGACACACACACACGGGCGCGCACAAAGGAAACACACAA
This sequence comes from Oncorhynchus clarkii lewisi, assembly GCF_045791955.1. Classification (NCBI taxonomy): domain Eukaryota; kingdom Metazoa; phylum Chordata; class Actinopteri; order Salmoniformes; family Salmonidae; genus Oncorhynchus; species Oncorhynchus clarkii. The sequence continues at coordinate 15,788,972 of NC_092175.1, read as the reverse complement.
TTACACATACACACACATACACACACCAACTGTACATACTGTACCTGTGAATACCTGTCACCATCCTAACATCATAAACTGAGTAAATCAAACATTATGAACACCTTCCACCCCCCAAATGATAACCAATTGTCAGGTAAGACTAAATCAACAATTTAATCAACATATTGTGTTCCTTCGAAGAAGTGGAGGTGAGCCTGACCTGCCTTGCATATCCACTCCAGGTACCCCGTCAGCTCTCTCTCTATCTGCTGCTGTCTCCTCAGCTTCAGAAAGTCCTGCCTCTTCTCCACACGCTCTCTCTCTTTGGCAAACTCCCTGCGAACACACACGCACGCACAGAAACACACAGACACACACCACTTTAAACTGACATGTTAATACACTGGTTCATTTCTGTGTTCCACATCGACGGGCCTGTAGATGAGCAGGTCGAGAGTTTCGAGATCCTCGGTGTCGTGAAGAAGGCACAACAATGCCTCTTCCCCCTCAGGAGGCTGAAAAGATTTGTCATGGGCCATCAGATCCTCTAATAGTTCTACAGCTGCAGCATTTAGAGCATCTTGACTGGCTGTATCACAGCTTGGTATGGAAACTGCTTGGCATCCGACCGCTAGGCGCTACATAGGGTGCTACATAGGGTGGTGCGTACGGCCCAGTACATCACTAGGTTCGAGCTCCCCACCATCCAGGAAGGCCCTAGAAATTGTCAAAGACTCCAGCCACCCAAGTCATAGACTGTTCTCTCTGCTACTGCACGGTAAGCGGCACCAATGCACCAAGTCTGGAATCAACAGGACCCTGAACAGCTTCTTCCCTAAATAGTTAGCTAAATAGTTAACCTATAGCTACCCTGACTATCTGTACTGACAATTTTTGCTCGGTCATTCTATAAATAATGGGGCCAATGTGTGACATTGGAATCAACATTTCCACATGTGTACTTAGAGGAATAATATCAGTGAATATATGCAAAATTGACCCATAACTCCACCTATACAATACCATAGCCCTAGGACTATACATATTTTAAGTGGAGTTCATACAGACATTGGCAAGTCAAATTGAAGGACTTTTCCAAGCACTTGTTGGTAATTTTCAGGGACTTCATGTTTTACAATTGTATAATTTATATAATTGTACATAAGGCCTAATATGATGACGTCAGTGATCTTCAGGTCGGCGCTCTAGAAAGAGGCCCGAGTTCCCGACTTGCAATTCCGAGTTGAATGTTCAAAATGTATTTTCCCAATCAGAGCTCGTTTTTCCCCAGTTCCCAGTTGTCTTAAACTCACTGAAGTCAGATTTCCCATTTGACTTAATTTTATCTGTGGCCAATGGCCTTGAGCTTTCTTTGATGGGGACTGTCCCCATGAGTGACAGAACACTGAGCCAATCACGGCGCAACTAGAGAACATTACCCAATCACGGCGTATTTGGGGGCTTTACCAACTTTCTGCTGGCTGCCCCACCACTACAGAATGCATTGAGCTAGACTGAAATACCTGCATTTCGGAGCTGCCTTACTCAAGCAAGCAAAAAAGAAAACCCGTTTGTGTCGTGACTTTACTTTCATTAATCTCATGACTGTGATTTATTTAATTCACTACGTTTAATTATTACCAGATTAAATGAATCATGAAACAATTAACTCATTAGGATTTGGGGCTTCATGGAATAAGTTGTTGAACCTCTTAAGGATCGGCCCCGTTTTTTCAATTTTCGCCTAAAATGACATACCTAAATCTAACTGCCTGTATCTCAAGCGCCGAAGCAAGGATATGCATTTTCTTGGTACCATTTGAAAGGAAGCACTTTGAAGTTTGTGGAAATGTGAAAGGAATGTTGGGGAATATAACACGTTAGATTTCGTAAAAGATAACACAAAGACAAAACCTTTTTTTGTATTTTTTTTTGTACCATCATCTTTGAAATGCAAGAGTAAGGCCATAATGTATTACTCCATCCCAGGTGCAATTTAGATATTGGCCACTAGAAGGCAGTAGTGTATGTGCAAAGTTTTAGTCTGATCCAATGAAACATTGTATTTCTGTTCAAAATGTTGTATCAAGACTGCCCAAATGTACCTAATTTGTTTATTAATAACTTTTCATGTTCAAAACTGTGCACTCTCCTCAAACAATAGCATGGTATTCTTTTACTGTAATAGCTACTGTAAATTGGACAGTGCAGTTAGATTAACAAGAATTGAAGCATTCTGCCAATATCAGATATGTCTATGTCCTGGGAAATGTTCTTGTTACTTACAACCTCATGCTAATCGCATTAGCCTACATTAGCTCAACCGTTCCACAGGGGATCCACCCATCCTGAAGAAGTATTAACTAAATAACAACAGGATAACATACACACTTAATACATGAGACAAAGGTTCCAAGCAGACTTTTACAATATGGTGGCTTTCAACACCACGACATGGAGAGGGAGATATACATTTTTTTTTATCGGCGATACATTTCAGAACCATTCTCACATGAATCATATAGTTTGCACATGAACCACGCCTGTTATGAATAAGAAATCCTGAATGTATTTAAGTGTGGGTGCCTTTGATCGTTGTGCAGTCCTGAACAGAACTACAGAATTCACTCTGATCCATTTACTCCAAAAGCTGTTTTTTTGAAGATAAGCTAGCCAGCCGGGCCAATGGCTGGCTTGTGATTTGGGTAGCAGCATGGTTTGAAGAGCGAGACATTTTACTCAGGACAGCTAATCAGCTGTACCAGTGATTGTCTGAGAGGGGAGTTTGTCGCCTCTTCCTCTTCGTGTTGGTATTCAGGATTCGGACCACGATGGACATGAGCTGCAGCTCGCCGTCTCTCTGGTCTAAAATAAGGTGAGTTTATTTATTCACCTAGTGTTGAGGTTCAAAGTTACAACCATTTGAAACATGTATCTACCGCCTCATGTTTCCTGGTCTAATGTTAATTTCATTGGCAATGCTTTTTATGCCGTCAAAAGGGGATTGTTCCATCAGTCTGACACGCTCTCTGACCTCATTCAGGGAGTGGCTACTTACAATGAACCATTTATAGGAGATAGATTCTCTAATTCCTCCGAAAATCACATTCATATCTTAACAAACATACTTTCATTGTGTTTTATATGCACAACGGATTGGATGGAAACTTGACAGATAAAGGGGTTATACTTTCCAAGTTACAGTATTTCGTCCATACAATTTTTTATGACATAACAAAATTAAAACCAATACAGTGGAGAGAAAAAGTATGTGAACCATTTGGAATTACCTGGATTTCTGCATAAATTGGTCATCAAATGTTATCTGATCTTCATCTAAGTCACAACAATAGACAAGCATTGTGCTTAAACTAATATTGCTGAACTTAAACAGTTTTGTAAAGAGGAATGGTCCAAAATTCCTCCTGAATAATTTTGTACGCCCAATTTTTCAGTTTTTGATTTGTTAAAAAAGTTTGAAATATCCAATAAATGTCGTTCCACTTCATGATTGTGTCCCACTTGTTGTTGATTTTTCACAAAAAAATACAGTTTTATATCTTTATGTTTGAAGCCTGAAATGTGGCAAAAGGTCGCAAAGTTCAAGGGGGCCGAATACTTTCGCAAGGCACTGTAATTAAGCAAACTGTGTGTGTCTATTGTTGTGACCTAGATGAAGATCAGATCAAATGTTATGAACAATTTATGCTGAAATCCAAGTATTTCCAAAGGGTTCACAAACTTTTTCTTGGCACTGTATGACATTAGTTTTCTATAGCTTCCAACTGACCATTCCCCACATTGTTATGTTAGAAATATTGTTCCAGTATCCCCTTTTGATCGTGTTAGAGTTTCGGCGGGAAAACTGTCTTTGAAACACAAAAACACAAACACATTCCAAAGCCATTCCTTCACCAAACTTTACAGTTGGCAATATGCATTCGGGCAGGCAGCATTCTGCTGGCATCTGCCAAACCCAGATTTGTCCGTCAGACTGTCAGATGGAGAAACGTGAGTCATCACTCCAGAGAACACGTTTCCCCTGCTCCAGAGTCCAATGGCTGAGAGCTTAATACCACTCAGCCGATGCTTTGCTTTGTGCATGGTGATCTTAGGCTTGTGTGCGGCTGCACGGCCATGGAAACCCATTTTATGAAGCTCCCGATTGTGCTGACGTTGCTACCAGAGGCAGTTTGGAACTTGGTCAGTGTTAAAACTGAGACGGTCTCGTTAAGTGATCTTGTGGCTTTACGTGCTTCACGGCTGAGCCATTGTTGTTTCTAGACTTTTCCGCTTCACAATAACGGCACTTACAGATGACCGGGACAGCTCTAGCAGGGCAGAAGATTTACAAACTGACTTGTTGGAAAGGTGGCATCCTATGAAGGTGCCACGTTGAATGTTACTGAGCTTTTCAGTAAGGCCTTTCTACTGCCAATGTTTGTCTATGGAGATTGCATGGTGGTGTGCTCGATTTTATACACCTGGCAGCAATTGGTGTGGATGAAATAGCAGAATCCACTCATTTGAATGGGTGTCTACATACACTATTTATACAAAAGTATCTACCTCAATTACCTCGCACCCCTACACATCGCCTCGGTACTGATATCCTGTGTATACAGTATAGCCAAGTTATTGTGGATTGTGGATCCACTCATTGTGGATTTATTCCTTGTGTTATTATTTTTCTATTATTTATATATTTTTCTCTCTGCATTGGTGGGATGTGCCCGTAAGTAAGCATTTCACTGTTAGTCTAAACCTGTTGTTTAAGAAAGCATATGACAAGTAAAATGTGATTTGATTTGATTACTCTCCTCTCTGGGAGTGACCTTCACTTCAGAGGGCTTTAGTTCACCAGAACACCACACACACACACCCACTGTAGAGGAGACCGGTGCAGCACGTGCAGCAGGGTTATGAAAGGACTCTTTGAAGGGCCAAACACACAGAGAAACAGACAAAGAGAAAGACACAGCCGTGTGTCTCACTGTTAAAGCGTGGGTGTGGATTAGGTCAGCTCACAGATAAAAGGGTTACACAACTATTTAAATGTGCTCACACACACACATGGACCCACGCACACACCAACTCATTCCTTAGGCCCAGATAAAGTTCTAGTTACCCATAGGAACCCAGTTGTCTCTAGACTAATGACAATATCCATGGAATTATTCCCTTTTCTTCCGACTGGCTGTTCGAATCCTGTTGAGACGGTCCCGGTGTGTGTAAAAGAGTGTGTTTCACTGTCAGACAATGGGCTGGACAGACCACTGAGCTCAAAGAGAAGATCCAGGGACATTTTGATGAAAGGCAAACACAGGCCATTTTAAAAACTCAGGGGAGACAGAGAGAGAGACAGTGACAGAGGAAGAAAGGGGCAAAGGAAGATAAAGATAAAGATAAAGAATGGGAGGGAGGAAAAGAGAGAAGAGTGAAAAGAGAAAAGAGGAAAAGAGAGAAGAGTTGGGAGAGTGATGACCAATCTATCAACAGAATTCTATTTGAGCTATTTTCATTGTCATTTCAGTTAAGATGCATTTCCTGTCAGTATGCAGAATTTAAAATAAATGTGGTATCATATGGTATCAACAGTATCATATTATGATGTTCCCCAAGTGTGCCACTGTCTACACAATGCCATATCTCTCTTAGCTCAAGCACTTGAGTGATGGCTGAGATTCTATTGTGGTAAGCTGGGGAATGTCAGAGCGGGGGAGGCTGAGGCAGAGTCATTGGGTTCACGAAGGACAGAAGAGATGGAGAAGCAAATGAGAGGAGAGGGGGATAAAGATATCATTAGAGTGCTGAGTCACACACACACAGACAGTCTGTTTACAGCTAGCGTGGGGACACTTTCAAAATCCTTTTTTCCTTAACCCTTAACCCTAAACCTAACCCGAACTCATACTTTTAACCTAACCTTAACCCTGACCCTAACCTTAACCCTAACCCTAAAACTAACCCTAGCTCCTAACCCTAACCCTTAACATAATTCTAACCCTAACACTAATTCTAACCCTAAACCCCCTAGAAATAGCATTTGACCTCATGGGGACTAACAAAATGTCCCCAGTTGGTCAAAAAAAAATTGTTTACTATTCTTCTGGTTCCCAAAAGAATAGTTAAACACGTCCACACACGCACACACACACACACACACACACACACACACACACACACACACACACACACACACACACACACACACACACACACACACACACACACACACACACACACACACACACACACACACACACACACACACACACACACACACACAGAGGGGAACTAGCCATTCACTGAATTGGAGCTCAGGCTTCCCAGAACACATAAATACAGCACCTGACCAGAGACACTACGATGCTCTCAACAGAGGGCTGGTGGGAGACATTGTGTGTCTGTGTGGGTGTGTGTTTGCGTGCGTTTGTGAGCGTGTGTATGTTTCAGACAAAACGTTAGTATGTGTGTGTGAATAATGCACACAGCGTTAAAAGAGGGAGAAAGAGAAACAGGAAAGAAGACAGTGAGAGAGCGGGAAAGAGACAACAAAAGAGAGCGAATGTTGACCCAGACTTAGCGTTGCTGGGGAGGGGATGGAAGTGGATTCCAATAGGCTTTTCATTAAGATAAAGAGGAGCCTCAGCTCTCTCCATATTTACACAGCTATTCCAACGGAAGGCGGGTCATTTCATTATGGTAATGCATGCTGTCCCTGTAAATTCACATCTCTTTAAGGGGAAGCTCGCCCACTCAGGCTTTCAGGCTTTCAGCCTGAGTGGGCTCCGCTCAGCCATTCCACTGGAGACACAGGATTACACACACACACACATACACACATATATATATATACAGCGCATTCAGAAATATTCAGACCCTTTGACTTTTTCCACATTTTGTTACGTTTCAGCCTCATTCAAAAATGAATTAAATCGTTTTTTCCCCCTCATCAATCTACACACAATAACCAATAATGACAAAGAAAAACAAGTTTTTAGAAATGTTTGATAATTTATTTTAAAAAACAACAACGAACATATCACATTTACATAAGGATTCAGACCCTTTTGAAGCCCATTTGGCAGCGATTACAGCCTCAAGTCTTCTTGGGTAAGACGCTACAAGCTTCTGTCTCAACCTCTGTCAGGTTGGATGGGGAGCGTTGCTGCACAGCTATTTTCATGTCTCTCCAGAGATGTTCGATCAGGTTCAAGTTTGGGCCCTGGCTGGGCCACTCATGGACATTCAGAGACTTGTCCCGAAGCCAGTCCTGCGTTGCCTTGGTTGTGTGCTTAGGGTGTGCTTGGGTCGTGCTTGGGTCGTTGTGCTGTTGGAAGGTGAACCTTCGCCCCAATCTAAGCTCCTGAGTGCTCTGGAGCAGGTTTTCATCAAGGATCTCTCCGTGCTTCGCTCCATTCATCTTTCCCTGGATCCTGACTAGTCTCCCAGTCCATGCCACTGACAAACATCCCCACAGCATGATGCTGCCACCACCATGCTTCACCGGAGGGATGGTGCCAGGTTTCCTCCAGACGGAACGCTTGGCATTCAGGCCAAAGAGTTCAATCTTGGTTTCATTCTCATGGTCTGAGAGTCCTTTAGGTGCCTTTTGGCAAACTCAAAGCAGGCTGTCATGTGCATTTTACTGAGGAGTGTCTTCCATCTGGCCACTCTACCATATCCAGGACTGATTGGTGGAGTGCTGCAAAGATGGTTGTCCTTCTTGAATGTTATCCCATCTCCACAGAGGAACTCTGGAGCTATGTCAGAGTGACCATCGGGTTCCATTTAAGAATGATGGAGGCCACTGTGTTCTTGGGGACATTCAATGGTTCAGAAATGTTTTGGTACCTTCACCCAGATCTGTGCTTCGACACAATCCTGTCTCGGAGCTCTACGGACAATTCCTTCGAACTCATGGCTTGGTTTTTGCTCTGACATGCATTGTCAACTGTGGGACCTTATATAGACAGGTGTGTGCCTTTCCAAATCATGTCCAATCAATTTAATTTACCATCGGTGGACTCCAATCAAGTTGTAGAAACATCTCATGGATGATCAATGGAAACAGAATGCAGCTTAGCTCAATTTCGAGTCTCATAGCAAAAGGTTCTGAATACTTATGTAAATAAGGAATAGTTTTTTTATTATTCATAAATTTGCAACAAAAAAAACAACCTGTTTTTGCGTTGTTCTTACAGGGCACTGTGTAAATTGATTAAAAAAAAATTGAATCCATTTTAGAATAAGGCTGTAAGGTAACAAAACGTGGAAAAAGGGAAAGGATCTGAATACTTCCGAATGCACTGTATATATATGTCACAATTTCTGCCGAATTCGTCTCCTCTCCTTGTTCGGGCAGAGTTCGGCAGTCGACGTCACCGGCTTTCTAGCCATCGCCGCTCCATTTTTCCATTGTTCCATTTGTTTTGTCTTGTTCCCTGCACACCTGGTTTTCATTCCCTAATCACACTGCATGTACTTATTCCTCTGTTCCCCTCCATGACTTTGCGTAAAATTGTTTTGTTACATGTCCGTGTGTACGCGCCAGGCTGGTTTTTTTCCCCATTATTACGTGGCTTTTCACGAGGGATGTTTATTGTAAAACATTTGCTCAATTTTTGAGACTTTTTCGCGCATAGCACTTTTACCTTTGACACAGTCTGTCTGTTTTATTAGCCTCTGCCTTAATAAAGTGTGTGCCTGTTCACAACTCTCTGCTTTCCTGCACCTGACTTCTCCACCAGTAGCGCACACCGTGACACTATATATATATATATATATATATATATATATATCTATACATACACACTTACTGGCCAGTTTATTAGGTACACCACCCCATTCACGAAAATGGAACACTCCTACAGACAGTGAGTCACGTGGCCATGGCTTGCTATATAAAGCAGGCAGACAGGCATCGAGGCATTCAGTTACTGATCGATTGAATGTTAGAATGGCAAAACAAGTGACCTAAGCGACTTTGAGCGTGGTATGATCATGGGTGCCAGGCATGCCGGATTCAGTATCTCAGAAACCAGCCAGGTCACCTGTGATACAAGTCCGTATCCGACGTCAGTCCATATCTGAGGATGTAGGGAGATTACGTAGAAACCGGCAACAGCGAGCGCTGTTACCTTCAAGTAGATTTTTGTTTTGCTAGGGCATTGTAGACGGGAATGGTGGATGGGCGTAAGCATGTTCGAATCCAGCGACAGAAAGTTGTTTTTGAGATTTTTGTTTTAACTTCTTCGTTATAGGGGGCACTTTTAATTTTTGGATGAAAAACGTTCCCATTTTAAACAAGATATTTTGTCACGAAAATATGCTCGACTATGCATATAATTGACAGCTTTGGAAAGAAAACACTCTGACGTTTCCAAAACTGCAAAGATATTGTCTGCGAGTGCCACAGAACTAATGTTACAGGCGAAACCCAGATAGGAGGAGCTAGGAGTCAGCTTACGTTTTCCACGTTTTCCCCAAGGTGTCTACAGCATTGTGACGTATTTGTAGGCATATCATTGGAAGATTGACCATAAGAGACTACATCTACCAGGTGGTCGCTTGGTGTCCTCTGTTGCAATTATTGAGTAATCTCCAGCTGCAGTATTTTTCCGTTTGCTTCTGATGAGAAGCCAACTGCCACCACTGAAAGATTATCGAATAGATATGTGAAAAACACCTTGAGGATAGATTCTAAACAACGTTTGCCATGTTTCTGTCGATATTATGGAGCTAATTTGGAAAAAAGTTTGGCGTTGTAAGTGACTGCATTTTCCGGTCTTTTTCTTAGCCAAACGTGATGAACAAAACGGAGCTATTTCGTCTACACAAATAATATTTTTGGAAAAAATTAACTTTTGCTATCTAACTAAGAGTCTCGTCATTGAAAACATCCGAAGTTCTTCAAAGGTAAATGATTTTATTTGAATGCTTTTCTTGTTTTTGTGAAAATGTTGCCTGCTGAATGCCAGGCTTAATGCTATGCTAGGCTATCAATACTCTTACACAAATGCTTGTGTAGCTTTCGTTGAAAAGCACATTTTGAAAATCTGAGATGACAGTGTTGTTAACAAAAGGCTAAGCTTGTGTGTGAATATATTTATTTCATTTCATTTGCGATTTTCATGAATAGGAAACGTTGCGTTATGGTAATGAGCTTGAGGCTATGATTACGCTCCCGGATACGGGATTGCTCGACGCTAGAGGTTAAACCTATCCCAAACCTTAACCCTTACCATAACCATTCAGAGTTAATCCCTAAACGTAATCTTAAACACACATTTGACTTTTGGAACAACTTTGAAACTTGATGTTTAAGAAACATTGATGAATGTCTAATGCTGATGTAAGACTGAGAGCTAGTTGTAGAAACGGTCGCCCTCCTGGGCTTTTCACGCAGTGTCTAGGATTTACCGAGAATGGTGCCTCAAACAAAAAACATCTAGTCAACGGCAGTCCTGTGGGGGAAAGCAGCTCATTGATGAGGGAGGTCAAAGGAAAATGGCAAAAATCATGCCAGCTATCAGGAGGGCCACAAACAGACAAATAATGGCGCAGTACAACAGTGATGTGTTGACCAGCATCTCGGAACGCACAACTCGTTGATCCATGTCACAGATGGGCTATTTCAGCAGACGACCACACCACTCCTATCAGCAAAAAACAAGAATAAGTGGCTCCAGTGGGCCCCCGATCACAAACACTGGGCAATTGAGGAGTGGAAAAACATCACCAGGAACATCACAGCGAACTCAGTTACTTGAGTAGCCTGCTCAGTCCCCAGACATTAGCCTAATAGAGCATCTTTGGTATGAGACAGAATTGGCTGTTGGCAGCATGAATGTCCCATCGTCCAATCTGCAGCAACTGCGTGATACCATTGCGTCAGCTGTGGAATGTTTCCGACACCTTGTAGAATGTCCCGAAGAAGTCAGGTTGTTCTGGAGTCAAATGGATGTCGCACCCGGTACTAGATGGGTGTGCCTAACAAACTGACCAGTGAGTGTATATACAGTGCATTTGAAAGTACTCAGACCCCTTGACCTTTTCCACATTTTGTTACGTTAAAGCCTTATTCTAAAATGGATGTAATATTTTTTTCCTTATCAGTCGACACACAATACCCCATAATGACAAAGTGAAAAGAGGTTTTTAGAAATGTTTGCACATTTATAGAAATATTGAAAACCCTAGATGCAGTTGCACCCCTAGCTCCCTGGTATACAGAAAATACCCGAGCTCTGAAGCAAGCTTCCAGAAAATTGGAACGGAAATGGCGCCACACCAAACTGGAAGTCTTCCGACTAGCTTGGAAAGACAGTACCGTGCAGTATCGAAGAGCCCTTACTGCTACTCGATCATCCTATTTTTCCAACTTAATTGAGGAAAATAAGAACAATCCGAAATTCATTTTTGATACTGTCGCAAAGCTAACTAAAAAGCAGCATTCCCCAAGAGAGGATGGCTTTCACATCAGTAGTAATACATTCAGGAACTTATTTGAGGAAAATATCATGATTGTTAGAAAGCAAATTACGGAATCCTCTTTAAATCTGTGTATTCCTTCAAAGCTCAGTTGTCCTGAGTCTGCACAACTCTGCCAGGACCTAGGATCAAGAGAGACACTCAAGTGTTTTAGTACTCTATCTATTGACACAATGGTGAAAATAATCATGGCCTCTTAACCTTCAAGCTGCATACTGGACCCTATTCCAACTAAACTACTGAAAGAGCTGCTTCCTGTGCTTGGCCCTCATATGTTGAACATAATAAACGGCTCTCTATCCACCGAATGTGTACCAAACTCATTAAAAGTGGCAGTAATAAAGCCTTTCTTGAAAAAGCCAAACCTTGACCCAGAAAATATAAAAAACTATCGGCCTATATCGAATCTTCCATTCCTCTCAAATTTTTTTGAAAAGGCTGTTGCGCAGTGACTCACTGCCTTCCTGAAGAGAAAACAATGTATACGAAATGCTTCAGTCTGGTTTTAGACCCCATCATAGCACTGAGACTGCACTTGTGAAGGTGGTAAATGACCATTTAATGGCATCAGACCGAGGCTCTGCATCTGTCCTCGTGCTCCTAACCCTTAGTGCTGCATTTGATACCATCGATCACCACATTCTTTTGGAGAGATTGGAAACCCAAATTGGTCTACAGGGACAAGTTCTGGCCTGGTTTAGATCTTATCTGTCGGAAAGATATCAGTTTGTCTTTGTGAATGGTTTGTCCTCTGACAAATCAACTGAAAATTTCGGTATTCCTCAAGGTTCCGTTTTAGGACCACTATTGTTTTCACTATATATTTTCCCTCTTGGGGATGTAATTCGAAAACACAATGTTAACTTTCACTGCTATGCAGATGACACACAGCTGTACATTTCAATGAAACATGGTGAAGCCCCAAAATTGCCCTCGCTAGAAGCATGTGTTTCAGACATAAGGAAGTGGATGGCTGCAAACTTTCTACTTTTAAACTCGGACAAAACAGAGATGCTTGTTCTAGGTCCCAAGAAACAAAGAGATCTTCTGTTGAATCTGACAATTAATCTTAATGGTTGTACAGTCGTCTCAAACAAAACTGTGAAGGACCTCGGCGTTACTCTGGACCCTGATCTCTCTTTTGACGAACATATCAAGACTGTTTCAAGGACAGCTTTTTTCCATCTACGTAACACTGCAAAAATCAGAAACTTTCTGTACAAATATTATGCAGCAAAATTAATCCATGCTCTTGTTACTTCTAGGTTAGACTACTGCAATGCTCTACTTTCCGGCTACCCGGATAAAGCACTAAATAAACTTCAGTTAGTGCTAAATACGGCTGCTAGAATCCTGACTAGATCCAAAATATTTGATCATATTACTCCAGTGCTAGCCTCCCTACACTGGCTTCCTGTCAAGGCAAAGGCTGATTTCAAGGTTTTACTGCTAACCTACAAAGCATTACATGGGCTTGCTCCTACCTATCTCTCTGATTTGGTCCTGCCGTACATATCTACACGTACGCTACGGTCACAAGACGCAGGCCTCCTAATGGTCCCTAGAATTTCTAAGCAAACAGCTGGAGGCAGGGCTTTCTCCTATAGAGCTCCATTTTTATGGAATGGTCTGCCTACCCATGTGAGAGGCGCAAACTTGGTCTCAACCTTTAAGTCTTTACTGAAGACTCATCTCTTCAGTGGGTCATATGATTGAGTGTAGTCTGGCTCAAGAGTGTGAAGGTGAATGGAAAGGCTCTGGAGCAACGAACCGCCCTTGCTGTCTCTGCCTGGCCGGTTCCCCTCCCTCCACTGGGATTATCTGCCTCTAACCCTATTACAGGGGCTGAGTCACTGGCTTAATGGTGCTCTTTCATGCCGTCCCTAGGAGGGGTGCGTCACTTGAGTGGGTTGAGTCACTGATGTGATCTTCCTGTCTGGGTTGGTGCCCCCCCTTGGGTTGTGCCGTGGCGGAGATCTTTGTGGGCTATACTCGGCCTTGTCTCAGGATGGTAAGTTGGTGGTTGAAGATATCCCTCTAGTGGTGTGGGGGCTGTGCTTTGGAAAAGTGGGTGGGGTTATATCCTTCCTGTTTGGCCCTGTCCGGGGGTATCATCGGATGGGGCCACAGTGTCTCCTGACCCCTCCTGTCTCAGCCTCCAGTATTTATGCTGCAGTAGTTTATGTGTCGGGGGGCTAGGGTCAGTTTGTTAGGGTCAGTTTGTTATATCTGGAGTACTTATCCTGTCTTATCCAGTGTCCTATGTGAATTTAAGTATGCTCTCTCTAATTCTCTCTTTCTATCTCTCGGAGGACCTAAGCCCTAGGACCATGCCTCAGGACTACCTGGCATGATGACTCCTTGCTGTCCCCAGTCCACCTGGTCGTGCTGCTGCTCCAGTTTCAACTGTTCTACCTGTGATAATTATTATTTGACCATGCTGGTCATTTATGAACATTTGAACATCTTGGCCATGTTCTGTTATAATCTCCACCCGGCACCGCCAGAAGAGGACGGGCCACCCCTCATAGCCTGGTTCTGTAATGGTTTTCTTGAGGTGAAGTAGAGGTGGACCAAAACTCAGCGTGGTTGTTATTCATGGTTCTTTAATGAAGAAACTACACATGAACAAACTAACAAAACAATAAACGTGAGAAAACATAAGCAGCCTATCTGGTGACAACAAACACAAAGACAGGAACAATCACCCACAAAACACTCAAAGAATATGGCTGCCTAAATATGGTTCCCAATCAGAGACAACGATAAACACCTGCCTCTGATTGAGAACCACTCCAGACAGCCATAGACTATGCTAGATACCCCCACTAAGCCACAAACCCAATACCTAACAAAACCCCAAGACAAAACACACCACATAAAAAACCCATGTCACACCCTGGCCTGACCAAAATAATAAAGATAACACAAAATACTAAGACCAGGGCGTGACAGGTTCCTCTCTAGGTTTCTTCCTAGGTTTTGGCCTTTCTAGGGAGTTTTTCCTAGCCACCGTGCTTCTGCACCTGCATTGCTTGCTGTTTGGGGTTTTAGGCTGGGTTTCTGTACAGCACTTTGAGATATCAGCTGATGTACGAAGGGCTATATAAATAAATTTCATTTGATTTTGATTTGAAAACAAAAATACCTTATTTAGATAAGTATTAAGTATTAAGACCCTTTGCTATGAGACTCGAAATTGAGCTCAGGTGCATCATGTTTCCATTGATCATCATTGAGATGTTTCTACAACTTAATTGGTATATTCAGTTGATTGGACATGATTTGGAAAGGCACACAGCTGTCTATATAAGGTCCCATAGTTGACAGTGCATGTCAGAGCAAAAACCAAGCAGGATCGTGTAAAGGCACGGATCTGGGGAAGGGTACCAAAAAATGTCTGCAGCATTGAAGGTCCCCAATAACCTAATGGCCTCCAACATTCTTAAATAGAAGACATTTGGAACTACCAAGACTCCTCCTAGAGCTGGCCTCCCGGCCAAACTGAGCCATCGGGGGAGGAGGGCCTTGGTCAGGGAGGTGACCAAGAACCCGATTGTCACTCTAACAGAGCTCCAGAGTTCCTCTGTGGAGATGGGAAAACCTTCCAGAAGGACAACTATATCTGCAGCACTCCACCGATCAGGCCTTTATGGTAGAGTGGCCAGACGGAAGCCACTCCTCAGTAAAATGCACATGACAGCCCACTTGGAGTTTGCCAAAAGGCACCTGTAGTACTCTCAGACAATGAAAAACAAGATTCTCTGGTCTGATATATCCAAGATGGAACTCTTTGGCCTGAATCCAAGCGTCACATCTGGAGGAAACCTGGCACCATCCCTCCGGTGAAGCATGGTGGTGGCAGCATCATGCTGAGGGGATGTTTGTCAGTGGCAGGGACTGGGAGACTAGTCAGGATCGAGGGAAAGATGAAAAGAGCAAAGTACAGAGAGATCCTTGATGAAAACCTGCTCCAGAGCACTCAGGACCTCAGACTGGGGCGAAGGTGCACCTTTCAACAGGACAACGGCCCTAAGCACACAGCCAAGACAATGCAGGACTGGCTTCGGAACAAGTCTCTGAATGTCCTTGAGTGTTCCAGCCAGAGCCTGGAGTTGAACCCAATTAAACATCTCTGGAGAGACCTGAAAATAGCTGTGCAGCATCACTCCCCGTCCAACCTGACAGAGCTTGAGAGGATCTGGAGAGAAGAATGAGAGAAACTCCCCAAATACAGATGTGCCAAGCTTGTAGCGTCATACCCAAGAAGACTCAAGACTGTAATCTCTGCCAAAGGTGCTTCAATAAACTACTGAGTAAAGGGTCTGAACACTTATGTAAATGTAATATTTCAGATTTCTTTTTTTTTAAATCTAAAAATCTGTTTTGCTTTGTCATAATTGGTCATTGGGGGAGAAAAACAATGTAAAACATTTTAAAATAAGGCTGTAACGTAACAAATTGTGGAAAAAGTCAAGGGGTCTGAATAATTTCCAAATGCACTGTACATGAGCACAAGCACACACACGTACACGCACATTTTATCCCAACAAACACCTCCCCCACTACTTACCCTGTCAATAGAGTGGTTCAGTATAAGGGAACGTGGCTCTAGTTGTCATCCTGTCCTAGCTAATAAAAAGGGTGGTTTGTATGTTAAGTGAAGTCCATGCCTCCCTATAGACCCTATGTCTACAACCGTAGGAATACAGTATGTCTTGGGTGTGAGTGAATGTGTGAGTGAGTGAGAGTGTGAGTGACTGCGTGTTTGTGTGTGTGTGTGTCTTGGGTCAGACTTACCCTGATAAGACACCCAGGACCAGGTTGAGCATGAAGAAGGATCCGATGATGATGAGGGGGATGAAGTAGAGCCAGTTCCAGGTGTTCCCCGAGGCATCATTGGCCTGCACACACACGTACACACACGCACACATTCAGAGAGAGAAAGAGAAACAAAGCCATATAAGTAAAAGCAAGGTTTATCAGGTGTCCTCGAATGTTTGCAGTTGGTCAACGTACAATATCTGCTTGACGGATTTACTATACTTGTGACTGTCGTTGTGGACTTGGATTAGTTTCAGGCTAATTTGTGTAACAGCTCTTGGTAGCGGTCTTGCTAATTTGTGGGAGTGTTGTATTGTAGGGGGTGTTTTCTTCACCTCTGCCAGGCAATCACCAATCAGTGCTGGGAGGTGTGTTTGGAGATTTTCTCTTATTATTATTTACCTATTTATTTTCAATGATAGCCTAGGAACAGTGAGTTAACTTCCTTGAACAGGGGCAGAATGACAGATTTTTACCTTGTCAGCTCAGTGACTCGATCTTGCAACCTTTTGGTTACTAGTCCAAAGCTCTAACCACTAACCTACCAGCCCCTCTTCGCCTCCTCTCTCGCCTGTCCAGAGCTTGTCCACTCAAGCTTAACATTGTTGTCATCTATCGTCCACCAGGTGCCCTTGGAGAGTTCCTCAATAAGCTTGACACCTTGATGAGCTCATTTCCTGATGATGGCTCACCACTCGTACTGGACGACTTTAACCTCCCAACGCATGACTTCAATTCATTTCTTTCCATCTCTTTCTTTTCACTCCTGTCCTCTTATGACCTCCTTCTTTTCCAGTCACAAGGCAGGCAATACGTTTAACCTCATCTTCACCAGAGGCTGTTCTACTAAGCTCACTGCAACACCCTCCATGCCTCTGATCAATACTTTGTTTCCTTTTCTCTCCATCTCTCCTCAAACCCTCCCCACACAGCCCCTACCCAGATTGGTATGCGCTGCCAGAATCTTCGCTCTCTCTCTCCCGCTACTCTGACCTCTTCGGTCCTATCCTCTCTTCCTTTTGGTAAATCCTTCTCCCTCCTCTCTCCTGACTCTGCCATTTCGACCCTACTCTCCTCCCTTTCTGTATCCTTTGACTCTCATTTTTCCCTTTCCGGCCCGACCTTCGCTTCCCACTCGGTAGCTGAGTGACTCACTGCATGTTAACATAACAGGGCTGCGGGCAGCTGAGATGAAATGAGGAAACCGAAACTTCTGGAGGACCTATCATCCATCCACTCCCTCCTCTCTACCTTCTCTTCCTCTCTATCCACTGCTAAAGCTGCTTTCTATCACGCTAAATTTTAAGCTTCTGCTTCCAACCCAACCCTGGGAAACTCCTCTCTACTTTTTCTTCTCTGCCTAATCCTCCAGCCCCTCCCTGTCTGCGGACGACTTTGTCAACCACTTTGAAAAAAAGGTTGACGACATCTGCTTGTCATTCACTCAGACTACAAAATCCACTGGTCCAACTACCCTACGCCTTGACCTCTTTCAATCTCCAGATGAAATCTTGCGACGAACTGCTCACTTGACCCCATCCCCTCCTCCCTTCTCCAGACCATCTCTGGAGACCTTCTCCCATTCCTCATATCCCTCATCAACTCATCCTTGACAACTGTCTTCCCTGAACCTCAGGCTGCAAGAAGGCCAGAGTTGCTCCCCTCCACAAAAAAAAATATATCAATCGACCCCTCTGATATCAAAAACATCTTTCTTTTCTTTCCAAAACACTTGAGTGTGCTGTCTCTGACCAACTCTCTCAATACATCTCTCAGAAGGATTTTCTTGACCCTAACCAGACAGGCTTCAAGACAGCCTACTAAACTGAGACCGCTCTCATCTGTGTCACAGAGGCTCTCCCCTCTGCCAAAGTTGACTCTCTCTCCTCTGTTCTCATTCTCTTAGATCGATCTGCAGCCTTCGACACCATGACACGTCAGATCCTCCTCTCCACCCTCTGGGGGTTGGGCGTCTCAGGCTCTGCACACTCCTGGATTGCATCCTGCCTGACAGGTCGCTCCTAAACAGGTGGCGTGGAGAAGATCTGTGTCTTCACCACATACTCTCATGTTTCATGTGGACCCCAGGAAGAGTAGTTGATGCTTTTGCAGTGGCTAATTGGGATCCTAATAAATACCAATAACATACCCCACCGCTAGCACTGACTTTGCGGATAAATACTTTCTTGGGGGAAAATGTACTTGACACAATTGTGATGTCGCAACCTATTTTAAGATTAATGCTCTAATTGTAAATCGCTCTGGATAAGAGCGTCTGCTAAATGACTGAAATGCATGCCTATCTTGTCTGTCGGTCTGTCTCACTGTCTGTCTCCTCTGTCTGTCTGCCTGAGAAAGCAGCTGTTTAATTCGGACCCATACACAATCTAGCAAGGCACTAATCTTTCTAGCGTCACTGAACTCACAGGTATGTACTGGTACAACACGCTACAGTAGATCACTTGACTCTAATCCAACTAGGCATGCTGTAGTGTTACACACGTATTTCATTCCATGTTGACTTACATTTATGTGTCTGCAAGAACCTGGAATTTGAACTACCCATGAGCTCTCCGTGAAATGGTAACTTTTTATATTAAGGTCGCTTAGTGAACCATTATAAACCGTTTGTATAGAGTTTACTTACCATGTATTAATCATTGTTCCTACCTTTGTAAATGTCAATAATCCATCTCTAAATAGTCATGTACGCATTTATGAATACTGTTGTAATGAAACTGCCTTCTTCATCAGCATGTTAGGTCAGCTAATGCTAAAGCAGCCCATTGGATTCCAACACTTTCCGGCAGCAACTCGCCCCAGTGATAGGCGTCGCATTTTCACAGAATCCAATGGGCTGTTTTAGCATCAGCTAGCTGAGCATGCTGACAAAAAAGGCAATTTAAGGACAATAGTGTTTATAATAGGGACCTTAATATAATTAGTTACCCATGAAATAACTGCATCATAATTCTCTGTGCACATCCCAAATGACACCCCATTCCCTATATAAAAAGTAATCCCTAAAGTAGTACACTATATTGGGAATAGGGTGCCATTTGAGACAGCCTTAGATTGTGCATAGGCAGAGAATATCAGTATTGCAGTGGGTAACCTGCAGTATTGACATTGGCCTGAGATTCGTTTATAAAATCATTACTATCAATCACACCAGTTCAGGTGCCCTCTCTAACCTCCTAAAATATCCTGAATCAATCCTACTCTCCATAGTTGGCCATAGGGTGAGGACTCCATTGATTAGAAAAAATAATAATAACACCTATTGACCAACAGCTTGTACTGGCCAATTAAGGGAAGTTGGCAGCGGAAGAGGCTGGCTTAACATAAATAATTAACAGCTCAGTCATTAACCCATAGGGACCTTGTTCGTAACCTGATCAGAACACATTCATGAATGCTAATGATCCATAGAGGCGCAGTAACACACACACACACACACACACACACACACACACACACACACACACACACACACACACACACACACACACACACACACACACACACCAACACACACCAACACACACACATTAAGCATCATTCCCGTGGAGAGGATAAACAACCATAAATCGACAAGGTTAACGCTGGGTTACGAGAACACGCAATGTACAGAATGGAGTGGGGCTTGTGCTCTTATTTCATTATGCCACTGTATTGTTCCTCCCCCTACATCCATACTAAGTACACACGCACACACACACACACACACACACACACACACACACACACACACACACACACACACACACACACACACACACACACACACACACACACACACACACACACACACACACACACACACACACACATTATGTCCTACCGTCTCCCTCAGCTGTCACTGTCTCAGCTCACACACAGGATAAATGGCCAGCATCAGCCTCTGTGTTTCGCCTTGCTTTAGCATCCATCAATCCCTTTGTCTCTCTATCGCTTTAACTTCTCTCTCACTCTGTCATTATCTCTCTAGCTTAGCTTTGTCTCTCCATCTCTCCGTCTTTCACTGTCTCATTTTCTCCCCCAGCCTCTCTGGGGACTGTAGATGTAGGAAAGTGAAAATTAAGTAAAAAGACACACTGTTACGGTAGTCAATGTCAGCTGCAGAGGTTGAAAGCTTTCTTTCCCTGCATTATCATCCAACTAGACCGAATTGAAGTGAGGATTCTGAATATTTTGAAACAATGAAGTCTGAAAATAATAATGCCTCCAGTCACCATTTTAGTCCAAAGTCAATGGGCAATTTTTCGGCACTGCCTCACCAAGATTGTTCAAATTTTAACAGGCCACTTGTAGTTACCTATCAAAGCAAAACCAAGCATCTTTTGGGAGATACAAGGTTCTGTCGTGACTTTTTAATTTGCTACCGTTGTTTCTGTTCACACACAGAGCTGTTGTTGGAAGTCTCCTCGGTTGAGGTGAGACCAGGTAGAACTATCTCTCCAAGGCGCAGCCAGGTAATTCATCACCCTAAACTGCATGCTCACAACAAGAACACTCACAGTGGATAAAAGGCCATGTAGGAGGGTAAACACACGTTGTAGAACACAGTGTAGGGTGATGTTATCATTAGTGTCATAACACTGTACACAAAACCCTGATTCAGCAGTGGAATGGTTGACATATTAAAATGAACCTGTGGTGCTTCATGGCTGATATTTATACTGGGTGACATCTATACATGGCTGATACTATAACGACTCCTCTCTCCTCTCACATAAAATTGATTTGAATCGTACTTTGTGCATGTACAAAGAGGTAGATACTGTATATACAGTCACATCTGAAATGATCGGCAGCCTTGATAAAGATGAGTAAAAAATACTTTGTCAAATAAATACAAATACTGAGCTAAATTTTTGGGGGAAATTATCTTATTTTATAGTAGAAACTTGATATCATTCGGTCTGCGCTCATGGACTGCCCTCTTCAATTCAAACCACAGGTTTTCCGGAGACTGAGAAACATGGTGAAGCCCCAAAATTGCCCCTGCTAGAAGCATGTGTTTCAGACATAAGGAAGTGGATGGCTGCAAACTTTCTACTTTTAAACTCGGACAAAACAGAGATGCTTGTTCTAGGTCCCAAGAAACAAAGAGATCTTCTGTTGAATCTGACAATTAATCTTAATGGTTGTACAGTCGTCTCAAATAAAACTGTGAAGGACCACGGCGTTACTCTGGACCCTGATCTCTCTTTTGACGAACATATCAAGACTGTTTCAAGGACAGCTTTTTTCCATCTACGTAACACTGCAAAAATCAGAAACTTTCTGTACAAAAATTATGCAGCAAAATTAATCCATGCTCTTGTTACTTCTAGGTTAGACTACTGCAATGCTCTACTTTCCGGCTACCCGGATAAAGCACTAAATAAACTTCAGTTAGTGCTAAATACGGCTGCTAGAATCCTGACTAGAACCTAAATATTTGATCATATTACTCCAGTGCTAGCCTCCCTACACTGGCTTCCTGTCAAGGCAAGGGCTGATTTCAAGGTTTTACTGCTAACCTACAAAGCATAACATGGACTTGCTCCTACCTATCTCTCTGATTTGGTCCTGCCGTACATACCTACACGTACGCTACGGTCACAAGATGCAGCTGGAGGCAGGGCTTTCTCCTATAGAGCTCCATTTTTATGGAATGGTCTGCCTACCCATGTGAGAGATGCAAACTCGGTCTCAACCTTTAAGTCTTTACTGAAGACTCATCTCTTCAGTGGGTCATATGATTGAGTGTAGTCTGGTCCAGGAGTGTGAAGGTGAACGGAAAGGCTCTGGAGCAACGAACCACCCTTGCTGTCTCTGCCTGGCCGGTTCCCCTCTTTCCACTGGGATTCTCTGCCTCTAACCCTATTACAGGGGCTGAGTCACTGGCTTACTAGGGCTCTTTCATGCCGTCCCTAGGAGGGGTGCGTCACTTGAGTGGGTTGAGTCACTGACGTGATCTTCCTGTTTGGGTTGGCGCACCCCCCTTGGGTTGTGCCGTGGCGGAGATCTTTGTGGGCTATACTCGGCCTTGTCTCAGGATGGTAAGTTGGTGGTTGAAGATATCCCTCTAGTGGTGTGGGGGCTGTGCTTTGGCAAAGTGGGTGGGGTTATATCCTTCCTGTTTGGCCCTGTCCGGGAGTGTCATCGGATGGGGCCACAGTGTCTCCTGACCCCTCCTGTCTCAGCCTCCAGTATTTATGCTGCAGTAGTTTATGTGTCGGGGGGCTAGGGTCAGTTTGTTAGGGTCAGTTTGTTATATCTGGAGTACTTCTCCTGTCTTATCCAGTGTCCTATGTGAATTTAAGTATGCTCTCTCTAATTCTCTCTTTCTATCTCTCAGAGGACCTGAGCCCTAGGACCATGCCTCAGGACTACCTGGCATGATGACTCCTTGCTGTCCCCAGTCCACCTGGCCGTGCTGCTGCTCCAGTTTCAACTGTTCTGCCTGTGATTATTGTTATTTGACCATGCTGGTCATTTATGAACATTTGAACATCTTTTCCATGTTCTGTTATAATCTCCACCCGGCACAGCCAGAAGAGGACTGGCCACCCCACATCGCCTGGTTCCTCTCTGGGTTTCTTCCTAGGTTTTGGCCTTTCCAGGGAGTTTTTCCTAGCCACCGTGCTTCTACACCTGCATTGCTTGCTGTTTGGGGTTTTAGGCTGGGTTTCTGTTCAGGACTTTGAGATATCAGCTGATGTACGAAGGGCTATATAAATACATTTGATTTGATTTGATTTGAGATGGCCATTGCAAAATGTTTATTTTGTGGTTAATTAACCATTTAGTTGTGGATTTTTATGTGTTCTTGGGGTCATTATGTTACGGTGCGTGAATGAGGACCCAAAAGCGAATTAACTTAAACAGAGCTTCTTTAATTACCAAACATAGGTAGGCTCAGACGGACCGGCAGATTCCGACAGGACAAGACAAGGTTACAGCAAACATGACGACAGTCTGGTTCAGGCATGAAACACAACAAACAAGAATCCGACAAGGACAGGAACAAAAACAGAGAGAGATATAGGGGACTAATCAGAGGGAAAAAGGGAACAGGTGGGAAAAGGGGTGACGAGGTGGTTAGGAGGAGACAAGGCACAGCTGGGGGAAAGAGGGGGTGGAAAGGTAACCTAACAACGACCAGCAGAGGGAGACAGGGTGAAGGGAAAGGACAGAGACAAGACACAACATGACAGTACATGACAGTACCCCCCCACTCACCGAGCGCCTCCTGGCGCACTCGAGGAGGAAACCTGGCGGCAACGGAGGAAATCCTCGATCAGCGCACGGTCCAGCACGTCCCGAGAGGGAACCCAACTCCTCTCCTCAGGACCGTACCCCTCCCAATCTACGAGGTACTGGTGACCACGGCCCCGAGGACGCATGTCCAAAATTCTACGGACCCTGTAGATGGGTGCGCCCTCGACAAGGATGGGGGGGGGGGGGGGAAGACGAGCGGGGGCGCGAAGGACGGGCTTGATGCAGGAGACATGGAAGACCGGGTGGACGCGACGAAGGTATCGCGGAAGAGGAAGTCGAACTGCGACAGGATTAATGACCCGAGAAATACGGAACGGACCAATGAACCGCGGGGTCAACTTGCGAGAAGCCGTCTTAAGGGGAAGGTTCTGAGTGGAGAGCCAAACTCTCTGACCGCGACAATATCTAGGACTCTTAGTTCTACGCTTATTAGCAGCCCTCACAGTCTGCGTCCTATAACGGCAAAGTGCAGACCTGACCCTCTTCCAGGTGCGCTCGCAACGTTGGACAAAAGCCTGAGCGGAGGGGACGCTGGACTCGGCGAACTGAGATGAGAACAGCGGAGGCTGGTACCCGAGGCTACTCTGAAAAGGAGATAGCCCGGTCGCAGACGAAGGAAGCGAGTTGTGGGCGTATTCTGCCCAGGGGAGCTGTTCTGACCAAGACGCAGGGTTACGAAAAGAAAGACTGCGTAAGATGCGACCAATAGTCTGATTGGCCCGTTCTGCTTGACCGTTAGACTGGGGGTGAAAGCCGGAAGAGAGACTGACGGAAGCCCCAATCAAACGGCAAAACTCCCTCCAAAATTGAGACGTGAATTGCGGACCTCTGTCCGAAACGACGTCTGACGGAAGGCCATGAATTCTGAAAACATTCTCGATGATGATTTGTGCCGTCTCTTTAGCAGAAGGAAGCTTAGCAAGGGGAATGAAATGAGCCGCCTTAGAGAACCTATCGACAACCGTAAGAATAACAGTCTTCCCCGCTGACGAAGGCAGTCCGGTGACAAAATCTAAGGCGATGTGAGACCACGGTCGAGAAGGAATAGGAAGCGGCCTGAGACGGCCGGCAGGAGGAGAGTTACCGGACTTAGTCTGCGCGCAGACCGAACAAGCAGCCACGAAACGACGCGTGTCATGCTCCCGGGTGGGCCACCAAAAACGCTGGCGAATGGAAGCAAGCGTACCCCGAACGCCAGGGTGGCCGGCTAACTTGGCAGAGTGAGCCCACTGAAGAACGGCCAGACGAGTAGGAACGGGAACGAAAAGAAGGTTCCTAGGACAAGCGCGCGGCGACGGAGTGTGAGTGAGCGCTTGCTTTACCTGCCTCTCAATTCCCCAGACAGTCAACCCGACAACACGCCCCTCAGGGAGAATCCCCTCGGGGTCAGTGGAGGCTACTGAAGAACTGAAGAGACGAGATAAAGCATCAGGCTTGGTGTTCTTAGAGCCCGGACGATAAGAAATCACGAACTCGAAACGAGCGAAAAACAGCGCCCAACGCGCCTGACGCGCATTAAGTCGTTTGGCAGAACGGATGTACTCAAGGTTCCTATGGTCAGTCCAAACGACAAAAGGAACGGTCGCCCCCTCCAACCACTGTCGCCATTCGCCTAGGGCTAACCGGATGGCGAGCAGTTCGCGGTTACCCACATCATAGTTACGTTCCGACGGCGACAGGCGATGAGAAAAATACGCGCATGGGTGGACCTTGTCGTCAGAGAGGGAGCGCTGAGAAAGAATGGCTCCCACGCCCACCTCTGACGCGTCAACCTCGACAACGAACTGTCTAGAGACGTCAGGTGTAACAAGGATAGGAGCGGATGTAAAACGATTCTTGAGGAGATCAAAAGCTCCCTGGGCGGAAACGGACCACTTAAAGCACGTCTTGACAGAAGTAAGGGCTGTGAGAGGAGCTGCCACCTGACCGAAATTACGGATGAAACGACGATAGAAGTTCGCGAAGCCGAGAAAGCGCTGCAGCTCGACGCGTGACTTAGGGATGGGCCAATCAATGACAGCTTGGACCTTAGCGGGATCCATCTTAATGCCTTCAGCGGAAATAACAGAACCGAGAAATGTGACGGAGGAGGCATGAAAAGTGCACTTCTCAGCCTTCACAAAAAGACAATTCTCTAAAAGGCGCTGGAGGACACGTCGAACGTGCTGAACATGAATCTGGAGTGACGGTGAAAAAATCAGGATATCGTCAAGGTAAACGAAAACAAAGATGTTCAG
Organism: Oncorhynchus clarkii lewisi; assembly: GCF_045791955.1. NCBI lineage: Eukaryota > Metazoa > Chordata > Actinopteri > Salmoniformes > Salmonidae > Oncorhynchus > Oncorhynchus clarkii. The sequence goes on along the minus strand of NC_092175.1, from coordinate 15,763,161 downwards.
CATGTCTCTCAGGACATCATTGACTAATGCCTGAAAGACAGCTGGAGCGTTAGCGAGGCCGAAAGGAAGAACCCGGTATTCAAAGTGCCCTAACGGAGTGTTAAACGCCGTCTTCCACTCGTCCCCCTCCCTGATGCGCACGAGATGGTAAGCGTTACGAAGGTCCAACTTAGTGAAAAACCTGGCTCCCTGCAGGATCTCGAAGGCTGAAGACATAAGAGGAAGCGGATAACGATTCTTCACTGTTATGTCATTCAGCCCTCGATAATCTATGCAGGGGCGCAGAGACCCGTCCTTCTTCTTGACAAAAAAAAAACCCCGCTCCGGCGGGAGAGGAGGAGGGGACTATGGTACCGGCGTCAAGAGCTACAGACAAATAATCTTCGAGAGCCTTACGTTCGGGAGCCGACAGAGAGTATAGTCTACCCCGGGGGGGGGTGGTTCCCGGAAGGAGATCAATACTACAATCATACGACCGGTGTGGAGGAAGAGAGGTGGCCCTGGACCGACTGAACACCGTGCGCAGATCGTGATATTCCTCCGGCACCCCTGTCAAATCACCAGGCTCCTCCTGTGAAGAAGAGACAGAGGAAACAGGAGGGATAGCAGACATTAAACATTTCACATGACAAGAGACGTTCCAGGAGAGGATAGAATTACTAGACCAATTAATGGAAGGATTATGACAAACTAGCCAGGGATGGCCCAAAACAACAGGTGTAAAAGGTGAACGAAAAATTAAAAAAGAAATGGTTTCACTATGATTACCAGAAACAGTGAGGGTTAAAGGTAGTGTCTCACGCTGAATCCTGGGGAGAGGACTACCATCCAGGGCGAACAAGGCCGTGGGCTCCTTTAACTGTCTGAGAGGAATGTCATGTTCCCGAGCCCAGGTCTCGTCCATAAAACAGCCCTCCGCCCCAGAGTCTATTAAGGCACTGCAGGAAGCTGACGAACCGGTCCAGCGTAGATGGACCGACAAGGTAGTGCAGGATCTTGAAGGAGAGACAGGAGTAGTAGCGCTCACCAGTAGCCCTCCGCTTACTGACGAGCTCTGGCCTTTTACTGGACATGAAGTGACAAAATGACCAGCGGAACCGCAATAGAGACAGAGGCGGTTGGTGATTCTCCGTTCCCTCTCCTTAGTCGAGATGCGGATACCTCCCAGCTGCATGGGCTCAGCACCCGAGCCGGCAGAGGAAGATGGTAGTGATGCGGAGAGGGGGGCGACGGAGAGCGCGAGCTCCTTTCCACGAGCTCGGTGACGAAGATCAACCCGTCGCTCAATGCGAATAGCGAGTTCAATCAAGGAATCCACGCTGGAAGGAACCTCCCGGGAGAGAATCTCATCCTTTACCTCTGCGCGGAGACCCTCCAGAAGACGAGCGAGCAAGGCCGGCTCGTTCCAGCCACTGGAGACAGCAAGAGTGCGAAACTCAATAGAGTAGTCTGTTATGGATCGATTGCCTTGACATAGGGAAGACAGGGCCCTGGAAGCCTCCTCCCCAAAAACAGATCGATCAAAAACCCGTATCATCTCCTCCTTAAAGTCCTGATACTGGTTAGTACACTCAGCCCTTGCCTCCCAGATTGCCGTGCCCCACTCACGAGCCCGTCCAATAAGGAGAGATATGACGTAGGCGACACGAGCAGTGCTCCTGGAGTAAGTGTTGGGCTGGAGAGAAAACACAATATCACACTGGGTGAGGAACGAGCGGCATTCAGTGGGCTCCCCAGAGTAACACGGCGGGTTATTGATTCTGGGCTCCGGAGATTCGAAAGCCCTGGAAGTGGCCGGTGGATCGAGGCGGAGATGGTGAACCTGTTCTGTGAGGTTGGAGACTTGGGTGGCCAGGGTCTCAACGGCATGTCGAGCAGCAGACACTTCCTGCTCGTGTCTGCCTAGCATCGCTCCCTGGATCCCGACGGCTGAGTGGAGAGGATCCGAAGTCGCTGGGTCCATTCTTGGTCGGATTCTTCTGTTACGGTGCGTGAATGAGGACCCAAAAGCGAATTAACTTAAACAGAGCTTCTTTAATTACCAAACATAGGTAGGCTCAGACGGACCGGCAGATTCCGACAGGACAAGACAAGGTTACAGCAAACATGACGACAGTCTGGTTCAGGCATGAAACACAACAAACAAGAATCCGACAAGGACAGGAACAAAAACAGAGAGAGATATAGGGGACTAATCAGAGGGAAAAAGGGAACAGGTGGGAAAAGGGGTGACGAGGTGGTTAGGAGGAGACAAGGCACAGCTGGGGGAAAGAGGGGGTGGAAAGGTAACCTAACAACGACCAGCAGAGGGAGACAGGGTGAAGGGAAAGGACAGAGACAAGACACAACATGACAGTACATGACACATTATCTTGCTGGAAAATCCCCTTGCATCCAAGTTTCAGCCTCCTGGCAGAGGGGACCAGGTTTTTGGCTAAAATGTTCTGGTACTTGGTAGAGTTCACGATGCTGTTGACCTTTACAAGGGCATCAGAACAAGTGGAAGAAAACAGCCCCATAACATCAAAGATCCACCACCACATTGATTTACATGATTTATCGGCCTCCTAAGCTCAAAGCTGACTTCATTTCTGAACTATCTGAGCTACTAACACTCCTGAGCCCCTTGTGCCCTGCTATGCTGGCGCTTGGAAATTTCAGCATGCAGTATATGTCGACTCCCCTGACTGCATTCTCTCTACTGGCCTGGCTGATATCCTGGACAACTTTGGACTCCAACAGCATGTGGACTTTTCCACCCACAACAAAGGCCATACACTGGACCTGGTCTGTACCTCAGGCGTGGATCTGGCAAAACTGGATGGAATGTGTCAGGGCTGTCTGAGCACAAACCCATCACCTTCAACCTAGATATTCCTCTACCCACTTGACACAAAACTATAAACACAGCCCAGCTTACTGAATCTATCTCCAAACTGCCAGTTGGTGACGCTGTGGCTTAATAATACTCCATACTGGAATAAGTTGCTCCTTTGAAAACCTGTCTGGTGTCTTTCTCCAAATCTTCTCCCTGGTACACTGAGGACCTATGCTCTCCCAAAGCAACTGGACATTGTCTAGAAAACTGGGCTAACTGTACATTTTGAAGATGTATGAGCAACATCAGAAAGACAAAGACTATAAACAGGTCTTAAATGCAGATCAAACAACCTGTAACTCCCAACTGATCAGCAACGGCAGTGCTCATCCAATCTGTGAACAATTCTGCTACCTCAGCCTCCCCAGAAGAGTGCAATCAATACCTTTGTTTCTTCCAAAGCAAAATTGAAAACATCAATAACACCCTTTTGTCCTCTTCAGCCCCTGTAGTTGATATGCCTAGTCCTCCACTCCCTGAGCCAAGGTTCGCCACCTTCACCACAGTCACTGCAGCTGATGTAACCAAGCTGGTTTGGACAATGAGGCCCACCACTTGTTCATTTGACCCAATCACCACCTTCCTTGTCAAGACCTGCTTACCTGCTCTGGAGCCTTTCTTCACAGAAATCATCAACAAGTCCCTCACCACTGGATGTGTCCCTCCTCAGGTCAAACTCGCTGCAGTCACACCAGTACTCAAAAAGCCTTGATCTGACCATGACAATCTCCAGAACTACAGGCCTATCTCCAACCTGCCCTTCCTGAGTAAGCTCCTTGAATGTCCTGTGTCTATAAAACTCCAACACCATCTGGCCAACCTACTAGAGCACATCCAGTTGGGTTTCAGAACTAGACACAGCACAGAGACTGACCGGGTAAGGGTCACCAATTACCTCTTGAATGCAAACTCTGGAACTGCCAGCATCCTCATACTGCTGGACCTCAGTGCAGCATTTGACACGGTCATCCATGCCATTCTGCCTGACTGTATGAGAAGCTCCTGGGCCTGTCAGACACTGTCCTGGACTGGTTCTTGTCCTATCTCACTGATCGCTCCCAGATTGTAGCCCCCGGACCTAGTAGGTCAGACACAGTGGTGGTCCACCAGGAGTCCCTCAAGGCACAGACCTAGGGCCACTACTATTTTGTATCTACATTCTTCCACTGGGAAACATCTTGAGGAAACATGGACTGGTCTTTCACCTTTATGCTGACGAAACTCAGCTATATGTCTCCACTGCCACTGCCACTGCCAATGCCATCGCACTCCTGGTCAGTTGCCTGCAGGACATCAAAGTGTGGATGCAGCTGAGTTTCCTGCAGTTAAACAACATCAGCAGCTACAGCCTCAATATTGATGGTGTCAAGGTCCAGTGAGGTTCGCAACCTGGATGTGATACTTGATAGTTAGCTATCGTTTGAGGCCGACATCAAAAGTGTGACCAAAGTTTAATTGTTACATCTACAGAATTTGACCTTGCCTGCATCTGAGCGACTTATCTGAGCCTTTATCTCATCCCATTTGGATCAGTGGAGGCTCCTCAGAGGAGAAAGGGGGGGACGATCCTCCTCACTGAATTTCATAAAAGAGAGAGTCAATGTGCGGGGGCACCAGTTAGTTGAGGTAGTATGTACATGTAGATAAAGTTATTGAGGTGACTATGCATAGATGACAACAACAGAGAGTAGATCTGTGGATCTATTGGGGTGGTATGCAAATTGGAGTGGGTCTAGTGTTTCTGGGATAATGGTGTTGATGTGAGCCATGACCAGCCTTTCAAAGCACTTCATGGCTACAGACTTGAGTGTTACGGGTTGGTAGTCATTTAGGCAGGTTACCTTAGTGTTCTTGGGCACAGGCACTATGGTGGTCTGCTTAAAACATGTTGGTATTACAGACTCAGACAGGGAGAGAGGTTGGTCAGCAGCTTGCAGTACACGTCCTGGTAATCCGTCGGGACCTGCGGCCTTGTGAATGTTGACCTGTTTAAAGGTATTACTCACATGCGCTGCGAAGAGAGTGATCACAAAGTCTTCCGGAACAGCTGGTGCTCTCATGCATGTTTCAGTGTTATTTACCTCGAAGCAAGCATAGAAGTAGTTTAGCTCGTCTGGTAGGCTCGTGTCACTGGGAAGCTCTCGGCTGTGCTTCCCTTTGTAGTCTGTAATGGTTTGCAAGCCCTGCCATATCGGACGAGTGTCAGAGCCGGTGTAGGACGATTGGATCTTAGTCCTATATTGACGCTTGCCTGTTTGATGGTTCGGCGGACGGCATTGCGGTATTTCTTATAAGCTTCCGGGTTAGAGTCTCGCTCCTTGAAAGCGGCCGCTCTAGCCTTTAGCTCAGTGCGGATGCTGCCTGTAATCCATGGCTTCTGGTTGGGGTATGTACGTATGGTCACTTTGGGGAGGACATCATCAATGCACTTATTGATGAAGCCAATGACTGATGTGGCGTACTCCTCAATGCCATCGGAGGAATCCCGGAACATATTCCAGTCTGTTCTAGCAAAACAGTCCTGTAGCTTAGCATCTGCTTCATCTGACCACTTTTGTATTGATCTAGTCACTGGTGCTTCCTGCTTTAATTTTTGCTTGTAAGCAGGAATCAGGAGGATAGAATTATGGTCAGATTTGACAAATGGAGGGCAAGGGAGAGCTTTGTATGCATCTCTGTGTTTGGAGTACAGGTGGTCCAGAGTTTTCCTCTGGTTGCACATTTAACGTACTGATAGAAAATTGCTAAAACGGATTTAAGTTTCCCTGAATTAAAGTCCCCGGCTACTAGAAGTACCGCCTCTAGGTGAGCATTTTCTTGTTTGTTTATGGCGGAATACAGCTCAGTAAATGCTGTCTTAGTGCCAGGCTTTGAGTGTGGTGTTATGTGAACAGCTACAAAAAATACAGATGAAAACTCTAGGTAGATAGTGTGGTCTACAGCTTATCACGAGATACTCTACCTTAGGCGAGCAATAGCCTGAGACTTCCTTGTTATTTACAAAATTACATAGTCCGCCGCCCCTTGTCTTACCAGACACCGCTGTTCTATACTACTACTACTCAGCATGTAACCAGCCAGCTGTATGTTGATAGTGTCGTCGTTTAGCCACGACTCCGCGAAGCATAAGATGTTACAGTTTTTAATGTCCCGTTGATAGTTTAATCTTCCGCATAGCTCCAAAAATTGCACGTTTGCTAGCAGAATGGACGGAATTGGGGGTTTATTCGATTGCCTGCGAATTCTCAGAAGGCAGCCCGCCCTTTGGCCCCTTTTTCTCTGCCTCCTCTTCAAGCAAATCGCAGAGATCTGGGCCTGTTCCCGAGAAAGCAGTATATCCTTCACATCAGATTCTGCTAGTCCGTGGTGAGTAATCGCAGTCCTGATGTCTAGAAGTTATTTTCGGTCATAAGAGACGGTAGCGGTAACATTATGTACAAAATACGTTTAAAAAAAAGTTATAAACAAACAACACGTAAAACATCTGCCTTCCTCTCCGGCGCCATCTTTTTATGTCCAGAACTGTGCTGTACGTGTCCTCATCCGCACCTCCCCCAGCGAGCATATCACTCCAGTGCGGTTCAACCTCCACTGGCTCCCCATATGCTCACACATTGAGTTTAAAATCCTGGTTCACATCTACCAAGGTATCCACAACTCTGGACCAAAGTATCTGTCTGACCTCATCCTATCCTCTCCTTCCAGTTCTCTGCTGCCAATGACTGGAACGAACTACAAAAATCTCTGAAACTGGAAACACTTATCTCCCTCACTAGCTTTAAGCACCAGCTGTCAGAGCAGCTCACAGATTGCTGCACCTGTACATAGCCCATCTATAATTTATCCCAAAAAGCTACCTCTTCGCCTACTGTATTTATTTATTTTGCTCCTTTGCACCCCATTATCTCTATCTCTACTTTGCACATTCTTCCACTGCAAATCTACCATTCCAGTGTTTTACTTGCTATATTGTATTTACTTTTTTTGCCTTTACCTCCCTTATCTCACCTCATTTGCTCACATTGTATATAGACTTATGTTTCTACTGTATTATTGATTGTATGTTTGTTTATTCCATGTGTAACTCTGTTGTTGTATGTGTCGAACTACTTTGCTTTATCTTGGCCAGGTCGCAGTTGTAAATGAGAACTTGTTCTCAACTTGCCTACCTGGTTAAATAAAGGTGAAATTTAAAAATACATTTTTAAAAGGCCACAATATTGCTCCTTAACCTAAGAATAATTTTAAAAAGTAGAACGTTAACGAGATCAATCATTTTATTTTGGCACTTATCTTTTTAGATAAAAAAACTTGTTAAAGAGCATATCTTTATCTGAGCAATTGTATTAGTAGAAAATAATATAATTATGAGCATACAATATACAATACTCAGTATTTGTATTATTTATTGTATACAGTCTCTTTTTGCTCATCGTTAACAAGGGTTTCTGACGTGACTGCATAAATAGAGAGAGAAAGAGATGGGGAGAAAAAACTTCTGAATTCCAGAAAAGACTCAACAATAATGGGTAGGTCTCTCAAGCAGACAGGTTGACAGTTTATACGGAAATATATTCAACCCCCAACCCGTCCGTCCGCACCCCCCCAAACCCATCCTGGGCTTTTAAAATTCCACAGGGTTGCATTCTTGAAGTAGGAAAAGTGCTGTAGAAGCATAATGATGAGAGAGAGAGAGAGAGAGAGACACACAAACACAACACACACACACACAAACACACACACACCCACACACACAAACAGATGAGAGAAAGATGCTCTGGTCTTCCAGGGTGGGACACCATCACTCTGACCTGGCAGGGGGTGTGGCACAACGCAGTACTACTACACACAGGAGCCATGGCTGCATCACATCTGCATTCCAGCTGGAGGCGTGTGTGTGTGTGGTGGGTAGATGAGGGTGGTGGTGGTGGTGTGCGTATGTGATTCATATGGATAAGGCAATCATAATGAGCTTCCTCTGCTCCAGGTGACAGAGAGATAAGCCATGCAATGAGATGAAACCACTCTAAATGCTGAGACAGAAAGAGAGAGAGAGAGAGAGAGAGTTGAGGGGAGAGAGAGGAGAGAGAGAGAGGAGAGATTCTGGGCATGTGGTCAAGGCTATTAGGGTGACTAATGCTAGCTACAGGTTAGCGAGACAGGCTGATGTAGTCTTGTGCCTTGAGCAAGGTATTTAAACTGTCAGAATGTACATACCAACGTGTGCGTCAGGAATATGCAAGATACACAAGCAAGCAGTGGTCCTGGGTGGCTCAGTTAAGGCATAGTGTGGCTTGCAATGCCAGGATTATGGGTTCAACTCCTGCTGGGGCCATCTATACAAAAAATATATATTTTTATTTATCTGTTATTTTACCAGGTAAGTTGACTGAGAACACATTCTCATTTTCAGCAACGACCTGGGGAATAGTTACAGGGGAGAGGAGGGGGATGAATGAGCTAATTGTAAACTGGGGATTATTAGGGGACGGTTTGAGGGCCAGATTGGGAATTTAGCCAGGACACCGGGGTTAACAACCCTACTCTTACGATAGGTGCCATGGGATCTTTAATGACCTCAGAGAGTCAGGACACCCGTTTAACGTCCCATCCGAAAGACAGCACCCTACACAGGGCATGTCCCCAATCACTGCCCTGGGGCATTGGGATATTTTTTTGATGAGAGGAAAGAGTGCTCCTACTGGCCATCCAACACCACTTCCAGCAGCATCTCGTCTCTCATCCAGGGACTGACCAGGACCAACCCTGCTTAGCTTCAGAAGCAGTGGTATGCAGGGTGGTATGCTGCTGGCATAATATATGCATATACTACTGTATTTTGGATAAAAGCTTATGCTAAATGAAATATATTACTATTATATTAATCTGGAAACCCAAAACTAAAATAGTGCACAATTGCTTCAGATACTCAATTAGGATCTAGGGGGAAATGTATGAGAAAATATACTGGAACGAGGAGCGGAAGCTGTACGGCAGCTCCACCCCCTCCCTCCGCAAGTTTCTGGCAAGTCTATGGCCAAGTGTTATCTCCCCTTCTGATTTCCGAAAGGTGCGCACGCCTACTGAATCCTGATTCGTTAAAATAGACAATGATGAAAAGCGTTAGCACCGGAACAACTAGTTTCTTGCATCCCACAGTCTTTTGACAGATGTCACAGTACCATTCATTTTAGGTCGTCCACGAGAGATTGTTATAATATTAATCCTAGTTATCCTGATCACAATAAACCGTAATAACTTCCCCTGTCAGCTAGAGCAATGGACTAACAAGAACACGCTTTGATGAACCATTATCCATATGGGATAATATACACATTCTGCATTGACATGGATCACTATCAAGAAAACTGCTACCAGAACATCAAAGTCATTGTTTGAAATGTAAAAAATAATAGCACTATTATTTGGTGTCACGCATCATGCCATTACATAGTAATCCACTCCTACGCTCGGTTTACAGTGCATCCACTCACACGCCCGCACGCATACACACTGATCTGCAAAAAGGCCAGCGTGCCAGACACTTGGTAAAAGATTAAGACACCAGGACCAGCCTAGGCACTTGGAATCAATTCTGGAGCTCTTTTGAGAGTGCAGACACAGGGAGAACGAGGTACAAACTGTGGTGAACACCGGAGGAAACAAAAGGAGAAAGGACCTTGAGAGGATTCAGAAAAGGAAAGCCATTTTCTTTACGGTTGTAGATGACGTGAAGTGCACTACTCCCGTGGTAATCAACTTGGTTTTGTTCATGAGATGAACTCTGGAATGTTATTAGTGTAAAACAGGAAGAAACTACAATACTCTCAATCTCTCTCTCTCTCTCTATCACCCATATTTAACTCATCTACACACTCCCTGTCCTTGCCTCTCCCTCTGTCTTTCTTTCTCTCTTCCTCTTTTCCTCCCTGCGCACAGTGTAACCGTCTGTCTCGATAGAAGACACACACAGTCCCACACACACAGTCTCACACACAGTCTCACACACACACACAGTCTCTCACACACACACACACACACACACACACACACACACGCACACACACAGACAGTCAAACACACACAGTCTACTCCACTCCCATCGTGTTTTACTGCCGCTCCAATTAGCCACAACCAAAAAGGGATGATTCACTGACAACAGAAACAACGTGGCCCCTCTCTGTGGCCCCTCTCACTCTGCACCACCCGTTTGCCCCTCCTCTCTGTGATGGTTGTGACAGTACAGGATACCATTGCGATGGGGTCAAGGTGCGCCCAGACTACAGTGACTCAGATGGCTCTAATGAGGCGAGAGACAACAAAGACTACTGTGACCATGGAACTAGAACCACAAGGACTACCGTGTCCGTGAAACTAGGACCATAAAGAATACTGTAACCAAACAAAAATACACATTAAACCTTAAAGGGGTACAATGACCACAAGAGGACCACACAGGCAACCTACCACCATGTACATTTACTTTTTTGTTGTGGGTAGATCAGTTTTAATATTGCAGACAGATTGTAACTTCCATCAATGTAATTGTCTGCATCATTTCCAACCCCCCATATATTTTTGGGGTAAATATACAGTATCAGTCAAAAGTTTGGACACACCTACTCATTCCAGGGTTTTTCTTTATTCGCCTGGAATCTCTTCACCTGGAATACTATTCCAACAGTCTTGAAGGAGGCACACCTGTTAACTGAAATGCATTCCAGGTGACTACCTCATGAAGCTGGTTGATAAAATGCTAAGAGTGTGCAAAGCTGTCATCAAGGTAGAGGATGGCTACTTTGAAGAAAATTAAATATAAAATATATTGTGATTTGTTTAACACTTGTTTCTTTACTACATGATTCAACACGTGTTATTTCACTGCTATTCTAAGGTTGTGAACTCTGCAAACAATGTGTCCACTCCGACAATGAGAACAGGAAGGCTGGAATAATATAGAATGCATTAAAATAGGTGACCATAACCAAAGTAACAAACATTGTAGATTAGAAATCATAGGAATTAACGGTAAATGTACTACTGGTGATATATGTTACGGGGAATTGATCGACACTAACAATTAAATGCAAACAATTCACACGAAGAAGTTATGAAACACAGAATCTGCACAAATTGGCGGAAAGTGCATTCTGGAGTGAGAAGTGCATTGTGCATCTGGTTGCATGGTCAATCCGATGTTTGCATTGGCCATGCAGCATTTACGGTGATACGGCCTCAACAGACGTCAGGGCATTCATACTTCTTGCGCTTCGCGGAGCAGTGCAGATCTGTTGTCAAGGAAGTGAGTTTGTATTTATACAGGGTGTACCACCCCCGGCTACCGTCAACGAATCATGTCAATACGGAGATATACAGAGCCCTCTGCATTGTTACAAAACTTGGGAGGCGCATGACGATGTGGTACGGAACTCGAATTTGCCTCTGCATGCCTCTAGAGGCTCCACAATTGTGTCACACCCTCCATATGGAGCCTCCGACCACCTTTTCAAATCAAGCAAAAATTGGCTTTTAGTCTAGGCCTCTGCAATGGATTAGTTCACTGAGATGGCCACATATATATATTTGCTAAAACAATCTCCCCGGCGACCAACAGCCGAACGACCAAACAATCGACCAGTCTACTAATTGGGGCCCTAACCCCATTACATGTTGCCAATAAAGCTACACATGCCATTTACCACCAGCTCGGTGGCCTTGTAGTTAGAGTGTCCGTCCTGCGATTGGAAGGTTTGGGGTTTTATTCCCCTGGTCAAGTCCTACCAAAGACTCTAGAAATGGGACTTGATTCCTTTCTGCTTGGCACTCAGCATTAAGGAGATGGATTGTGGGTAAGGCCCTGCAATAGGCAAGCATCCTGTCCAGGGGATGTACATTTAGCTGCCTCATGCTACAGAAACAGGCGAGATGGGCTCCTGCACTATTCTGGCTTGAACAAGTCTACTTACTTTATGCCATTTACCAGAGGCTTTTATTCAAAGCTAGATCACACTACATTCAGACAAAGCTGCCATCAGTTCAAGGGAGATACAGTCCTCTGTACATCATGCGGTCGGCATGTGACCACTGTGCCAAGGAGGATTATGGGGGACATAAAGTAAAACATGACACAGCAGAGGTGATTAGAGATGGTTCTAGTTAGTCGGCAGTCGTTAGGTTGCCAGGAGAGAGAGAGAGAGAGAGAGAGAGCATATTAAAATCAACTGGCATGAAATGAAGATTGCCACATTATTAATGCTGGGACCACCCCCGCTCACTAGAACAGCAGCATCTAGCCTGACTGGGGATGCGTCCCAAATGGCAACCTTTTCCTTATATAGTGCACACTACTTTTAATCAGGGCCCATACAGCTCTCGTCAAAAGTGGTGCACTACATAGGGAATAGGGTGCCATTTGGGAAGCAGCCTGGGATCAGAGCAGCAGTCAGCAAGAAACAGAGAGAGAAATATACAGAGAGAAACACAATGAGTGACAGAGGGGTAGAGAAAGAGAATGATTTACTGAATGTTTAGCACTCAGCATTAAGGAGATGGATTGTGGGTAAGGCCCTACAATAGACAAGCATCCTGTCCAGGGGATGTACATTTAGCTGCCTCATGCTACAGAAACAGGCGAGATGGGCTCCTGCACTATTCTGGCTTGAACAAGTCTACTTACTTTATGCCATTTACCAGAGGCTTTTATTCAAAGCTAGATCACACTACATTCAGACAAAGCTGCCATCAGTTCAAGGGAGATAAAGTCCTCTGTACATCATGCGGTCGGCATGTGACCACTGTGCCAAGGAGGATTATGGGGGACATAAAGTAAAACATGACACAGCAGAGGTGATTAGAGATGGTTCTAGTTAGCCAGCAGTCGTTAGGTTGCCAGAAGAGAGGGAGTGAGAGATAGAGAGAGAGAGTGAGATAGAGAGATAGAGAGACAGAGAAAAATAAAAGAGAGCGAGTATTAAAATCAACTGGCATGAAATGAAGATTGCCACATTATTAATGCTGGGAACCACCCCCGCTCACTAGAACAGCAGCATCTAGCCTGACTGGGGATGCGTCCCAAATGGCAACCTTTTCCTTATATAGTGCACACTACTTTTAATCAGGGCCCATACGGCTCTGGTCAAAAGTAGTGCACTACATAGGAAATAGGGTGCCTCCAATCGTTAAGTTTGGTACAGCGCGTCGCCGCAACTCGTCAATATCAGATGATCATCAGCTGCTGTCAAACACACGTGGATTTGAAAAGACGATTATTTTCCTCAATAGCATGCAGCGAATCTCTCTCTCTCTCTCTCTCTCTCTCTCTCTCTCTCTCTCTCTCTCTCTCTCTCTCTCTCTCTCTCTCTCTCTCTCTCTCTCTCTCTCTCTCTCTCTCTCTCTCTCTCTCTCTCTCTCTCTCTCTCTCTCTCTCTCTCTCTCTCCCTGTGCGGCTAAGTCACTTCCTGATCATCCCCGCTCTGGGCTCGGGATAGCACAGAAACACTCCATTCCACAACATCAGCTGCCTGGGGCTGAGGAGAGGGAAGGGGGTAGGGGGTCGAGGGACAGAGTAGCGCTCATTGCACCATTAAGCAGAGCAGCGTTCCCGTGGAGAGGACAAACAGCCATAAATCGACAAGGTTAACGCTGGGTTACGAGAACAAGCAATGTACAGAATGGAGTGGGGTTTTTGCTCTTATTTCATTATGCCACTGTATTGTTCCTCCCCCTACATCCATACTAAGTACACACACACACACACACACACACACACACACACACACACACACACACACACACAGAGAGATACATCCAGCCTCCACACAATGCACTTGGTGTGATGTGCCATTATCACTGGGACTGACTCAGATGCTGGATGTGTGACCAAGACATAAGCAAGGTGTCAAAACCATATGTTAAGATGCCTGCTTTACAATTCTCATGTGATCCCAAATGCAAATTAGAAAAAGCATATCCCGAGGCCGCATTCGTTGTAGCCGGGGACTAACAAAGGACATTTTAGGAAAATTCTCCCAAAATTCCACAAACACATCTCTTGCCCTACTCACGAGAGAAATACTACATTGTTATTCTCCATTCTGAGGCGGATACAAAACCCTGTGCAACTGTGTCCTAGATTTCCTGACGAGCCGACCCCAGGTGGTGAGGGTTGGAAACAACACTGGGGCACCCCAGGGGTAAGTGCTAAGCCCCCTCCTGTACTCCCTGTTCACCCATGAATGTGTGGCCATGCACAACTCCAACTCAATCATCAAGTTTGCTGATGTCACGACAGTGCCCTGGCGGAGTGGTGTCAGGAAAATAACTTCTCTCTCAATGTCAACAAAACGAAGGAGCTGATTGTGGACTACATGAGACGGAAGAGGTAGCACGCCCCCATCCTCATCGATGGGGCCGCAGTGGATATGGTCAAAGGCTTCATGTTCCTCAGCATGCACATCACTGAGGACCTGATATGGTCTCACCACACCGACACCATGGTGAAGAAGGCACAACAGCACCTCTACAACCTCAGGCGGCTGAAATAATTCTGCATAAGACCCTCACATACCTCTACAGATGCACCATTGTGAGCATTCTGTAGGGCTGCATCCCCGCCTGGTATGGCAACTGCACCACCCTTAACCGCATGGCTCTCCAGAGGGTGGTGCGGTCAACGCAACACATCATCGGGGGCACGCTGCCTGTCTTCCAGGACATTTCCAGCACTCGGTGTCAAAGAAAGGCCAAGAAAATCCGTAAGGATCTCAGTCACCCAAGCCACCCAAGTCCCCCAACCCACATACAACCGGCTATCGTCTCGCAGATGGAGACAGTATAAGTGCATCAGTGCCAAAATAGAGAGACTAAAAAACAGCTTCTATTACCAGGCCATCAGACTGTTGAACAGCTTCTATCACCAGGCCATCAGACTGTTGAACAGCTTCTATCACCAGGCCATACAGGCCATCACAGCCATCACTAGCCGTCTACCAGGTGATGCACAATCACTCACTCATACCAAACATACACACACAAGCTAGGAAACAAACACCTCATACTCACAAACACACACACACTCACACAAACACATTCTCATATTCTAGCACACAGCCAACGCTGCTGTACCATGTCATTGAACCACTGAAGACATTAAATACTGTATTCCCGACATACTGTACCAGTCAAAAGTTCGGACACTACTCATTCAAGTTTTTTTTTTTATTTGTACTATTTTCTACATTGTAAAATAATAATGAAGACATCAAAACTCTGAAATAACACATATGGAATCATGTAGTAACCAAAAAAGTTTTAAACAAATCAAAATAGATTTTAGATCTTAGATTCTTCAAAGAAGCCAACCTTTCCCCTGATGACAGCATTGCACACCCTTGGCAGTCTCTCAACCAGCTTAACCAGGAATACCTTTCCAACAGTCTTGAAGGAGTTCCCACATATGCTGAGCACTTGTTGTCTGCTTTTCCTTCACTCTGCAGTCCAACTCATCCAAAACCATCTCAATTGGGTTGAGGTCAGGTGATTGTGGAGGCCAGGTCATCTGATACAGCACTCCATCACTCTCTTTTTTGGTCTAATAGCCCTTAAACAGCCTTGTATGTTTTGGGTGATTGTCTTGTTGAAAAACAAATGATACTCCCACTAAGCGCAAACCAGATGGGATGGCGTATTTCTGCAGAATGCTGTGGTAGCCATGCTGGTTAAGTGTGCCTTGAGTTCTAAATAAATCACAGACAGTGTCACAAGCAAAGCACCCCCACACCATCACACCTCCTCCTTCACGCTTCACGATGGGAACCACACATGCGGAGATCATCCGTTCACCTACTCTGCGTCTCACAAAGACACGACGGTTGGAACCAAAAATCTCAAATTTGGACTCGTCAGAACAAACAACAGATTTCCACCTCATGTTTCTTCCATTGCTCGTGTTTCTTGGCCCAAGCAAGCTCTTCTTATTGGTGTCCTTTAGTAGTGGTTTCTTTGCAGTAATTCGACCATGAAGGCCTGATTCACAGTCTCCTCTGAACAGTTGAGATGTTGAGATGTGTCTGTTATTTGAACTCCTTGAAGCATTTATTTGGGCTGCAATTTCTGAGGCTCTAATGAACTTGTCCTCTGCAGCAAAGGTAACTCCTGGTCTTCCTTTCCTGTGGCGGTCCTCATGAGAGCTGGTTTCATCATAGCGCTTGATGGTTTTTGCGACTGCATTTGAAGAAACTTTCAAAGTTCTTGACATTTTCCGCATTGACTAACATTCATGTCTTAAAGTAATGATGGACTGTCATTTCTCTTCGTTTATTTGAGCTGTTCTTGCAATAATATGGACTTAAAGTTAAATAAAGTTAGCACCTGTATACCACCCCTACCTTATCACAACACAACTGATTGGCTCAAACAGATTAAGGAAAGAAATTCCACAAATACATTTTTAACAAGGCCTTTCACTCATGAAGCTGGTTGAGAGAGAATGCCAAGAGTGTGCCAAGCAGTCATCAAGGCAAAGGGTGGCTACTTTGAAGAATCTCAAATCTCAAATATATTTTGATTAGTTTAAAACTTTTTTGGTTCCTACATGATTCCATACGTGTTATTTCATAGTTTTGATGTCTTCATTATTATTATACAAAGTAGAAAATAGTGAAAATAAAAAAAAACCCTTGAATGAGTAGATGTGTCCAAACTTTTGTCTGGTACTGTAGCTCATTCTAAAATGTATACTACTGTACTTTGTTTTTTAATGACACTTTATACACAAAACATATTTATTTATATACTGTATTCTTGGCTTAGCTCACTTTAATATATCTACTGCTGTACATATCATTCTTATATCTTGTGTAAATTAATCCGGTGTACATATGTATGGAAACAGGAAACACCTGGGCTCAATTTCGAGTCTCATAGAAAAAGGGTCTGAATACTTATGTAAATCAGGTATTTATGTTCGATATTTTTTATAAAATGTATAAATATTTCCAAAAAACAGTTTTCGCTTTGTCATTATGTGGTATTGCGTGTAGATTGATGAGGAAAGTGTTTTATTTAATCAATTTTAGAATAAGGCTGTAACGTAACAAAATATGGAAAAAGGGAAGGGGTCTGAATACTTTCTGAATGCCCTGTACATATGTATATATTGCATTATGATTACTGTTACAGCGCTATTTGGGTAGTTAATTGGATTCAACCCAACATTCTTACTTTCTTTTCTTTTTTTACATTATAAATATTTGTGTACTTGTTTGACATTTTACTGCATAAGCATTTCACTGCATCCGCTATAACATCTGCTAAACTGTGTACGAGGCCAATAAGAGACAGAGGGGAGAGTGAGCAATGGAAATTAAGACCAAAATAATTTTTCTTCCAAAAAAGGTCCAGTTGCCAGGATAACAAATACAAATTCCATCTACAGTAGACACCGTTGCCCTAGAGCACACAAAGAATGCACCACAGGTAACTTCCACAAAGCTGTGAACCATCTAAGAGACAAGGCAAGCTCGGGCCGTCTATGCCATCAAAAGGAACGTGAAACTCAACATCCCAATTAGGGAAACACTTCAATCAGTTTTAGAACCCATTGCCCTCTGCGGTTGTGAGGTCTCACCAACCAAGAATTCGCAAAATGGGACAAACGCCCAATTGAGACATGCAGAATTCTGCAAAAATATACAATGCAAACCCTCAAATAATGCATGCAGAATTAAGACTAAACCTGCTACCTCCAGAAAAGAGCTGTTCAATTCTACAACCACCTAGAAGGAAGTGATGCCCACACATTCCACCACAAAGCCCTCATCTACAGAGAGAAAAGTCCCCTCAGCCAGCTGGTTCTGGGGCATTGTTCACAAACACAAACAGAACCCCAGGACAGCAACACAATAAACCCAAACAAATTATGAAAGAGCAAAAAGAGAACTGTTTGACACTGGAAAGAAGCAACCAAAAAATAAACAGAGCAAGTTGGAACGTTATCTGGCCTTTAACAGAGAGTACACCGCACCGTGGCAGAACACCTGAGCACTGTGACTGACCCCAAATTATGAACATCCTTGACTAAGCATAGACTCGGTGAGCACAGCCTTGCTATTGAGAATGGTCGCCATAGGCAGACCTGGCTCTCAAGAGAAGACAAGTTATGCGCCGACTCCCTGACCTCCTGCCAAATGTATGACCATATTAGAGACACATCTCCCACAAATCACACAGACACACAAAGAATTTGAAAACATATCAAACATTAATAAACCCCATATCTGTTAGGAGAAATACTGCTGTGCCATCACAGCATAACGATGTGTAGCCCGTTGCCATGAGAAAAGGGCAACCAGTGCAGCACAAACAACATTGTAAATACCACCAATATTTATCTGTTTATTTATCTTCCCCAACTATTCGTAGTAGCCCCATTATTTGCACATTGATAAAAACACTGTGCATAGCTAATAATATAACACTTTCAATGTCTTCATCTTTTTCAAATATTTTATTGATGTTGTTGAATTTGATCCTTCTCCCTTTTGTTGATTGTTTATTTCATTTGCTTTCCATTTGCTTTGTTTCCCATGCCAATAAAGCCCCTTCGAATTAAACTGAATCGAGAGAGATAGAGAGAAATGGGAGAGAGCAAGGGGAGAGGGAGGAAAGAGATAGATAAAGGGGAGAGAGAGGGGGAATACAAGGAGGGAGAGAGAAAGAGGAGAGAAAGAAATTGAGAGGAGAGGAAGAGAGAGAGAGCTAGGAAGTGACAGGTGCACTAAAAGCCAGGTGAATCTGGTCCAGCTGCAGCGTTGATCCACACAGGTGGAGCTGCTTAGCATTATGAGAAAACAGGCAAACGGAGAGGTTTTATGAAGAGGAACAAGAGGAAGAGCATGGAGATGAAAAGCGAGGGAAAGGGGGAGGTATTGGTGCTGGAAGTTGTAGGGTGTTGCATATGCTGCTATCCTTGACACATTGTTGGCACCTCAGCGTACCTATAGACAAGGTGCCAGGATTTGGGGCGAAAAAGGAAAAAGCCAGAACGCAGCAGAGGGAAATCTAAACTGCCATCTGCTAGTCCTGGTTCTCCAACACGATCTGGTTTTTATTCAAACTGTCTAGGCAAGGGCTGCAATATTCCGATAACTCCCCCCAAAATGACCAGGTTCCCTGGTAATCAGAAGGGAATAAAAGGAAAACCTGAGCATTTTTTGGAAAGTTACCAGCATTTTGCAATCGCAGTCTAGACAAAACCACATTTAACTAATTCAGCTTTCCAACTCAAGACAGTGTGGAGCCAGGACCCAGGGTGTGTGTGTGTGTGTGTGTGTGTGTGTGTGTGTGTGTGTGTGTGTGTGTGTAACAATCTATGCACATACACACATAGTGGCACAGCAGACAGGTACACTCCCTCCAGATCCCCTGTGCTGTTTGCTACTCAGTCATGTAGAAACCAAACTGACAAAACAAACCCCTACAGTAGCTCTCTCCATTCATG
Organism: Oncorhynchus clarkii lewisi; assembly: GCF_045791955.1. Taxonomy (NCBI): domain Eukaryota; kingdom Metazoa; phylum Chordata; class Actinopteri; order Salmoniformes; family Salmonidae; genus Oncorhynchus; species Oncorhynchus clarkii. The sequence goes on along the minus strand of NC_092175.1, from coordinate 15,743,785 downwards.
CTTTCAATACACTGTCATGCTCCAGCTCACTGCATACCAGATAGAATACACAGAGATAGAAAGAAAGTGTGTGATGTGTCAGCTTTAAGTTAAGAAAAGGTGAAACAGTGTTGTGTGTGCACTGTAGGGTTGCACATTTCACAAAACCTTCCCCAAACTCACAGGATTCCCGGATTTCCTGCTTATTCCCCGTCTGATTCTAAGGAATCTTTTGACCAGGATTTTGGGGGGAATTTTAAGGAAGTTACTGGATTTTTGCTAACCTATTCATATTTGAGTTAAGAATACTGCAAGTGATATGTGGTTGGAGAAAGTGCAAAAGAGAGAGAGAGAAAGAGAGAGAGAACGAGAGAGAGAAGGAAGAAAGAAAGAAGTAGAGCGAGGGAAAGAAAGAGAGAGTGCTCACGTTGTAGAGGATGTCCACCCATCCCTCCATGGTGATGCACTGGAAGACGGTGAGCACGGCGAACAGAATGTTGTCAAAGTTGGTGATGCCGTAGTTGGGGCCGATCCAGTACTCTGTACACTCTGTACCGTTAGGACACATCCTGGATGGGGCCTCCGTGCCACAGGGGAACGCTGCCGCACGCTCACCTGGATGGGGGGAGATGAGATGGTAGAGGGAGGGGGAGGGAGAGAGAGAGTAGGTGGGGGGGAGGGGGGGAGGGATTGAGGGAGGAAGGGAGGGAGGGAGGGAGGGAGGGAGGGAGGGAGGGAGGGAGGGAGGGAGGGAGGGAGGGAGGGAGGGAGGGAGGGAGGGAGGGAGGGAGGGAGCATTTGACTGGGCAAATAGCCATCATCCGTAATTCCATGACCGTCACAGTCTTAGTAATTACATTTAAAACATACACACTGGAAAATTATATTAGCTTAAAATACAACATACACATACAGTGCCTAGTGAAGGTCTACACAGCCCTTGCACATTTTTCTATGTTAAAATATAATCCACACATCTATTAAATTAGATTAAATTCCTTACGGATGTTCACAATCTACTCCACATTTACAAACTGAAAGAAAGTGTTTTGAATATTTTTCAAATAAATAAAAAATACCAAATTAAGATGTCTTGATTGCATATGTCTTCCCACCCCAGAGTTAATAACTGGTGGAAGTACCTTTGGCAGCCATTACAGCTGTGAATCATATTGAATAAGATTCTACCAACTTTGCATAACTTTTAGGGCAACATATATTTATAGTTTTTGTCAAAAATTGCTCAAGCTCAGTAAATTTGGTTGAGAGGCATTGATGGACAGCAATTTTCAAACATCTTCAAGACACACCAGAATAGCTTTCCAAGAGGTGTTGAGTGTTCCTTAGTGGTCCAGCTTCATTCCTGAGACTGGACCACTCAGAAATTTGCTTGAAAATCAGACACAAGGTTTAAATATTTCTGTCCATCAATGACTCCCATCCAAATGTACTGAGCTTGGGCTATTTTTTACAAAAACAATGGATAAATGTTGCCCTAAGAGTTTGTAGAATCTTATTGAAAATGATACACAGCTGTAATGGCTGCCGAAGGTGCTTCTACCAAGTGTTAACTCTGGGGTGTGAAGACATACACAATCAAGACATCTTTTTTTATTTATTTTTTGTTAATTTGGAACATTTTCTATTATTTTTCTTTAACTTTGAAAATGTGGAGTAGGGTGTGTAGATCAGTATTTATTCCCTTCTGAGATGTCATTTTAAGGCAGCAAAATGTAAAGACTGTGCAAGGGGTGTATAGATATTCACTAGCGACTGTACACACATAACACACCGCAGTGCACTCAGCGCTGAATGCAACAGCACACCGGCTGAAGATTCACATGCTTGACACACACACACACACACACACACACACACACACACACACACACACACACACACACGCACGCACGCACGCACGCACACGCACACGCACACACACACCTCCAGCTGGGACACCCAGCTGTCATCACTATGCTCAACTCACCCTCCACGCCCTCCAACTGACGTGTGAAAGTGAATTAGTGGCATCATAAAGTATGCATACTGTAACTATCTACTATCAGATCCATTTTCAACTCTACACTCAACACACTGACTCCAGTGGGAGAACATCTACATTTCAGCTCCGTCCACGCCTTACCGAAACAGACATACTTATTCAACCTTGAGAGGTGATCGAACAACATCTGTCAATAAAAAAATCAGTCTATCAACATGTAAACAAGCCAGCGAGGCCTAAAACTTGGTACTCTGTGTGTGTGTGTTTGTCTGTGTAGTGTCTGTGCTGGTGTGTCTGTGTCTGTGTGTTTGTCTGTGCTGGTGTGTCTGTGCTGGTGTGTCTGTGTCTGTGTGTTTGTCTGTGCTGGTGTGTCTGTGTCTGTGTGTTTGTCTGTGCTGGTGTGTCTGTGTCTGTGTGTTTGTCTGTGCTGGTGTGTCTGTGTCTGTGTGTTTGTCTGTGTGTTTGTCTGTGCTGGTGTGTCTGTGTCTGTGTGTATGTACTATGTATGCGTAATCAATTCAAAACTCACCAGTGTCGACAGTGAAGCAAGTGGAGTGGAACTTGCCCATGTAGAACTCCACTCCGATGATGGCAAACATGAGTATGGCGAAGAAGAGCAGCATGCCTATCTGGAGCAGAGGCACCATGGCCTTCATGATAGACTTCAATACCACCTGAAGACCTGTAGAGAGAGATGGACCGGGGTAGAGAGAGAGGTCGATGGGGTGGAGGGGGAAGGAGAAAGGTAGAGGGGGGAGGGAGAGATGTGCAGGGGGTAGGGAGAGAGGTGGAAGGGGGAGGGAGAGAGTTGGAGGGGGTGGGGAGAGAGGTGGAGGGGGTAGGGAAAGAAGTGGAGGGGGTAGGGAAAGAAGTGGAGGGGGTAGGGAAAGAAGTGGAAGGGGGAGGGACAGAGTTGGAGGGGGAATGGAGAGAGGGGTCGCCATTGGTATTTGGTCCATGTAAGATACAATAAGATATGTTATTTGTTTAGTCCGTTTGTGTTTGTGTTTTGAAAAGCGAATGATCTGTATAAAAAATCTTGAATCTTTCATTCATGCTACAATAAAGTTATGGTGCACAATGAGCAACCTTTGACCTGTTGTTGATGTCAGTGACTTACTGGGGATGCCAGACACCAGTTTGAGAGGTCTGAGTACTCTCACCGCCCGCAGAGTCCTCAGGTCAAAGTCTGACCCCACCGTAGCCAGGATCCTGTTCAGGCACACACAAGACAACGGAAGGAGAGTCAGGTGAGTGCATTCAGAAGACGCATGTCTACTCAGGGCCATATTCAGAACCTAAGACACAGCCTATAGCATAATAAATACTGTTTGATTACATGTGCTATCGAATTTTAATCCGCCTGATTCCCCCTTTCTCTCTCTCTCAAGATATGTTCCCAGTGGAGCAGCGAGCAGCAGGTCATTGTGGGTGAACGTCAGCTTCAGAGCCACAGCTGGAAGGCTGCATCAGGCCGCATTAGAAGCAGAAGCACATGGAGGGGAGACAATTAAGTGCTGCACTAAAACCCACTGAAACCCACGCTCTGGGCTGGAGAGAGAGAGAGAGAAAGAGAGAGAGAGAGAGAGAGACAGACAGACAGACAGACAGACAGACAGACAGACAGACAGACAGACAGACAGACAGACAGACAGACAGACAGACAGACAGACAGACAGACAGACAGACAGACAGAGGGAATTGGAAGGACAGGAAGAGAAGGAGAGGCGGACAGAGAGGGAGATATATATGTGTTATTGTGAGGAGAGAGGGAGATATATATGTTATTGTGAGGAGAGAGGGAGTAGGAGGAGAGGATATAGGGCATGAATATAAATAACAACGTAATGAATTAAGCTAAATAGAGGGAGGATAGAGAGGATGAGGGATCGAGGAGAAGAGAGAGAGATGTAGAGTAGCTTTATGGGTTGAGAGATCATGCAGAGTGTTGGAGGGTAAAGGCATTATGCATCATTACATGTGACAGAGTTGTCTCAACACCCCCACTGTGCATCTACACACACGCACACACGGGCGCACACACACACACACACACACACAAAGACCTGTGTTCATATACTATTTAGGGTATTTTAATTACTTTCAAAGACATTTGGAATAAGTATTTAGACATTTTATTTTTGAAAACACAAGGAAATACCCTTGGAAAGTATTGGCAAACATTTTAAAATACTCATACTGTATTTGTAAATACTCAAATACAGATACAAATAAATACTCCTGCACTCCCATGCATTTGAAATACTTCAAGTAGTTGCTTTGACCCACATTTTTTGAAAATACTCAAAATACACAAAAAACAAGTATTTAATAGACATGTATTTGAACCCAGGTCTGACACACACGCGCGCAGACACATAGACAATCAATGTCCGCGTTAATCTAATATCAAATATTATCCTATCAAATACTGAATCAAACCTACAGCTACCAGAGCAAGTAGCTACAGCTCCCTCTGTTGATAAACGCAGAGGACTGCACTGCCAACGTGTCTGAGCACACCTTCCAGTCCAGGGCTAAGCTGTCAGAGTAACACACACACACACACACACACACACACACACACACACACACACACACACACACACACACACACTGACTGGGCACATGGGTGCATGTGTGAGTTATGAGCCCACAGGACCCAGACAATAGAGTCCACCGCACACTCTGCATCAGCACAGACACGTGGTGTGACTCACAGCGCCAGACACACACACAGCCACACACACACACACACACACACACACACACAGGGTACTCAGAGAGAGAAAGAGACAGACAGAGTGAAAGAGGAGAGAGATAGGGAGATAGAGAGGGGGAGAGAGAGAGCGAAAGAAAGTTGGAGAGAGAGAGCGCGGGAAAAGAGTGAGCGAGAGATAGAGACAGAGCGATCCCAGCGAGGCCTCACACAACTGTGTCAGTAACAGACAGGTCAAGTCACAATATAATGAGCACAGGCTAGGCAGGAGACGCCAGATATGTGCTCGACATGACTCCATTTTGACCATAAGACAAAACAAGACACTAGAAGTGAGGTACTGCACAAAGTTTACGGTCGGTAAGAATCAGGTTAATGATATACAATATGTTCTAATGTATCATTGAATTTAATAGGTTTGATATCGTAATAATGGATCAGCCAGAATCAACAATGAAACTTAGCTCTGAAATGTGTGTGTGTGTGTGTGTGTGTGTGTGAGTGATGGGGACATGAGGGCATGGTTTTTATGTGTGAGGGGCAGACAGCCAGCTCTGAGCTGAAGAGGAGTGGGTTTTAATATCCCTTTCTCATCACCACAGTATATCTATGTGGGCGCCAGGCGATGCCACAGGAAATATGGAGGATGATGCTATCGGCCATTAGTCACACACAGTCAGACGGCAGACAAATACACAAAGACACACACACACGCACACACATGCACACACATACACGAGCACACACACACACACTGATGAATGCATGGACACACACACACATTTATTTCCTCTTGTGCGTCCTTGGTGATGTTTCCCAATCCTGTGGCAGTCACCCCTTATCAATATACCAAAAATAGCATATGGCAGAACTCTTAAGCATATATTGTGGAGAGCTTTCACCTGTATGGACCTTTGGACTGAAGCCACTAACTTTGGACTGGGGCTGTTCTCATATGATATGACATATAAAAAAAAAGTTTCAAAAAATATGTACAGGTAGCAATGGCAGAACACAGTGTATATTGTACAGTGCATTCATCTGTATATGGACTGCCCAGCAAGCACATTTGGTTCCTTGGAAGTTGTGGGAACGTACGTTTTTGGTTTCGCATTGGTTGTGGGAACAGGACCATATGTTTCCTGACCGGCAAAAACAGAATGTTCTTCAAACGTTCTGAGAACAGAAATTAACATTTCGACTGTTCAGGGAATTTTGATGTTTAGGTTTCAGGGAGGTTCTGAGAAAATTGTACTCTGGTTCCTTGAACTTTTTTCTGAAAGGTTTTATTAAGGCTCTGAGATCGTAAATGATAAGTTATTTGGATGTTTTTGATGAACTTCTTTAAAACGTTCACTTAATATTTCAACAAGACTCTTAATAACACTGCTACCTTTTTTGGGTTAACTTTTTTGAACTCCAAGAACAGATACGACACACGGACATTAATTTCTTTAGGTATTAATCGGCGAAGAGGTGTGTGAATCTGAGGGGTCTTTGACCTGGTTTGACCTGTCCCTGATTGAGAACCATACCCGGCCAAAAACAAATACAAAAACATAGAAAAAAGCACATAGAATGCCCCCCCCCCCCCAAAGGTGCGGACTCCGGCCGCAAAACCTGACTCTAAAGGGGAGGGTCCGGGTGGGCCTTCTTTAGGGCGGCGGCTCGGGTGCGGGACTAGTTAAATAATAGCCTAGTTAAATAAAGATTAAATACATAAATGCGTGCTGAGAATTTTTCAAAGTCAAGCAACTATCCTGCACCATTCCCAGAACATTTTATGAAGATTTTAGGACAACCACGCTCTAAGAAACATATGGTTCTCAGAATGTTATGTGCTGAGTGAGGCTATATTCTTGACAAACTCAGCTAAAAAAGAAAAGTCCCCTTTTCAGGACCCTGTCTTTCAGAGACAATTCGTAAAAATCCAAATAACTTCACAGATCTTCTTGGTAAAGGGTTTAAACACTGTTTCCCATGCTTGTTCAATGAACACCAAAAACACCAAAAGAAAGATGCCCAGTGTCCCTGCTCATCTGCATGAACGTGTCTTAGGCATGCTGCAAGAAGGCATGAGGACTGCAGATGTGGCCAGGGCAATAAATTGCAATGTCCGTACTGTGAGATGCCTAAGACAGCGCTTACAGGGAGACAGGACGGACAGCTGATCGTCCTCGCAGTGACAGACCACGTGTAACAACACCTGCTCAGGATCGGTACATCCAAACATCACACCTGAGGAACAGGTACAGGATTGCAACAACAACAGCCCGAGTTACACCAGGAATGCACAATCCCTCCATCAGTGCACAGACTGTTCGCAATAGGCTGAGTGAGGCTGGACTGAGGGCTTGTAGAACTGTTGTAAGGCAGGTCCTCACCAGACATCACCGGCAACAACGTAATCCAACAATCCTCCTCCCTCAAGTTGTACCCTTCCTGCAGGCCCATCCTGACATGACCCTCCTGCATGACAGTGCCACCAACCATACTGCTCATTCTGTGTGTGATTTCATGCAAGACAGGAATGTTCTACCATGGCCAGCAAATGTTATACCATGGAATGTTCTACCGTGGCCAGCAAAGAGCCTGGATCTCAATCCCATTGAGCACATCTGGGACCTGTTGGATCGGAGGGTGAGGGCTAGGTCCATTCCTCCCAGAAATGTCCAGGAACTTGCAGGTGCCTTGGTGGAAGAGTGGGGTAACATCTCACAGCAAGAACTGCCAAATCTGGTGCAGTCCATGAGGATGAGATGCACTGCAGTTCTTAATGCAGCTGCTGGCCACACCAGATACTGACTGTTACTTTTGATTTTGATCCCCCCTTTGTTCAGGGACACATTATTCCATTTATGTTAGTCACATGTCTGTGGAACTTGTTCAGTTTATGTCTCAGTTGTTGAATCTTGTTATGTCCATACAAATATTGACACACGTTAAGTTCGCTGAAAATAAACGCAGTGGACAGTGAGAGGACGTTACTTTTTTTGCTGAGTTTATATTCTAGATTGTCTACAGCTCTGTTCCTAGTAGCTAACAGGACATGGCTTAGACTGGATGACAGTCAGCCCTGTGGTAGGCAGAGTCTTCACACCAAATCACACACCAATGGGAGGTGCCTGGGAGAAACACCACTGCTACTATGTTTACACAGAGCCACAAAGGAAATGTGCCCTTACATGACAGATTTCCCTCCGCAGCAGGAGAGGGGAGGCTTGAGGAGGTATAGTACCTACCTACTTTCTCTCTCTACCACTGTCACCGATACCTGTCGCTGCTCTCTGCTATTGGACCTGTGTGGCTCAGTTGGTAGAGTACGGCACTTTCAACGCCAAGACCGTAGCTTCGATTCCTGCTGGGGACCCCCGTGCGAAAAAGTATGCACACATTACTATAAGTAGCTTTGGATTAAATCGTCTGCTAAATTGCATATTGGAGTGAGGTAGATGAGGCAAGCTATTAGGAGCCGCAGGCTGACGGTAAAGCTGCATCATCGAGGTCTGATTAGACCATCTGGTTGTAAATGCTCGTAACAACATTACTGACAAATTAGTCATAAATGTCATCAGCCAGACTATTTCACTGATTGAGTCTTGAAGCTGACATCGTGAGGGTATGTTTAGCTGTCGATGCGTTCAGGCTGCTCTCCTCCTGCCTCTACTATGTTAGCCTGTTACCTGAGCATGCCTCAGTGGCTCTGGAGACTGTGTGAGAATACAGCACCTCATTCCGTCCTCCGGCTCCGCACAGCAGAGAGAGAGAGAGAGAGAGAGATAAAGAAAGGGAGAGTGGCAGAGAGAAGGAGAGAAAGGTGTCTCGTCCTTCGTGGGTGAGTGAAACACTTTAATTACTGAAACGTTGACAGCCAGGCTGGGGGCAGCGATTGAGTTCTTCACACGTCCTGACTAAAGGAGACGCCACTCCCAGAGGAGAGGACAGTGGTGTGAGCACAGTGATGACAGCCTAACTGACTGACTATCTGAGGAGAGAGGACCACTGGCTGGGACAACTAACGGCTGCCTGGCTTTCTACCTGATCCGATGCCTGCCTGCCTGTCTGCCTAGCTGGCTGGCTGCATGGTTGCATGGCAATCTAGCTGTCGACCTGTCTGTCTCTTGATCGGCCAAAGGCTTTATTCCAGACCTACACCCTGATAGAGGCAGACAGAATGCTTGGCTGTCTGTACAGTTGTCTTTCTTAATTTCTCTGAATGCAAAAAAATCCCACACACACAGAGACACGACACACACTGTGAGCTGGCCATTAGACACAGCCCATTTCTTGCCAATTAGGGCTAATACATTTCTGCCATCTACTTTAATAGAAAGGGACCCCCGTCAAGTCTACCAATCGCGTGGAGGCGGTCTTCAACGTGTCATATCCTGTTAGTCTGCTAGGTGGGGGTCATTTCATCAGCAAAGCCTTGACCGCAGCCTCAAGCCACCAAGTGATCTGAGAAGACAGCCGTGCCGAGATGGAAACGGAGAGAGGCATTTCCCACAATGCCCCATAAGAACAGGTCTAATGAACTCATCGTGCCTGCCAAGGCTCCTTTGGATCAAAGACGACCGGCTGCCCGTGGCAGTCACATGGCTGTGATTAACGGCGCTCATCATACGGAGAGACGAGACACTTCCAGATTAGAGCCATAAACATCTAACACATCAAAGACCAGGATAGGAGAGCCAGACAAACCCAACTGTCCAGCCCAGATCAACAATACACAGATTCAAAAGTAAAATGTTAATGTCTGTTCTCTTTCTCCTAGTCTTGCGTAGCCAAACTTCGCATTCTCCCATTCAGCCTGCATCACATGGACCTGGAGAACCTAGAAGCTTGACATGCAAGGCTGTCTTTCTCCTGGTTATCTTAATGTTGTCGTGGGCAGATGCGGTGTCTTTCTAGAAATATATATTCTCTGGGTTGAGTGTTGAGCAGCGCAGCTTGAGCAGTGATGTCATTGTCACAGCAGGCAGACAGGGTACAATGCGTTCTCCTGTGAGACCTCCTGTACTGTAGACTCAGGTGAGAGGTTGAAGTCTGAGCCAGTCTTATGCCTGATCCCACATCAGTCAATTAACACAGCAGTTATCGAAGCAGAGCTCGGAACATTAGTTACCCTTACAGAAAAACCACATGATTCCACATCTGGAAAATCACGATTTCACCTGAAATTTCACGTTTTGACATTTATAGATTCATGTTATCACATGTTGCTTTACATGTTGTCACATGTTACCACATTAACTTCACATGAGTATACCAAGCATTAGGAACACCTTCCTAATATTGAGTTACACCCCTCCATTTTCCCTCAGAACACTCTCAATTCGTCGGGGCATGGACTCTACAAGGTGTCGTAAGTGTTCAACAGGGATGCTGGCCCATGTTGACTCCAATGCTTCCCACAGTTGTGTCAAGTTGGCTGGATGTCCTTTGGGCGGTGGACTGTTCTTTATACACACGGGGACCTGTTGAGCGTAAACCCATCAGCGTTGCAGTTCTCAAAAGGCACTTCAATCGTTTGTCTTGCCCATTAAAACTCTGAATGACACACATACACACTCCATGCCTCAATTGTCGCAAGGCTTAAAAATCCTTTAACGTGTCCTTCAACAACACTGACTGAAGTGGATTTAACAAGTGACGTCAATAAGGGATCATAGCCTTCACCTGGTCAGTCTGCGTCATAGAAAGAGCAGGTGTTCTTAATGTTTTGTGCACTCAGTGTAAGATTATATGTGATCACATGAAAACATGTGTTTTTGGAACAGTTCACTTGTTCAATTTCACATGTGAAATTCATGTCATTTTCCCATAAGGGTAACAACAACTGCTTCCTGAGCACCGATGACGTGGACGTCAATTAAGGTAGCCCCAGCACCTCTCCAATTCAGAGGGGTTGGGTTAAAAAAAAACATCCAAGATGTAAATATTCAGTATTTTTCGTTTTTTTGTATACATTTCATTATATTGTAATATCTTTTTTTCCATTTTCGAATTAAATATACCTTCCTGCAACCCGCCTCACCCAATGTGGTCCGGATCTGCTATTTTTTTAGACCTTATAACTGGAACCTCCATCAGAAGCTAGCCATCAGAAGCTAGCCAGCTAATAAGCTACTAGCTATTTAGTCATTGTTAGCCACTGCTAGTGGTCTTTACCTTTAGCTCCGACACCAGCCACTTCAGCCCGGATAGCCCGGATAATACCTGTCAGTCTGCACAGTGCGATATCAGCCCTGAGCATATCGGACTGCTTTTTATTCCACTACATCACCGGATTCCTGCCGCAAGCTCTGGACCATTACACCGGATCTTTGCAGCTAGCTAGCTGCTACCAAGTGGCTATTGTGGCTAACTCCCTTGTCCAGAGCATACACCAGTTAGCCTCGAGCTAGCCTCGAGCTAGGCCGATCCCCTGGCTAGCAAACAAAGTACACCAACTACAATACCTCTCTTGCCAATTGGCCTGGACCCTTTGTCGACACGGAGCCCCACCGATCCATCACAACTGGTCTGGTGGTCGGCTGACGTAATCCGATGTGCTCTCAACTGGCCTCTGCGTCGTGGATGTTGGTGAAGATCCATCTGCTAGCCCCAGCCCGCTAGCTTCCTGAACGCTGTGTCTTCCGCTCGCCTAGCGTAGTAATCTCTACCAAATGGCTCCCTGTTTCATCTATTGCTGCTCATTGGACCCTATGATCACTCGGCTACACAGCTGATGCCTGCTGGACTGTTCATTAACACAGTACTTCATTTTGATTATCTGTTGGCCCCAGCCTCGAACTGTGTAGCTAACTGACCCTCTTTGCCCATTCTTTGCCATTTACCCGTTGTTGTTGTCTTAGTTGTTTACCCATTGTTATCTCACCCGTTGTTGTCTTAGCTCTCCCAATCAACACCTGTGACTGCTTTATGCCTCTCTCTAATGTCAATATACCTTGTATACTGCCCAATTGTCCCACCCCCCACACATGCGGAGACCGCACCTAGCATAACTGGCGCCTCAACCTCTCTCATCGTCACTCAATGCCTAGGTTTACCCCCACTGTACTTGCACCCTACCATACCCTTGTCTGTACACTATGCCCTGAATCTATCCTACCACGCCCAGAAATCTGCTCCTTCTATTCTCTGTTCCCAAAGCACTAGACGACCAGTTCTATTAGCCTATAACCGTACCCTCATCCTACTCCTCCTCTGTTCCTCTGGTGATGTAGAGGTTAACCCAGGCCCTGTGTGTCCCCAGGCACTCTTATTTGTTGACTTCTGCAACCGTAAATGCATGTTAACATCAGAAGCCTCCTCCCTAAGTTTACTTTATTCACTGCTTTAGCACACTCCGCTAACCATGATGTCCTAGCTGTGTCTGAATCATGGCTAAGGAAGGCCACCAAAAATTCTGAAATTTCCATCCCCAATTACAACATTTTCCGTCAAGACAGAGCTGCTAAAGGGGGCGAAATTGCAATCTACTGTAGAGATCTGTCATACTATCCAGGTCTGTGCCCAAACAGTTCGAACTTCTACTTTTAAATATAAATCTCTACAGAAATAAGTCCCTCACTGTTGCCGCTTGTTATAGACCCCCCTCAGGTCCCAGCTGTGCCCTGGACACCATATGTGAATTGATTGCCCCCCATCTATCGTCAGATTTCGTACTGTTAGGTGACCTAAATTGGGATATGATTAACACCCCGGCTGTCCTACAATCTAAGCTAGATGACCTCAATCTCACACAAATTATCAAGGAACCTACCAGGTACAACCCCAAATCCGTAAACATGGGCACCCTCATAGATACAGTGGGGCAAAATAGTATTTAGTCAGCCACCAATTGTGCAAGTTCTCCCACTTAAAAAGATGAGAGAGGTCTGTAATTTTAGGTACACTTCAACTATGACAGACAAAATTCGAAAAAGAAATCCAGAAAATCACATTGTAGGATTTTTTATGAATATATTTGCAGTAGGTATGGTGTTCTTTGGATGCAACTCAGCATTCTTTGTCCTCCAAACACAACGAGTTGAGTTTTTACCAAAAAAGTAATATTTTGGTTTCATCTGACCATATGACATTCTCCCAATCTTCTTTTGGATCATCCAAATGCTCTCTAGCAAACTTCAGACGGGCCTGGACATGTACTGGCTTAAGCAGGGGGACACGTCTGGCACTGCAGGATTTGAGTCCCTGGCGGCGTAGTGTGTTACTGATGGTAGGCTTTGTTACTTTGGTCCCAGCTCTCTGCAGGTCATTCACTAGGTCCCCCCGTGTGGTTCTTGGATTTTCGCTCACCGTTCTTGTGATCATTTTGACTCCACGGCGTGAGATCTTGCGTGGAGCCCCAGATCGAGGGAGATTATCAGTGGTCTTGTATGTCTTCCATTTCCTAATAATTCCTCCCACAGTTGATTTCTTCAAACCAAGCAGCTTACCTATTGCAGATTCAGTCTTCCCAGCCTGGTGCAGGTCTACAATTTTGTTTCTGGTGTCCTTTGACAGCTCTTTGGTCTTGGCCATAGTGGAGTTTGGAGTGTGACTGTTTGAGGTTGTGGACAGGTGTCTTTTATACTGATAACAAGTTCAAACATGTGCCATTAATACAAGTGGAGGACAGAGGAGCCTCTTAAAGAAGAAGTTACAGGTCTGTGAGAGCCAGAAATCTTGCTTGTTTGTAGGTGACCAAATACTTATTTTCCACCATAATTTGCAAATAAATTCATTAAAAATCCTACAATGTGATTTTCTGGATTCTTTTTCTCATTTTGTCTATCATTGTTGAAGTGTACCTATGATGAAAATTACAGGCCTCTCTCATCTTTTTAAGTGGGAGAACTTGCACAATTGGTGGCTGACTAAATACTTTTTTGCCCCACTGTATCATCCTGACCAACTTGCCCTCTAAATACACCTCTGCTGTTTTCAACCAGGATCTCTGCGATCACTGCCTCATTCCTGTATCCGTTATGGGTACGCGGTCAAATGACCACCCCTCATCACTGTCAAACGCTCCCTAAAACACTTCTGCGAGTAGACCTTTCTAATCAACCTGGCCCGGGTATCCTGGAAGGATATTGACCTCATCCCGTCAGTAGAGAATGCCTGGGTTTTCTTTAAAAGTGCTTTCCTCACCATCTTAAATAAACAAGACCCTTTCAAAAAATGTAGAACTAAGAACAGATATAGCCCTTGTTCACTCCAGACTTGACTGCCCTTGACCAGCACAAAAACATTCTGTGGCGTACTGCACTAGCTTCAAATAGTCCCCATGATATGCAACTTTTTAGGGAAGTCAGGAACCAATACGCAGTACGTCAGTTAGGAAAGCAGAGGCTAGCTTTTTCAAAAAGAAAATTTGCATCATGCAGCACTAATTCCCAAAAGTTTTGGGACACTGTAAAGTCTATGGAGAATAAGAGTACCTCCTCCCAGCTGCCCATTGCACTGAAATTAGGAAACACTGTCACCATGATAAATCCACGATAATCGAGAATTTCAATAAGCATTTCTCTACGGCTGGCCATGCTTTCTACCTGGCTACCCCAACCCCGGGCCAACAGCTCCGCACCCCCCGCAGCAACTGGCCCAAGCCCCCCTGCTTCTCCTTCACCCAAATCCAGACAGCTGATGTTCTGAAAGAGCTGCAAAATCTGGATCCCTACAAATCAGCTGGGCTAGACAAACTGGACCCTCTCTTCCTAAAATGATCTGCCGCCATTGCTGCAACCCCTATTACTAGTCTGTTCAACCTCTCTTTCGTATCTTCTGAGATTCCTAAAGATTGGAAAGCGGCGGCGGTCATCCCCCTCTTCAAAGGGTGAGACACTCTAGACCCAAACTGTTACAGACCTATATCCATCCTGCCCTGCCTTTCTAAAGTCTTCGAAAGCCAAGAGAACAAACAAATCACCGACCATTTCAAATCCCACAGTACCTTTTCTGCTACGCAATCTGGTTTCCGAGCTGGTCACGGGTGCACCTCAGCCATGCTCAAGGTCCTAAACGATATCATCACCGCCATCGATAAAAGACAGCACTGTGCAGCCGTCTTCATCGACCTGGCCAAGGCTTTCGACTCTGTCAATCACCGTATTCTTATCAGCAGACTCAACAGCCTTGGTTTCTCTAATGACTGCCTCGCCTGGTTCACAAACTACTTCGCAGATAGAGTTCAGTGTGTCGGAGGGCCTGTTGTCTGGACATCTGGCAGTCTCTATGGGGGTGCGACAGGGTTCAATTCTCAGGCAAACTATTTTCTCTGTATATATCAATGATGTCGCTCTTGCTGAGGGTGATTTTTCGATCCACCTGTATACATCTGGCCCTTCTTTGGACACTGTGTTAACAAGTGACTGGAACAAATTGCAAAAATCACTGAAGTTGGAGACTTATATCTCCCTCACTAACTTTTAAGCGTCAGCTGTCAGAGCAGCTTAGCGATCACTGCAGCTGTACACAGCCCATCTGTAAATAGTCCATCCATCCAACTACCTACCTCATCCCCATATTTGTTTTTGTTTTTCTGCTCTTTTGCACACCAGTATTTCTACTTGCACATCCTCATCTGCACATCTATCACTCCAGTGCAAATTGCTAAATTGTAATTACTTTGCCACTATTGGCCTATTTATTGCCTTACCACCTTACTCTATTTGCACACACTGTATACAGATGTTTCTATTGTGTTATTGACTGTATATTTGTTTGTCCCATGTGTAACTCTGTGTTGTTGTTTTTGTCACACTGCTTTGCTTTATCTTGGCCAGGTCACAGTTGTAAATGAGAACTTGTTCTCAACTGACCTACCTGGTCAAATAAAGGTGAAATAAAAAATTAAAATTAAAATGCGGAAAGACACATTTTGGTTGAATGCATTAGGTTTGTGCAACTGACTAGGTAACCCCTTTCCCTTCCCTTCCCAGCCCACTAATGTACCACAAGCTGATCCTGCACTAATTGCAGAACATCTCAAAGAAGAGAGGGAAAAGGACTGAGACATGCGTTTCCTTCCTTCTCCACACACCATAGAATGCTCTTAGCCATTGTCAGATTTGTTAAGTTAAATAAGGAAAGAAAAGCATGGCCGTTGGGTTTTGCCACACGGACTGGCTGACTTGATGACTAAACTAAAGCAAGCCTTAGCGCCCTCTTAGCTCCGGTCACTAGTTCAAATCTTACAATTATCCCCATAAGCCTCGTCAAAATAATTCACAAATCCTTATAATTTTTGTTAACATTGAATAAAACAGTGTGAAAAAAGCAGTGGCAGGCAGCCATTTCTGGAGTGAGGAATGATCTGCTCGGTGGCGGTAGGGGGGATACTGATTGTTAGAGACCAGAGCCTGCTGTGGTTGTGACACAAATTCCATTTGTGGTGAGGCATGGCCATGGCCTTGGGAGATAGAGAGAGTTAGGGGCTGACGTCACAGTCTTATTATAGGCCGCTTCACCAAGGAACTCTGGAAAGGAAGGAAGGCACAGTGCTAGCTAATGAAAGGGGTCATCTGACCGTGTGAGAGAATCACTGAGTGCCCACACTACTCTGGACCACTGCTCGCCCATATACACTGAAACCAAATGGAGGCTCTTATCAATGTATATTATCGTATGTATAGCCTTGAAGTCCAGGCATCCTCTTGAGTCATTGATGAGACTTGGGAGGATGGTACAATGGGAGGATGGTACCTGATAGGTGAGACTAAAATATACACACTTGAGATTAACTTAAAATAAAATAGTGTACCTGTAAGCATATATGTGTGTTAACCCAGACAACCTTTCTCCTTTTAAAAATTGCAATTCCTGTATTGTGTTGGTGCTCCCTCAAGCATCAATCTGAGTTTTCTCCCAATGGAATCAAAAGAAAATGTGTCACCTGTCTGTCCCCAGGGAAAGAGATGAGGAGATAAAAAGAGAGAGAGAAAGAGAAAGAAAGAGAGAGAGAGAGAGAGAGAGAGAGAGAAGGAGAGAGATATAGAAAAGGAGAGAGGGAGAGGAGAGAGAGAGAGAGAGAGATAGAAAAGGAGAGAGAGAGATAGAAAAGGTGAGAGAGATAGAAAAGGTGAGAGATAGAAAAGGAGAGAGATAGAAAAGGAGAGAGAGAAAAGGAGAGAGAGAGAGAGAGATAGAAAAGGTGAGAGAGAGATAGAAAAGGAGAGAGAGAGAGAGAGAGAGAGAGAAAAGTCGAGAGAGAGAGAGAAAGAGAGAGAGAGAGATAAAAGGAGAGAGAGAAAAGGAGAGAGAGAAAAGGAGAGAGAGAGAGAAAAGGAGAGAGAGACAAAGATATGCATTCTTTCTGTCCCTAGTGTCTTGTTGTTAAGTGCCTGTTGTACGCCTGTGTGCTCATACACATCTAATCCACACTTTGAGAGCAGAGCTGTTTTCTCCAGCCTGCTGTGAAATCTATAATCACTTATTGGCTCAAGAATTCCCATAAGACAATTAGTCAATATGTCACACCCAGACAGACAATTCATTTCCAACTATCTTTGCCTGCTACTGTACAGACAATACCGTTTTTTTCTCCAACCATAACATAACCATTTAAATGTTTTCTTTACAGTTTTTTTAGATGACATCCATATGCAAAGCAAGAGAAAACTGTTTCAAAGCTGTTCGGTACATCAGTCAGAGGCTTCTCTACTCATGGAATAAAACACACAACTTACATTAATATAATACAACGTCTAAATGCTATATCATGTTGAATCTAAACAAAAAAACATGGCCGCAACTAGGGTTGCACATTTTGGGGAATATTCAGAGGTGGAAACTTTCCGTGGGAATTAACGGGAATATATGGGAATTAATGGGAATGTATGCAAATTAGTATTAATACCATTTAAATGTAGATGTTTTTTGCATTGGATATATTTACCATATCATATGGAGACAGAAACATGAACCTTTTACTTTATCATGAGTAGACATAATTGCAAATGATTAGACTCCTTACCCTCCAGGAGACTGTCAAACACAATGACAACACCACCCCAACGGGTGTTGCTGGGCAGCTTCAATGTGGGGCTCTTATTCGTCTCACTTTGCTTGGTGAGGTAGATTGATGCTATAACTTGATGACCCTTCACATACCCAACCATTTCCTTGGCTCTCTTGTAAAGTGTATCCATTGTTTTCAGTGCCATGATGTCCTTGAGGAGCAGATTCAACGCATGAGCAGCACAGCTAATGAGTGTGATGTGAGAGTAGGACTCCTCCACTTTAGAACAAGCAGCCTTCATGTTCGCAGCATTGTCTGTCACCAGTGCAAATACTTTCTGTGGGCCAAGGTCATTGATGACTGCCTTCAGCTCATTTGCAATGTAGAGACCGGTGTAAGGACGAGCAGCAGTAGTAGGAAGGATCGGAGGACCAATGTGCAGTGTGGTAAGTGTTCATTATATTTATTATAACTCAGAACACTAAATAATAAAACAACAAAGAGAACAAAATGAAACCGAAACAGTTCTGTACGGTGCATACATAAAACACAATACATCACCCACAACTCAAAGGTCAACCCAGGCTACCTAAATATGGTTCTCAATCAGGGACAACGATTGACAGCTGCCTCTGATTGAGAACCATACCAGGCCAAACACAGAAATCCCAAATTATAGAAAAAAGAACATAGACAACACACCCGACTCACGCCCTGACCATACTAAAACAAAGACATAACAAAATAACTAAGGTCAGAACGTGACAGTACCCCCCCCCCCCCCTCCCCCCCAAAGGTGCGGACTCCGGCCGCAAAACCTGAACCTATAGGGGAGGGTCTGGGTGGGCGTCTGTCCGCGGTGGCGGCTCTGGCGCGGGACGTGGACCCCACTCCACCATAGTCTTTGTCCGCCTCTTCACCTGCCTCCGTGGCCTCTTTAGAGCGGCGACCCTAGCGGCCGACCTCGGACTGGGGACCCTAGCCACGGGTCCCGTCCGGCAGCACCGGACAGACGGGAGACTCCGGCAGCTCCAGGGGTGAAGGGCGATTCCAGCAGCGCCGGCGTGACAGGCGACTCTGGCAGCTCCTGGCTGACGGACGGCTCTGGCAGCTCCTGCCTGACGAGTGGCTCTGGCAGCTCCTGACTGACGAGCGGCTCCGGCAGCTCCTAACTGAAGGGCGGCTCTGGCAGCTCAGGACAGACGGGCAGCTCTGGCAGCTCAGGACAGACGGTAGACTCTGGCAGCTCAGGACAGACGGGAGACTCTGGCAGCACTGGACAGGCGGAAGCACCTTTAGGGAGGAGACGGAGAGACAGCCTGGTGCGGGGGGCTGCCGCCGGAGGGCTGGTGCGTGGAGGTGGCACCGAATAGAAAGGACCGTGAAGGCGCACTGGATGTCTCGAGCACCGAGCCTGTACAACCCTACCTGGCTGGATGCTCCCCGTAGCCAGGCCAGTGCGGCGAGGTGGAATAGCCCGTACTGGGCTGTGCTGGCGAACCGGGGACACCATGTGTAGGGCTGGTGCCATGTACCCCGGCCGGAGGAGATGCACTGGAGACCAGATGCGCTGGAGACCAGATGGCACCTGGCTCGATGCCCACTCTAGCCCGGCCGATACGAGGCGCTGCTATGTACGGCACCGGGCTATGCCTGCGCACCGGGGACACCGTGCGCCTCACGGCATAACACGGTGCCTACCCGGTCCCTCTCTCTCCACGGTAAGCACGGGGAGTTGGCTCAGGTCTCCTACCTGACTTAGCCACACTCACCGTGTTCCTCTCCCCAATACATTTTTGGGGCTGCCTTTCGGGCTTCCAACCGCGCTGCCGTGCTGCCTCATCATACCACCGCCTCTCGGCTCTTGCTGCCTCCAGCTCTACCTTGGGGCGGCGATACTCTCCAGGCTGTACTCAGGGTCCCTTGCCATCCAGGATCTCCTCCCATGTCCAGGAGTCTGGAGATCGCTGCTGCTGCCCGTTACCACGCTGCTTGGTCCTTTGGTGGTGGGTGATTCTGTAAGGGTTTTCGTCTTCCTCCTCTGACGAGCAGGAGTAGTAGGAAGGATCGGAGGACCAATGTGCAGTGTGGTAAGTGTTCTTTATATTTATTATAACTCAGAACACTAAATAATAAAACAACAAAGAGAACAAAATGAAACCGAAACAGTTCTGTACGGTGCATACATAAAACACAATACATCACCCACAACTCAAAGGTCAACCCAGGCTACCTAAGTATGGTTCTCAATCAGGGACAACGATTGACAGCTGCCTCTGATTGAGAACCATACCAGGCCAAACACAGAAATCCCAAATTATAGAAAAAAGAACATAGACAACCCACCCAACTCACACCCTGACCATACTAAAACAAAGACATAACAAAAGAACTAAGGTCAGAACGTGACAACCGGTGTGTCTGTTGTGCCTTCTGTCTGTGCTCTTGTAGAATACTGGTTGAGGGGTGGAGATGTAGTTCATTTTTCCTTGCCCATGAACATTCGACCACCTATCAGAGATGATTGCAATACAGTCTGCTTTCTCTATGATTTGCTTGACCTTCACTTGAACTCTGTTGAACTCTGCATCCAGCAAATGAGTAGATAAAGCATGTCTGGTTAGAGGGGTGTATGCTGGGTGAAGAACATTCAGAAATCTCTTCCAATACACATTGCCTGTGAGCATCAGAGGTGAACCAGTTACATACACAGCTCGAGCAAGACATTCATCAGCATTTCTCTGACTACGTTCCTCCATTGAGTCAAAAAAACTTCTGATTCCAGGAGGACCATGAGCTGTTGCTATCGATAAGGTGTTTGATTCATCATTTACACCTCAAATAAAAGTAGAGGGACTTTTGGTTGCTTGTTGTGAGCACTGAGGGAACTTTATGCACTTGGTCAGATGATTCTGCATCTTTGTTGTATTCTTCACTTATGATTTGGCACAGTATGTACAAATGTACACAGCTTTTCCTTCTACATTAGCTGCAGTGAAATGTCTCCACATATCAGATAGTGCCAGTGGCATTTTCCTGAAAAGATTAGAATAAAATTAGTTTTAAAAAAACAATACAATTTCTTGTACAGATAAAGAGTTAAGCAGATAGATTAAACAACTAATTTGTAAGATAAATGTTTTAAAATGAAACATGTATGGAAACAGGTGAATTAATACTCCTCAGTTAGCAGGCAAAAGCAAGCTAAAACCTATATGGTAGCAAAAACTAACTGGCAAACACTGTTGACAATTAACAAATTACTTAAACACGCTTTGCTATAGGCTACTATTTACTAGTTAACAAAAAATGTAATACAGTTGAAGTCAAAAGTTTACATACACCTTAGCCAAATACATTTAAACTCAGTTTTTCACAATTCCTAACATTTAATCCTAGTAAAAAATCCCTGTTTACGTCAGTTAGGATCACCACTTTATTTTAAGAATGTGAAATGTCAGAATAATAGTAGAGAGTGATTTATTTCAGCTTTTATTTCTTTCATCACATTCTCAGTGGGTCAGAAGTTTACATACACTCAATTAGTATTGGTTAGCATTGCCTTTAAATTGTTTAACTTGGATCAAAAGTTTCGGGTAGCATTCCACAAGCTTCCCAAAATAAGTTGGGTGAATTTTGGCCCATTCTTCCTGACAGAGCTGGTGTGACTGAGTCAGGTTTGTAGGCATCCTTGCTCGCACACGCTTTTTCAGTTCTGCCCACACATTTTCTACAGGATGAGGTCAGGGCTTTGTGATGGCCGCTCCAATACCTTGACTTTGTTGTCCTTAAGCCATTTTCCACAACTTTGGAAGTATGCTTGGGGTCATTGTCCATTTGGAAGACCCATTTGTGACCAAGCTTTAACTTCCTGACTGATGTCTTGAGATGTTGCTTCAATATATACACATACTTTTCTTTCCTCATGATGTCATCTATTTTGTGAAGTGCACCAGTCCCTCCTGCAGCAAAGCACCCCCACAACATGATGCTGCCACCCCTGTGCTTCACGGTTGGGATGGTGTTCTTCAGCGTGCAAGCCTCCCCCTTATTCCTCCAAACATAACAATGGTCCTTATGGCCAAACAGTTCTTCAGTAGTTCAGTTGCTTCATCAGACCAGAGAACATTTCTCCAAAAAGTGCAATCTTTGTCCCCATGTACAGTTGCAAACCATAGTCTGGCTTTATTATGGCGGTTTTGGAGCAGTGGCTTCTTCCTTGCTGAGCGGCCTTTCAGGTTATGTTGATATAGGACTCGTTTTACTGTAGATAGATACTTTGTACCTGTTTCCTCCAGCATCTTCATAAGGTCCTTTGCTGTTGTTCTGGGATTTATTTGCACTGTTCGCACCAAAGTACGTTCATCTCTAGGAGACAGAACGTGTTGCCTTCCTGAGAAGTATGACGGCTGTGTGGTCCCATGGTGTTTATACTTGTGTACTATTGTTTGTACAGATGAACGTGGTACCTTCAGGAGTTTGGAAATTGCTCCCAAGGATGAATCAGACTTGCAGATGTCTACTATTTTTTTCTGAGGTCTTGGCTGATTTCTTTTGATTTTCCCATGATGTCAAGCAAAGAGGCACTGAGTTTTAAGGTAGGCCTTGAAATACATCTACAGGTACACCTCCAATTGACTCAAATTATGTCAGTTAGCCGATCAGAAACTTCCAAAGCCATGACATCATTTTCTGGAATTTTCCAAGCTGTTTAAAGGCACAATCAATTTAGTGTATGTAAACTTCTGACCCACTGGAATTGTGATACAGTGAATTATAAGTGAAATAATCAGTCTGTAAACAATTGTTGGAAAGATTACTTGTGTCATGCACAAAGTAAATGTCCTAACCGACGTGCTAAAACTACAGTTTGTTAATGAACCTGTTATGGCTAGACGTTCCGCAACATCCGGTGAAATTGCAGAGTGCGATATTCAAATTAAATGATTTGAAATATTTAACTTTCATAAAATCACAAGTGCAATACACCAAGATAAAGCTTAACTTCTTGTTAATCCAGCCAACAACTTTCCTAATCCAACTTTAGGTATCCTAAAACGTAAATAATCGATAAAATTTAAGACGGAATATACTGTTTTCAAAAGTGGATAAAATCAAAGTGGAGCGAGCTCCAGGTCGCGCACACCAAACAAAAAAATCCACTTGGCTTGACACTTAGAAAGTACAGATGTACTTCTTCATTTCTCAAAGGAAAAACATCAACCAATTTCTAAAGACTGTTGACATCTAGTGGAAGGCATAGGAACTGCAACCAGGTGCCTCATAAATCTAGTTTCCCAAAGAAAATTTATGGAAAACACAGTGACCTCAAATTATTTTTTTCCTGTATGGTTTGTCCTTGGGGTTTCGCCTGCCAAATAAGTTATCTTATACTCACAGACATTATTTTAACAGTTTTAGAATCTTCAGAGTTTTTTCTATCCAAATACCAACTATTTGCATACCCTAGCTTCTGGGCCTGAGTAGCAGGCAGTTTACTTTAGGCACGCTTTTCATCCGGACGTGAAAATACTGCTCCCTATCCCAAAGACGTTTTATTAACAAGAAATTTGTGGAGTGTATGAAAAACGAGTTTTAATGACTCCAACCTAAGTATATGTAAACTTCCGACTTCAACTGTATGTCATATAAAACATATTCACCCCACCCAGTATTGTAATCAAAACTTACCAGAAAGCATGTAGTCCTTGGCCCAGACAGTGTAGTAGTGTTGGCTCAATAGCATCTCATTAGTGTGCAAGAGATTCAGAATCTTGAGAATTAGCTGTACATGTGATGGAAGAATGCACTGTGCATGCAGGGGGTTGCAATTCCATTGAATTGGGGATAGTTTAACCAAAATATGCCACAAGACCTAGAATTGACTTATGTGAATCCCATAAAAAAGGTTCACTGTTATAAGCTAACTTTGTTGATGAATTTAAGCAAAATTCCACAAATTCCCGGAAAGTTTACGAACCTTTGTAACCCTAGCCGCAACACATAACATCCATTACAGCAGACCCAGAACACACTCCTACAATCTGTATAATGCCTCTAATGCAAACAGTGACTTTCAGAAGGCTTAGAAAAAGACTGAGTCGCAGTGGTATTGCTGACATTTCTAAGAATCCTTGGTGGTGCGACATGCAAGAGATTATTTGGGAGGCCTGAAACCCTTCGTTACTTGTCTAATCATAAGAAGAGAGGGAGAGAAGGAAGGAGGGAGAGGAGAAGGAGGGGGAGGAGGAGGGAAGGAGCGAAATCCATTCCCTCTGACTCTCTCTCTCTGGCTGTCTATAATGGGGAGTAAGATATTCTGTCATTAGGCTCGCTGTAGAACAATGCTAGAAGTCAAGGGGCCGTTGCACAGCTACATGATTACGGTCAGTGAAGCTTCAGCATTCACAGTCATCTCCATATGGATCCTATAATTCAATTGATTCTATAAGTAATTCTATGGCACTCTCACTGAAAGGAATAGGAGACTGCTGAACCAGAGTGCTGTTAGCAATAGAGGAGACATGGCAAAGAATAGACACATGGAAAACTGAATTGATAGTAAGGGATGCATAGTCAAAGATGAATCCTGTGAACATTATCATTCAAAGTACTTGATGAGAGTAATACTGTATGTTCATGTTAATAATCCAACAGACGAGGGCTGAGGTTTGAGAGCCGTTGACTATGGGGGAGCTAGGCAGGGAGGAGAGCAACAACAGATCGGCTTGAGTTCAGCCTAGAGGAATAAGGGAGCGATTAAGGCTAATTCCAGCAGCCTAAAGGAGAGACAGAGAACGAGAGAGAGAGACAGACAGAGATGGAGGGATTCGAGCAGAGGGCAACATTCAACCGTGGTGATCCATTCGCAAGGAGCTATTTTCTCTCTCTTTTGTCGTTAATGCGTACAAACGACGTCTGCGTGGGCGCATCCTGCTCCGTTTGCATCACAGGGTTTGAGGCGACCTCTGTACTACCTCATTAAGACATCCAGAGACTTTACATCTCAGCAGACCCCAGAGATAGAAACATCAAAATCATGGGATTAATCACTTTTGTATTTCCTTGATTCTCACATCCTCTCTCCTCGCCTCAGATCTTCTGCTCCAATGTGCTTTGAGAAGGAGTTGAGGAGGGAGGACGTGAGGAACTAAGGATTCACTCCTGCTCTCCACTGTCACCATCTAGCAATATAAGTAATAGAAAACAACTGCCTCAGAGTAGATGTCTATGACACTCAACATTCACAAAAGGTTGATTTTTCTACAGTGAAGAAGATCAAGCATGTGACTTTCAAATGCATGGTGTATTTCACTGTGATGGAATATTTCTACTCCAGTTCTACACGCACAATTACTGATGATCACCTCCTCTTCCAAAGACAGACAACCTCGGATTGGTTCTCATTTCCAATCTCTGGTTGGAAAGGACAAGTGTTTCCCTGTAGATGAGAGAGATATTGGAACACACATGGTCATTTGGCCAGAAAACTTGAAACCCTTTGCTTTCATTTTCAGTTTGTCTGATTGTGCTGCATGTGCAAGAGGGAAGTGGAAAAGAAACGACACCCTGCTCCAACACCCCACGCTAATTTCCTGACTAATCGTCCAGATAAACACATTATTAGTGAGTGTACGACAAGGGGACTGGTAGGGCAGTCAAACATATTATTTGAACTTTCCAAGTTCGAATATGATTATAAAACATAATTGACAAAGGGATGGGTTGAACGATAAAAGATGTCAAGTTCTAATAAAGTTAGATTTTCTTAAGTTAGAAACTATTCCAATTAAGGCTGCTGTGTGCTGAGAAGGATTTACGGTACCAATGTCACAGTGACACAGAGTCCAGTGGGAATATCACAGGTCATCACATCACTGACTGATGCTCCGAGGTTGGAACGCAGCACCGACTGAGGTTCCAGGTAATTAGCACTGACATGACTTCAGCACAAACAAATCAGAAACAGTGCCCCCCCTGCACGCTCAGTGACTAACGGGCTCTCAGGGTGAGGGAGAGCAGCGACTGACTGCTGCACATGGTCTGTCTGTCTGAGAAAATCTCCTCCTCTCCCATGGGCATATGTTACATCACATCACTCACTCCAAATAACAGGGCTGAGGCCCAACAATTAATTATTCCCTCAGTATACAGGAAATAGTGACAGCTAAATATATTCACACCTGACATACTTCCAGACAGTACAAGTATATAAGGTAGTGTCAATTTCTCAGTAAAATCCTACCAACGGCTACTGTAAAGCAAACAGAGAATGGGATGAAAAAAACAACTGAGTTTGGTTTCATTTTCCTCTGTTTAGAATCATTAGAATAAGAACAAATTAAAAATGCAGCGTGTTATGAAATGGCAAGAACAAACGTAAAAGAAGCTGCGAACCAGAGCTAGAAATCATTTCTGTCCTCAGTGCGCCCATTTCAGAGGTAGCGCTTATATTACACCTTCGCGAACAGACCCAAGTCGATGACTTATCGTCCCTGCATATTAAAACATAATGAAAATAATTCTTCTTGGATGGCGACAGATCATTCATTATTTATGTGAACATTATATGAGGGCGCTGAAGGTGGAGAATGAAGAAAAGTCCTTTTCTTCGTCTTGTTCTTATGACAGTCTTTGTTAACGAGAGGCCAAATCAAGCTCCAAATTAATGTTCTAATCACACCATGAAAATTGAATAGCAAGACCCTATTACCTCCACAACCTATTTATGACGCATTCTGTCATTGGTAAGCCATTCCAAGAAGGCACACCCTCACACATTCTCTTCTGCTTGGTCACAAGCTTGGCATGCATAGGATATAGCTTGTCTATCAGCCGATGTCCTCCTGCAAAATTGCACCGTTTATCCTATACAGTGCACTACTTTTGACTAGGGAATAGGCTGCCATTTGGGATGTAGCTTAGGCCTTTTTCTGATCTGAGAGCCCTTGCTTTCCCAATACCTTCCCCTTGCCTTCCCCTTGCCTTCCCAGGGGTAGGCAATTACATTCAGGGTGGGGGGGGGGGGGGGGGATAAGTGAAGGGCGGCTCCTGACTGACGGTGGCTCTGGCAGCTCAGGACAGACGGGCAGCTCAGGACAGATGGGCGGCTCTGGCAGCTCAGGACAGACGGGCAGCTCAGGACAGATGGGCGGCTCTGGCAGCTCAGGACAGACGGGCGGCTCTGGCAGCTCAGGACAGACGGGCGGCTCTGGCAGCTCAGGACAGACGGGCAGCTCAGGACAGACGGGCAGCTCAGGACAGATGGGCGGCTCTGGCAGCTCAGGACAGACGGGCAGCTCAGGACAGATGGGCAGCTCAGGACAGATGGGCGGCTCTGGCAGCTCAGGACAGACGGGCAGCTCAGGACAGATGGGCGGCTCTGGCAGCTCAGGACAGACGGGCAGCTCAGGACAGACGGGCGGCTCTGGCAGCTCAGGACAGACGGGCAGCTCAGGACAGACGGGCAGCTCAGGACAGATGGGCGGCTCTGGCAGCTCAGGACAGACGGGCAGCTCAGGACAGATGGGCGGCTCTGGCAGCTCAGGACAGACGGGCGGCTCTGGCAGCTCAGGACAGACGGGCGGCTCTGGCAGCTCAGGACAGACGGGCGGCTCTGGCAGCTCAAGACAGATGGGCGAACCTGGAGGGAGGAGACGGAGAGACAGCCTGGTGCGTGGGGCTGCCACAGGACCCACCAGGCTGGGGAGACCTTCAGTAGGTCGGGTGCGTGGAGGAGGCACCGGATGGACCGGGCTGTGGGGGAGCACTGGAGCTCTGGTGTGCAGCCTTGGCACCACTCCTCCAGGCTGGATGTACGTGACAGTCTCTGCTTGACATCATTGGAAAATCAAAAGAAATCAGCCAAGACCTCAGGAAAATAAATTGTAAACCTCCACAGGTCTGGTTCATCCTTGGGAGCAATTTCTAAACTCCTGAAGGTAACACGTTCATCTGTACAAACAATAGTATGCAAGGAAACACCATGGAACAACACAGCCGTCATACCGCTCAGGAAAGAGACGCGTTCTGTGTCCTAAAGATGAACGTATTTTGGTGCAAATCAATCCCAGAACAACAGCAAAGGACCTTGTGAAGATGCTGGAGGAAACAGGTACAAAAGTATCTATATCGACAGTAAAACGAGTCCTATATTGACATAACCTGAAAGGCCGCTCAGCAAGGAAGAAGCCACTGCGCCATAATGAACATCGTTATTATTTGGAGGAAAAACGGGGAGGCTTGCAAGCCAAAGAACACCATCCCAACCGTGAAGCACGGGGTGGCATCATCATGTTGTGGGGGTGCTTTGCTGCGGGAGAAACTGGTGTACTTCACAAAATAAATGGCATCATCCTATTTTTCCAACTTAATTGAGGAAAATAAGAACAATCCGGAATTTCCTTTTGATACTGTCGCAAAGCTAACTAAAAAGCAGCATTCCCCAAGTGAGGATGGCTTTCACTTCAGGAGTAATAAATTCATGAACTTCTTTGAGGAAAAGATCATGATTATTAGAAAGCAAATTACGGACTCCCTTTAAATCTGTTTATTCCTTCAAAGCTCAGTTGTCCCGAGTCTGCACAACTCTGCCAGGACCTAGGATCAAGAGAGACACTCAAGTGTTTTAGTACTATATCTCTTGACACAATGATGAAAATAATCATGGCCTCTAAACCTTCAAGCTGCATACTGGACCCTATTCCAACTAAACTACTGAAAGAGCTGCTTCCTGTGCTTGGCCCTCCTATGTTGAACATAATAAACGGCTCTCTATCCAATGGATGTGTACCAAACTCACTAAAAGTGGCAGTAATATCTCTTGAAAAAGCCAAACCTTGACCCAGAAAATATAAAAAACTATCGGCCTATATTGAATTGTCCAATCCTCTCAACATTTTTAGAAAAGGCTGTTGCGCAGCAACTCACTGCCTTCCTGAAGACAAACAATGTATACGAAATGCTTCAGTCTGGTTTTAGACCCCATCATAGCACTGAGACTGCACTTGTGAAGATGGTAAATTATCTTTTAATGGCATCAGACCGAGGCTTTGCATCTGTCCTCGTGCTCCTAGACCTTAGTGCTGCTTTTGATACCATCGATCACCACATTCTTTTGGAGAGATTGGAAACCCAAATTGGACAAGTTCTGGCCTGGTTTAGATCTTATCTGTCGGAAAGATATCAGTTTGTCTCTGTGAATGGTTTGTCCTCTGACAAATCAACTGTAAATTTCTGTGTTCCTCAAGGTTCCGTTTTAGGACCACTATTGTTATCACTATATATTTTACCTCTTGGGGATGTCATTCGAAAACATAATGTTAACTTTCACTGCTATGCGGATGACACACAGCTGTACATTTCAATAAAACATGGTGAAGCCCCAAAATTGCCCTCTCTAGAAGCCTGTGTTTCAGACATAAGAAAGTGGATGGCTGCAAACTTTATACTTTTAAACTCAAACAAAACAGAGATATGTTCTAGGTCCCAAGAAACAAAGAGATCTTCTGTTGAATCTGACAATTAATCTTAATGGTTGTACAGTCGTCTTGAATAAATCTCTCTTTTGACGAACATATCAAGACTGTTTCAAAGGACAGCTTTTTTCCATCTACGTAACATTGCAAAAATCTGAAACTTTCTGTCCAAAAATGATGCAGAAAAATGTATCCATGCTTTTGTTATCGCCCTTGCTGTCTCTGCCTGGCCGGTTCCCCTCTTTCCACTGGGATTCTCTGCCTCTAACCCTATTATTGGGGCTGAGTCACTGGCTTACTGGTGCTCTTTCATGCCGTCCCTAGGAGGGGGTTGAGTCATTTGAGTGGGTTGAGTCACTGATGTGATCTTCCTGTCTGAGTTGGCGCCACCCCTTGGGTTGTGCTGTGGCGGAGATCTTTGTGGGCTATACTCGGCCTTGTCTCAGGATGGTAAGTTGGTGGTTGAAGATATCCCTCTAGTGGTGTGGGGGCTGTGCTTTGGCAAAGTGCGTGGGGTTATATCCTTCCTGTTTGGCCATGTCCGGGGGTATCATCCGATTAGGCCACAGTTTCTCCTGATCCCTCCTGTCGCAGCCTCCGGTATTTATGATGCAGTAGTTTATGTGTCGGGGGGCTAGGGTTAGTCTGTTATATCTGGAGTACTACTGCTATCTTATCTGGTGTCCTGTGTGATTTTCAGTATGCTCTCTCTAATTCTCTCTTTCTTTCTCTCTCTCTCTGAGGACCTGAGCCCTAGGACCATGCCTCAGGACTACCTGGCATGATGACTCCTTGCTGTCCCCAGTCCACCAGGCCGTGCTGCTGCTCCAGTTTCAACTGTTCTGCCTGCGGCTATGGAATCCTGACCTGTTCACCGGACGTGCTACCTGTCCCAGACCTATTATCTGACCATGCTGGTCATTTATGAACATATGAACATCTTGGCCATGTTCTGTTATAATCTCCACCCGGCACAGCCAGAAGAGGACTGGCCACCCCTCATAGCCTGGTTCCTCTCTAGGTTTCTTCCTAGGTTTTGGCATTTCTATGGAGTTTTTCCTAGCCAATGTGCTTCAACACCTGCATTGCTTGCTGTTTGGGGTTTTAGGCTGGGTTTCTGTACAGCACTTTGAGATATCAGCTGATGTATGAAGGGCTATATAAATACATTTGATTTGATTTGATTTAGGAAAATTACGTGGATATATTGAAGCAACATCTCAAGACATCAGTCAGGAAGTTAAAGCTTGGTCTTCCAAATGTACAATGACCCCAAGCATACTTCCAAAGTTGTGGCAAAATGGCTTAAGGACAACAAAGTCAAGGTATTGGAGTGGCCATCACAAAGCCCTGTCCTCATCCTATAGAAAATCTGTGGGCAGAACTGAAAAAGCACGTGCGAGCAAGGAGGCCTACAAACCTGATTCAGTTACACCAGCTCTGTCAGGAGGAATGGGCCAAAATTCACACAACTTATTGTGGGAAGCTTGTGGAAGGCTATCCGAAACGTTTGACCCAAGTTAAACAATTTATAGGCAATGCTACCAAATACTAACTGAGTGTATGTAAACTTCTGATCCACTGGGAATGTGATGAACGAAATAAAAGCTGAAATAAATCATTCTCTCTACTATTATTCTGACATTTCACATTCTCAAAATAAAGTGGTGATCCCAACTGACCTAAGACAGGGAATTGTTACTAGTATTTAATGTCCGGAATTGTGAAAAACTGAGTTTAAATGTATTTGGCTAAGGTGTATGTAATCTTCCGACTTCAACTGTATATACACTACTGTTAAAAAGTTTGGGGTCATTTAGAAATGTCCTTGTTTTGAAAGAAAAGCCAATTTTTTGTCCATTAAAATAACATCAAATTGATCAGAAATACAGTGTAGACATAGTTAATGTTATAAATGACTATTGTAGTCGGAAACGGATGATTTTAAATGGAATATCTACATAGGCGTACAGAGGCCCATTTATCAGCAACCAACACTCCTGTGTTCCAATGGCACGTTGTGTTAGCTAATCCAAGTTCATCATTATAAAAGGCTAATTGATCATTAGAAAACCTTTTTGCAATTATGTTAGCACATCTGAAAACTGTTGTCTGATTAAAGAAGCAATAAAACTGGCCTTCTTTAGACTAGACTATCTGGGGCATCAGCATTTGTGGGTTTGATTACAGGCTCAAAATGGCCAGGAACAAAGACCTTTCTTCTGAAACTCATCAGTCTATTCTTGTTCCCAGAAATTAAGGCTATTTCATGCGAGAATACATGTACATGTAGGTAGAGTTATTAAAGAGAAATGCATAGATATTAACAGAGAGTAGCAGTACTGTAATGCAGTACTGCAATGCAAATAGTCTGGGTAGCCATTTGATCAGATGTTCAGGAGTCTTATGGCTTGGGAGTAGAAGCTGTTTAGAAGCCTCTTGGACCTAGACTTGGCGCTCCGGTACCGCCTGCCATGCGGTAGCAGAGAGAACAGTCTATGACCAGGGTGGCTGGAGTCTTTGACAATTTTTAGGGCCTTCCTCTGACTCCGATGTTGCAGCTGTATAAACTTTTGACAATCTGATGACCCATGCCAAATCTTTTCAGTCTCCTGAGGGGGAATAGGTTTTGTCGTGCCCTCTTCACGACTGTCTGGTGTGCTTGGACCATGTTAGTTTGTTGGTGATGTGGACACCAAGGAACTTGAAGCTCTCAACCTGCATGGGTGAGTGAGTGCTCATCCTCTTTTTCCTGTAGTCCACAATCATCTCTTTAGTCTCAATCACGTTGAGGAAGAGGTTGTTCTCCTGGCATCACACGGCCAGGTCACTGACCTCCTACCTATATTTATTTAACCCCGTATTTTTGTGCCAAACTGTTCGGTTGCTACAGACGTTTTTGTGAGAAGACCGATTGTCGGGATGTCTAATGGTCTGATTAACACCACTGTAGCTCGGCCACCTTCCACCGCAGATGCGGAAGGCCAACATATGGCAGTGGATTGAGATGCAGTCCACGCAAAACAGATACAGTGTCTCTGCGTCAATAGACTTAAGGATTGTATTAACAACTCAGAAAGACTGTTTTGTTAATATTCTTGCAACAGCAAAGGAATGTTTTGTACACCCTGATACAAATTTTATCTGAATGTCAGCACAACTGGACAGTTTTTGTGTTTCGAAAAGATAAAGCTTGTCATGTCCCCACAATGTTCCCACAACCTAATGAAACATTCTGAGAACCTTTGAAGAACAGACTAAATGTGTTCTGGGAATGCTCTTGTAACTTCAGTCAAATGTTTTATACAAACATACAAACGTTTGGGGAATGTTCTGTGGTTGTTGTTATAGATGTAGTGCACAACATTTTGGTGAATGCTAGAACATTCCAAAGGCTATTTAACCTAAAACATTTGATAAATAGATTTTATCAAAAACATTCTCTGAATTATAGCTGAATTCCTGAATTCCTGATGATTTGACAGTCTTTTGTGACCAAAAACAAAAATCACCAAAACATATATATAAACTCAGCAAAAACAGAAATGTCCCCTTTTCAGGACCCTGTCTTTCAAAGATAATTCGTAAAAATCATAATAACTTCACAGATCTTCATTGTAAAGGGTTGAAACACTGTTTCCATTGCTTGTTCAATGAACCATAAACAATTAATGAACATGCACCTGTGGAACGGTTGTGAAGACACTAACAGCTTACAGACGGTAGGCAATTGAGGTCACAGTTATGAAAACTTAGGACACTAAAGAGGCCTTTCTACTGACTCTGAAAAACACCCCCCAAAAATGTTTTTCATTGTTTAGTTTTTTTCACCTTTATTTAACCAGGTAGGCTAGTTGAGAACATGTTCGCATTTACAACTGCGACCTGGCCAAGATAAAGCATAGCAGTGTGAACAGACAGCAACACAGAGTTACACATAGAGTAAACAATAAACAAGTCAATAACACAGTAGAAAAAAGAAAAAAGAAAAAAAGAGTCTATATACATTGTGTGCAAAAGGCATGAGGAGGTAGGCAAATAATTACAATTTAGCAGATTAACACTGGAGTGATAAAGGATCAGATGGTCATGTGCAGGTAGAGATACTGGTGTGCAAAATAAATAAAAACAGTATGGGGATGAGGTAGGTAAATTGGGTGGGCTAATTACCGATGGACTATGTACAGCTGCAGCGATCGGTTAGCTGCTCAGATAGCAGATGTTTAAAGTTGGTGAGGGAGATAAAAGTCTCCAACTTCAACGATTTTTACAATTCGTTTCAGTCACAGGCAGCAGAGAACTGGAAGGAAAGGCGGCCAAATGAAGTGTTGGCTTTAGGGATGATCAGTGAGATACACCTGCTGGAGCGCGTGCTATGGGTGGGTGTTGCCATCGTGACCAGTGAACTGAGATAAGGCGGAGCTTTACCTAGCATGGACTTGTAGATGACCAGGAGACAGTGGGTCTGGCGACGAATATGTAGCGAGGGCCAGCCGACTAGAGCATACAGGTCGCAGTGGTGGGTGGTATAAGGTGCTTTAGTAACAAAGCGGATGGCACTGTGATAAACTGCATCCAGTTTGCTGAGTAGAGTTTTGGAAGCCATTTTTTAGATGACATCGCCGAAGTCGAGGATCGGTAGGATAGTCAGTTTTACTAGGGTAAGTTTGGTGGCGTGAGTGAAGGAGACTTTGTTGCGAAATAGAAAGCCGATTCTAGATTTGATTTTGGATTGGAGATGTTTGATATGAGTCTGGAAGGAGAGTTTACAGTCTAGCCAGACATCTAGGTACTTATAGATGTCCACATATTCTAGGTCGGATCCATCCAGGGTGGTGATGCTAGTCGGGCGTGCAGGTGCAGGCAGCGAACGGTTGAAAAGCATGCATTTGG
The DNA here is from genome assembly GCF_045791955.1 of Oncorhynchus clarkii lewisi. Lineage (NCBI taxonomy): Eukaryota > Metazoa > Chordata > Actinopteri > Salmoniformes > Salmonidae > Oncorhynchus > Oncorhynchus clarkii. The sequence goes on along the minus strand of NC_092175.1, from coordinate 15,709,766 downwards.
TTTTACTAGTGTTTAAGAGCAGTTAGAGGCCACGGAAGGAGTGTTGTATGGCATTGAAGCTCGTTTGGAGGTTAGATAGCACAGTGTCCAAGGAAGGGCCAGAAGTATACAGAATGGTGTCGTCTGCGTAGAGGTGGGTCAGGGAATCGCCCGTAGCAAGAGCAACATCATTGATATATACAGAGAAAATAGTCCCCCCAGAAATTGAACCCTGTGGCACCCCCATAGAGACTGCCAGAGGACTGGACAACATGCCCTCCGATTTGACACACTGAACTCTGTCTGCAAAGTAGTTGGAGAACCAGGCAAGGCAGTATTAGAAAAACCGAGGCTTCTGGAACTAGGGGGTCCATTGTAAACTAAAACAATGATAACTAACCTGAACAACAGTATACAAGGCATATTGACATTTGAGAGAGACATACAGCGAGGCATAAAGTAATCACAGGTGTTGATTGGGAGAGCTAGCTAAAACAACAGGTGAGACAACAACAGCTAATCAGCTAACACAATAACAGCAGGTAAAATGGCGATGACTAGGCAGAGAGGGTCGGATTAACTACACACAGAGCCTGAGTTCGCGGCTGGGGCCGACAGATAAAAAATAAATAAACAGAATGGAGTACCGTGATTAATGGACAGTCCAGTAGGAATCAGCTATGTAGCCAAGTGATCATAGTGTCCAGGGGGCAGCAGTAGATGGAACAGGGGAGCCCCACTACGCTAGCAACACAGTGTTTAAAGTTAGTAGCCCTGGGCTAGTAGGAGCGTCTGCTCCGACGGAGGCCGGATGAAGGCACAGCGAATGGAGTATTCGTCGGCAGACCAGTCGTGGTGGTGCGGCGGGGCGCCGTGTCAACAGAGAATCCAAGCCAGATGGCAAAAGAGGTATTGTGGAATTTAGTTTGCTCGCTGGGAGATGTGCCTGGCTCACGGCTAACTGATGCTAGCTTCGTGTCAGTGGCGTTAGCCACTATATCCAATCGGTAGCAGCGGTGATCCGGTGCCAAGGTTCAGAGTTTACAGCAAGGATCCGGTGGAGTTTTGGGCTCTAGTGATGCCCAGGGTCCCTTGGGCATGCTGCAAGGAGGCATGAGGACTGCAGATGTGCCCAGGGCAATAAATTGCAATGTCTGTACTGTGAGACGCATAAGACAGTGCTACAGGGAGACAGGATGGACAGCTGATCGTCCTCGCAGTGGCAGACCACGTGTAACAACACCTGCACAGGATCGGTACATCCGAACATCACACCTGAGGAACAGGTACAGGATGGCAACAACAACAGCCTGAGTTACACCAGGAACGCACAATCACTCCATCAGTGCTCAGACTGTTCGCAATAGGCTGAGAGAGGCTGGACTGAGGGCTTGTAGAACTGTTGTAAGGCAGGTCCTCACCAGACATCACCGGCAACAACGTTGCCTATGGGCACAAACCCAGCATCGCTGGACCAGACAGGACTGGCAAAAAGTGCTCTTCACTGACGAGTCATGGTTTTGTCTCACCAGGGGTGATGGTCTGATTTGCATTTATTATAGAAGGAATGAGCGTTACACCGAGGCCTGTACTCTGAAGCGGGATCGATTTGGAGGTGGAGGGTCAGTCATGGTTTGGGGCGGTGTGTCACAGCATCATCGGACTGAGCTGGTTGTCATTGCAAGCAATCTCAACACCGTACGTTACAGGGAAGACATCCTCCTCCCTCATGTGGTGCCTTTCCTGCAGGCTCATCCTGACATGACCCTCCAGCATGGCAATGCAGGTGCCTTGGTGGAAGAGTAGGGGTAACATCTTACAGCAAGAACTGCCAAATCTGGTGCAGTCCATGAGAAGGAGATGCACTGAAGTACTTAATGCCGCTGGTGACCACACCACATACTGACTGTTACTTTTGATTTGTTTTTGGTTCAGAGACACATCTTTGTTCAGAGACACATTATTCCATTTCTGTTAATCACATGTCTGTGGAACTTGTCCAGTTCATGTCTCAGCTGTTAAATCTTGTTTACGTTCATACAAGTATTTACACATATTAAGTTTGCTCAAAATAAATGCAGTTGACAGTGAGAGGACGTTTCTTTTTTTGCTGAGTTTTATATAAATTATTATTTAAAAAGAATAAATAAAGATTAAGATAAGCTAATACATGGCTGAAATGGCTAATCAATGGAGAAAATAGACCTGTCTGGACAGTTCTATTTCCAATAGTTATCACATTGGCTATTGAATCAACCTACGGCGTACATCCATAAATCACTGTGTCTACGGAACCCTCAGTACTACCCTCAGCTACAAGGAGTTACTAACTACAGGCTAATTAGGCCAAAGCCCATTAGGTCTTTAGAATAGTCTTTAGAAAAGATTTCAACGCAATTAACTGGTGTATAATGGAGCCGTGTTGCGTACAGGGAACGTACACATGTGTTCAAGCATGCACGCACGCACACGCACGCACACACACACACACACACACACACACACACACACACACACACCGACTGACTCCATTGGCCTTTGATGAGGCCAGTGGTAAATGAGAAGGAAAAAAGAACAGATTATGATGGAAGGGTTCAAAGATTCACACCTCCGCCAGCTCATACACCCCTCGGTCTGGACAGCTGTCTCTACCCAGGGGCTAGGGAGAGGAGCCAACCACCTCTACACACACATGCAACCCCCTCCACACACACACACGTACCAACATACAAACATACACAAGCTCGCACAAACATACACACCCCGAGGACACCACACAGAACAAAACATTGTTTCCACACAGCACGATGACGACCGTCACTCTCTTATCCCTGCAATGTTCTTTTTTCATGTCGATTCATGGAAAGCGCACACACTGTACATTGTTTTGAGAGTCTGGTGATATACTGGATAATTGAAAGTCTCTTAAAAAGGGTCAAATCACTGGTAATGCTTGTTTTACCCCATAGCCTCTGGGGCGCATATGCTGTACATACATGTCTAAGCACATAGGAACATTATCCATGCGGACACATCTTGCCTCTTCTATACCCCCCACCCCCTCTCGCTTTCATCTCCAGCATCTCTCCCGCTCTCTCTCCCTCTCTCCCACTCTCTCTATTGTGTTGGAGAACTGGAGCTAGAACGAGAGTAAAGGGCCTGGACACAGGCAGGGCCACTAATGTAGAGGGTTACAATCACACTGACAGTAGTAGGGTCATGAAGGACCAGGGACAGACAGGAATGACAACACTGGCTATAGGGGTGAATGTGCTTCTCGGAAATACAACTGCATCCCAAATGGTACCCTATTCCCTAAATAGTGCACTACTTTTGACCAGCGCGTCCATAGGCCCATAGGACTGGTCAAAAATAGTGCACTTGTCACAACTTCTCCCGAAGTCGGTTCCTCTCCTTGTTCGGGCAGTGTACGGCAGTCGACCTCACCGGTCTTCTAGCCATCATTGATCTGTTTTTCATGTTCCATTTGTTTTCTCTGGTTGTCGCTCTCACCTGGTTTAAATTCTCTAAGTACATGTTGTATATGTTCCCTCTGTTTCCCCCATGTCCTTGTCGGGAATTGTTTATTGTAAGTACGTGTGCTTTATGTGACTGGTGCGATACGGGTTCTTGTGCCCATGTGTTTTGTTATTTTTGTAAGCCGGTAGTTATGTACATTAAACAGCTCCAACTATTTACCATGTTCTGCTCTCCTGCGTTTGACTTCCATGCCACCAGTTACGCACCCCTTGACAGCACTATATAGAGAATAGGCTGCCATTTGGGAAGCTACCTAAGAGTGGAACGCTGATAAAAGACACTCCATATCAATTACATTTTTGTCATTTAGCAGACGCTCTTATCCAAAGCGATTTACAATTAGTGCATTCATCTTAAGATAGTTAGTTGAGGAAACCACATATCACAGTCGTAGTAGGTACATTTTCCCTCAACAAAGTAGTTAATAGTTTAGACTTCACACACTGCATAGGCTAGTTTAGTCTTCACAGTTCAAACACACAGATACCCGCTAGGGATGAATATTTTCCTGAAAAGTTACAATCCCAGGAATAATTCCTATTTATCCAGAGTCCCAGGAAACACCACAAAAAAATGTGCATTCAAAACTAAGATATGGTCACTATGCCAGGGTTCTCCCCAAATAAAAGACGCGCTTGCGTCACCTTGTCGGCTTGGCTGCGCCACTATATAAAGATTTCAGAGCAAATTAAACTGATATTTAGGAATGATAGAGTAACTTTAATCGGCAGCGCATTTTAGTAATAGGCTATCTCCACACAGAGTGTGCTCAGGATGCACAAAGCACACTCCGAGTATAACGTTGTCTAATCATTCTAACTTTGTAACTGCAGTCAAACAAAAGCCAAATGACCAAAGTTACTAAATTTGCTAGATAACCTCCTTCAACGAATGACAGAATATCCCCTTATATATATATATATATATATTTTAATTGAGTTAGAAAAGCTAAGGCAAGCTTTTTCAAACAGAAATGTGCATCCTGTAGTACTAACTCAAAAAAGTTCTGGGACACTGTAAAGTCCATGGAGAAGAAGAGCACTTCCTCCCAGCTGCCCACTGCTCTGAGGCTAGGAAACACTGTCACCACCAATAAATCCACTATAATTGAGAATTTCAAAAAGCATTTCTCTACGGCTGGCCATGCTTTCCACATGGCTACCCATACCCCGGTCAACTGCCCGGCACCCTCCACAGCAACCCGCCAAAGCCCCCAACATTTCTCCTTTACCCAAATCCAGATAGACAATGTTCTGAAAGAGCTGCAAAATCTGGACCCCTACAAATCAGCTGGGCTAGACAATCTGGACCCTCTCTTTCTAAAATGATCTGCCAAAATTGTTGCAACCTCTATTACCAGCCTGTTCAACCTCTCTTTCGTATCGTCTGAGATTCCCAAAGATTGGAAAGCTGCCGCGGTCATCCCCCTCTTCAAAGGGGGTGACACTCAAGACCCAAACTGCTACAGACCAATATCTATCCTACCCTGTCTTTCTAAGGTCTTCGAAAGCCAAGTTAACAAACAGATTACTGACCATTTTGAATCCCACCATACCTTCTCCGCTATGCAATCTGATTTCAGAGCTGGTCATGGGTGCACCTCAGCCACGCTCAAGGTTCTAAACGACATCATAACCGCCATCGATAAGAGACAGCACTGTGCAGCCGTATTCATCTATTCACCTGGCCAAGGCTTTCGACTCTGTCAATCACAACATTCTTATTGGCAGACTTGACAGCCTTGGTTTCTCAAATGATTGCCTCGCCTGGTTCACCAACTACTTCTCTGATAGAGTTCAGTGTGTCAAATCGGAGGGCCTGTTGTCTGGACCTCTGACAGTCTCTATGGGTGTGCCACAGTGTTCAATTCTCGGGCCGACTCTCTTCTCTGTATACATCAATGATGTCGCTCTTGCTGCTGGTGATTCTCTGATCCACCTCTACGCAGACGACACCATTCTGTATACTTCTGGCCCCTCCTTGGACACTGTGTTAACTAACCTCCAGACGAGCTTCAATGCCATACAACTCTCCTTCCGTGGCCTCCAACTGCTCTTAAACGCAAATAAAACTATATGCATGCTTTTCAACTGATCGCTGCCCGCACCTGCCCGCCCGTCCAGCATCACTACTCTGGACTGTTCTGACTTAGAATACGTGGACAACTACAAATACCTGGGTGTCTGGTTAGACTGTAAAGTCTCCTTCCAGACTCACATTAAGCATCTCCAATCCAAAATTAAATCTAGAATCGGCTTCCTATATCGCAACAAAGCATCCTTCACTCATGCTGCCAAACATACCCTCGTAAAACTGACCATCCTACCGATCCTCGACTTCGGTGATGTCATCTATAAAATAGCCTCAAACTCTCTACTCAACAAACTGGATGCAGTCTATCACAGTGACATCCGTTTTGTCACCAAAGCCCCATACACTACCCACCATTGCGACCTGTACGCTCTCGTTGGTTGGCCCTCGCTTCATACTCGTCGTCAAACCCACTGGCTACAGGTTACAAGTCTCTGCTAGGTAAAGCCCCGCCTTATCTCAGCTCACTGGTCACCATAGCAGCACCCACTCGTAGCACGCGCTCCAGCAGGTATATCTCACTGGTCACCCCCAAAGCCAATTCCTCATTTGGTCATCTTTCCTTCCAGTTCTCTGCTGCCCATGACTGGAATGAATTGCAAAAATCTCTGAAGCTGGAGACTCACATCTCCCTCACTAGCTTTAAGCACCAGCTGTCAGAGCAGTTTATGGATCACTGCACCTGTACTTAGCCTATCTGTAAACAGCCCATCTATCTACCTACCTCATCCCCCATACTGGTATTTATTTATTCATTTATTTTTGCTCCTTTGCACCCCAGTATCTCTACCTGCACATTCATCTTCTGCCGATCTACCATTCCAGTGTTTAATTGCTATATTATTATTACTTCGCCACCATGGCCTATTTATTTCCTTAACTTACCTCATTTGCACTCACTGTTTATAGACTGTTTGTTTTCTTTTGTTCTACTGTATTATTGACTGTATGTTTTGTTTATTCCATGTGTAACTCTGTGTTGTTGTATGTGTCGAATTGCTACGCTTTATCTTGGCCAGCTCACAGTTGCAAATTAGAACTTGTTCTCAACTAGCCTACCTGGTTAAATAAAGGTGAAATTTAAAAATAAAATATAAAACAAATAAAAATAAAAATCAGCTCATGAGTAACAGGGAGATGAAGAGTGGAAATAATTTAGATGTCAAAATAAAATAAAATTCTGTTGGTCACATACTCATATTTAATCAGATGTTATTGCGGGTGTAGCAAAATGCTTGTGTTCCTAGCTCCAACAGTGCAGTAATATCTAACAATTCACAACAATACACACAAATCCAAAGTAAAATAATGGCATTAAGAAATATATAAATATTTGGACGAGCAACGTCGGGGTGGAATTGACTAAAATACAGTAGAATAGAATACAGTATATACATATGAAACGAGTAAGGCAGTACCTAAACATTATTAAAGTGACTACTAATATTCCATTATTAAAGTGACCAGTGATTCCATGTCTATGTATATAAGGCAGCAGCCTCTAAGGTGCAGGTTTGAGTAACCGGGTGTTAGCTGGCTAGGGATGGCTATTTAAAAGTCTGATGACCTTGAGATAGAAGCTGTTTTTTAGTCTCTCTGTTCCAGCTTTGATGCACCTGTACAGACTTTGCATTCTGGGTGATAGCGGGGTGAACAGGCTGTGGCTCGGGTGGTTGTTATCCTTGAGGATCCTTTTGGCCATCCTGTGACATCGGGTGCTATAGGTGTCCTGGAGGGCAGGCAGTGTGTCCCCGGTGATGTGTTGGGCATAATGCACCACCCTCTGGAGAGCCCTGTGGTTGAGGGCGGTGCAGTTGCCGTACCAGGCGGTGATACAGCCCGACAGGATGGTCTCAATTGTGCATCTGTAAAGGTTTGTGAGGGTCTTAGGGGCCAAGCCAAATTTCTTCAGCCTCCTGAGGTTGATGAGGTGCTGTTGCAACTTCTTCACCACAGTTTGTGTGGGTGGACCATTTCAGATTGTCAGTGATGTGTATGCCAAGGAACTTGAAGCTTACCACCTTCTCCACTGCGGTCCAATCAATGTGGATAGGGGCGTGCTCCCTCTGCTTTTTCCTGAAGTCCACGATCAGCTCCTTTGTTTTATTTACGTGTGAAGTAAATACGCTAGGCCAGGGGTACTCAAGTTTTACTTGAGAAGGTCCAGTCATACAAATTTCCTAGGTGGCAAAGATCCGGATGGATAATGTCATTTATCGTCATAGTAACAAAGCCCCACCTTGCAACCCATGCCACTCCAAAATGTTCACACCCCTCTTGGTGGCAGAGGGAACATTAGCAGTTTTAAAACAAATTTCCTTCAATTCTACACATTTTGCATGGGGCAGAGATTTTTTATGCTGTTTTAAAGCTCTTTTCCTGCTATTCTTCGCGTTCTTTGATGTCTTTTGTGTCTTTTATGATACCAGAGGTCGAAGCCGACAGAGTAAAATAAAAAATAAAGAATCTCTCTTTCTCTCTCTCCCTCTCTCTCTCTCTCTCTCTCTATATATATATATATATATATATATCTTTGTTCGGGATCCAGATCCAGTTGAGTATGGGGGCGCAAGGCTAAACGCTACCATGTGACAACCTGTTTGGATAATTTTTGCTAATCTGATGCTGTGCATTCTTTGGAATTGCATTAGTGCCAACATTGAGATAATGTTGGGAAATATGAAGAATGTTCCCAGGACAGTCCAGGGATCCAGGTTACCAATGTTAATCCCTATTACCCACTACCTTCTGAGAAAAATCCACCTCTACAGAGAACAACACTGGGAAAATCCAATAAGAATAAGGTTGAAAATTAAAACAGCAACTCATGGGTCATTCACTTTGGTCTCCACATACAGTAATGGCTTTTTATTTATTTTCTAATAAATATCTACCTCTGCAGAGAATGGAGGTTTAAGGGCCTACATGCATGAATAACATGTATGAAAGTTATCCTATTGGCTGAAGAAAAAAGCTATTTTGTTTTTTCAGGTTTACACATGACGGCACACAGAATTGGTAGTGTTGCTTTCCATTAACCCTGACAACAAACAGCCTTTCAACTACTAATGACCTGCCTGTTATCCAGGGAGGACATTTACAGCAGAGACCGTCACCTAATGATGACCTATTCACCCGTCCTGTCACCTGATTATGACCTATACGTCTGTCTTCCTTCCACCTGTGTGACTCAAAAGTCCAAGCGAGAACACTGATGAGAAACGGCTGCGAGTGGACAAACATGCCAAAAGCCAAAACAACAACAGTCAGACAGACAAATCTGAGAAACTTCTGTCTGTCAAGACTGGGGATTTTCAGACATTTGTTGGCATGGAAACCACCTGGACATGGCTTTGATTCACCCTGCCATTTCAAATCATTCTGGGTCAGGGGTCATGGTACTTTTCTTACCCAGGGTGAAATTCCAGAGTTGAGTTATCATTAGGTGAATGATCATGGACTACTAGCATTTTCGCTAGTAGCAGCTGTTGGCGAAAACTACTCAAGGGTGATTTTTAAAGCCTATGTCATATACTCTAATGAGTGTAATTTGATCAATATTAGAATTTTATAAATAACATTGACATCATTAGAAATAATATATTCTCCTCTTTTCTACTGTGTGTACAGTACCAGTCAAAGGTTTGGACACATCTACTCATTCCAGGGGTTTTCTTTATTTTTACTATTTTCTACATTGTAGATTAATAGTGAAGCCATTAAAACTATGAAATAACACGTAGGAATCATGTAGTAACCAAAAAAGTGTTAAACAGATCAAAATATATTTTATATTTCAGATTCTTCAAAGTAGCCAAAGTTGCGCCGTCACCCAAGTTTCCCAGGAACCCCGCTTCCCTCCCCCGGAGCGCTACGATGGAGATTCCAGAACCTGCCGGGCCTTTCTCTCCCAGTGCTCTCTTGTTTTCAAGCTGCAGCCTTTTTTGTTCCCCTCGGACCGCTCAAAGATACATTATTACACTGAGATCCGGTAGGTCACATTATTACGCTGAGATCCGGTAGGTCACTTGCCTGGGCCACTACGGAAAATCTCCGCCGTCTGCCTCAGTCTGGAGATATTAGTGGTGGAGGTGAGAAATGTTTTCTAGGCTCCAGTGTTCAGGAGAGAGGCTGCCTGGAAGTTTCTCCAGCTTCAGCAGGACTCCCTCAGTGTGGCAGACTATGCGGTGGATTTCCGCATGCTAGCAGCGGAGGGTGCCTGGAACCCGGAAGTGCTGTTCGACACGTTCCTGCATGGATTATTGGAGGAAGTAAAGGACGAGCTTGCAGCCCGGGAACAACCGACGGATCTTGACTCACTCATTGCTTTAACGATCCGAATCGATGGTCGGGAACGTAGGAGGTAGAAGAGGTCTGATTGCAATCCCAATCGCTCACTCAAGGATCCCACCTTGCATAGGATGAACTCCGGAAGTCCCCTGTCGATTTGCCTCTTCGCGAGCCGATGCAGCTCAGCAGGGCTAGACTGTCTCCAGCCGAACGCATACGCAGACTTAACACCCAGAGTTGTCTGTATTGCTTTACATTATGTGTCTACCTGTCCCTTCAAGAGACCTAGCTCATTGGTAGGAATGAGTACTAGTAATTTTGCTTCTCCCCCTACTCGCACCCCTCTCCATGCCACCCTGCGGTGGGGCGACCAGTCCAAGTCTCTCCAGATAATCATCGACTCGGGGGCTGAGATGAGTCTTATGGATGTTACTCTGGCGTCTGTGCTGGGCATCGCTACTCAACCCCTCTCCATTCCCATGAATGTTAGAGTGCTGGACGGGCCCTCTATAGGCCGGGTCAAACCACCATACTACACCCATCAACCTATGTGTGTCGGGGAACCACAGCGAGATGATCCAAATCCTGCTAATTGAGCTCCGCAGGTACCTGTGGTTTTGGGATTCTCTTGGCTCCAGCGACACAATCTTGATTGACTGGTGTACTGGTGCAATCGTGGGCTGGAGGTGGGGGTGGGGGTGGGGGTGGGTGGGGGTGGGTGGGTACTGTCACACCCTGATCTTTTACACCTGTCTTTGTGCTTGTCTGGTATTTATACCTCAGTTGTGCTCAGTTGTACACTGGGGCCTCCCACTCCTCTTTCTATTCTGGTTAGAGCCAGTTCACGCTGTTCTGTGATGGGAGTATTACACAGCGTTCTACGAGATCTTCAGTTACTTGGCAATTTCTCGCATGTAATAAGCCTTCATTTCACAGAACAAGAATAGACTGACGAGTTTCAGAAGAAAGGTCTTTGTTTCTGCCCATTTTGAGCCTATAATTGAACCCACAAATGCTGATGCTCCAGATACTCAACTAGTCTAAAGAAGGCCAGTTTTATTGCTTCTTTAATCAGAACAACAGTTTTCAGCTCTGCTAAAATAATTGCAAAAGGGTTTTCTAATGTTCAATTAGCCTTTTAAAATGATAAACTTGGATTAGCTAACACAAGGTGCCACTGGAACACAGGAGTGATGGTTGCTGATAATGGGCCTCTGTACATCTATGTAGATATTCCATTTAAAATCAGCCGTTTCCAGCAACAATAGTCATTTGCAACATTAACAGTGTCTGCACTGTATTTCTGATCAATTTGATGTTATTTTAACGGACAAAAAAATTGCTTTTCTTTCAAAAACAAGGACATTTCTAAGTGACCCCAAACTTTTGAACGATTGTGTATACTTAAAGCGAGTCTCAGCGTAATTCCATCACCATGGAATTGCCCTGTAGCGAGTCAAAGGGGTGAAGAAGAGATGGATAAGAGAAGGGCCACAACTCCGGTGTAGCAGAGGGTAAGAATGAGAGAGAGAAAGAGAGAAAAATAAATCTATTAGAAAGTGAGAGAGAATGAGAATGAGACAGTACACTCTACAGTACACTACAGAGTCAGCAGTAGCTGTCAACTCTCTCATCGCCATGCAAGGTACAGTATCATCCTCCTACACATGCTATCAGTGTGTTATTATATGGTATATAATATGATAAACACCAGTGGCGGTCGGTGCCTTTTAAGATTAGGGAGGACAATTTACTTTTTATGAGGATGTCCTTATTTCTATTACAGCATAATGGATGATCGTCATTCATATTACATTCACCCAGCTTAATGTAACATCGATAGGTTTAGACTACTGCATGATACTCAAATGTTACCTACACCCATCATGAGGTTCCTACAACCTAGCCTACGAATGAAAGTTTACAATATAGGTGCACAGGTCGAGAGAACAATTTTAGTAATCAAGGTGACAGACAGTGACACATTCAATACCGCCTTGCACACTCTCGCCTGCATCTAGTTGATCTAGGGTGTAATCATAGTCCAAACAGTTGCAAACTACAATTTCTATTCGACAAATTCAGGTATGTTTATTCCTGTTTCATTCCATTTGCTTCCGTTTAAGTAATGTTTTTCAACAGAATGGGAGGAATGAATACACCCCTGATCACCCGCAAACACAGTTCACTTTTATAGCAGCCACATACAAACAGCATGATTACTTTGCTCATTGTATAATTCCTTCTAGCATCTACGCGCCATCCTCCTCTCAACTTTTCCCTTCACTTTTGGACTTCAGTGTGTCTGTGCCAAAAACACTTTCCAAGCCAAACCTTCGTACCATAACCACTAACCGCTGCACACAGCCTACGTAGTTGTCACCATATTAGCTGACATCATAGTAACATAACTACTAGAACTATCGTGTTAGTAAACCCGCTACAATCATGTAGTATAGTGTACAGCAAGTGCATTAGCAGTTACACCGGCGGGCCCTGTGACAATAAATTAATAAAGCCAAAAGCTTACCTTGACTTGGAAGAGTTCCAGTGTTGGATAGCCATAGCCAGCTAGCTAATACAGCATCCCACACTTTTTGAGCCAGGTGTATGAGTAGGCTAAACTAGCTAGCTGCAGTAAGTGAAAGTGAGAAAAATACAACTAAATATAGCTAGCTCTCTCTCGCTCGTTTCTCCTTCATTTGTTAAGAAATAAAAAAAATCAAAACTGTTCAAATATTGTCTTTCCCTCTCTTTGAGCTAACTTCTCACCATATTGCATGCACTGCAGTGCTAGCTAGCTGTAGCTTATGCTTTCAATAATAACATTCATATTCTGATCTTTTGATTGGGTGGACACCATGCCAGTTCTTGCTGCAAGAGCTCTGATAGGTTGGAGGACATCCTCTGTAAGTTGTCATAAATACTGTCTAAGTCTATGGAAGGGGATGAGAAACATGAGCCTCCGTTTTGAAACTAGCTGTCCTCCGGCTACACCATGGTGCTACCCCAGAGAGTTGCTGTTGGGCTACTGTGTTTTAATAAATTATTATTATAAAGTTTTATCTAAAAAGGATCACTTTTTTAATGTTTCAATATTTGAAAAATATATGAAATGCTCAGAGGAGGATGATCCTCCCCATCCTCCTCTGAGGAGCCTCCACTGATCAACACATGTGATGTTGGTGCCAATCATGTGATTGCCTGGGGTTCAGTACCAGCTGGTGAGATGGATCATTTCATATTTCCCATCAGTGGGAGGAGTGTGTGTGAAGCAGGTGTTTATGGATGATAACTCAAGATAAAGAGAAAGACCAGAAGGAGTATATAGGTCTATGTGTGTGTGTGCGTTCATGTGTATGACCGTGCACGTTGTGGGATAGAAGAAGAGGGACAGAGATGGAGAGAGAAAGAACTCAGTGCCTGAGTGTGACTGTGTGTGTGTGTGCATGTGCAAGAATGTCAGAGGGCATGTGAAAGGTCATGATTGAATGGGTCCATTAGTGTGTTATGTGTGCATGCATGATGTGCATAAGCGTTAGTGGTCATGTGTGTGGTAGAATACTGAGAGCCAAACTGGCGACAGATCGCACCCCGTCACCATAGAAACAGGAGGCGATATGACAATGGCTCCATTGGGTTTGTGTGAGCAGCTCAGCAGTAGAGAGAGAGAGAGAGAGAGAGAGAGAGAGAGAGAGAGAGAGAGAGAGAAAGAGAGAGAGAGAGAGAGAGAGAGAGAGAGAGAGTATGCTGACGAGGAGGGAAGTTCCCAGTGTCATCTTAGTCTAGATGCCACACACAGAGAGAGGATAAACAGACTAGAGATAGTCTTCGTCACAAATTTGCACCCTATTCCACTACTTTTGATCAGGGCCCATAGGGTAGTGCACTATGTAGGAATAGGGTAGTGCACTATGTAGGAAGTAGGGTGCCATTTGGGATGCGAGAGAGAGAGAGAGGAATCACATATTTGTGTTCGTTTTCTGATGCCCCACTACAACAGGGCACACACAGGAACACGGGCACATTTATTAACTTTAATGGCGAGGTATAAAAATGGATGTCCCCCATTGGCGCTGTTTGTATTTACTTTCATGTGCACCTTGAGATTGTAAAAGGAAGTGGGCAAGAAAGACTAATGTCAGTAATAGACAGATTTCTCCATAGTGTCAACTAAAACATGCTCCATAAAGATTCATGGCTATTGTGATTAGTTGCGTGGTCAGTGTGACGCCAGAGTGCACACAAAACAAACACATGCACACTTTGATAAGTAAAAGCCATGGATGCGTAGATAGAGGTGGAGAGAAAAAGGGAATGTATAGTGGGAGATGATTCTGTGCTGACAGAGGAGCACAGCCTTGCTTCAGGTTGAGGGCAACAAAAGGGAGAAGCACAGAGAGCCAAAGACCAGAGGGGTGGGGGGGGGGGGGTGGAGAGTACATGAACGTTGGGCTGTCTGCAATACACAGACAAACTTAATAACAAACAAGAGCGGCATCATCAAAGCACATACAGAGATGATCACAAACACATAGGGTTGTCTGAGACAGAGACAGATACACTGAAGACAAAGACATATAAACACGGTGCATGAGAAGAGCAAGAGGGGTTGGTGGAAAGTGACAATGGGGTTTACTGAGATCTGAGGGTTCAGGTGGAGGGGATGGAAACACTTGTTTGCAGTGCAGGGCCTAGGGGTGAATCAACAGAGAGAGAGAGAGAGAGAGAGAGAGAGAGAGAGAGATAAGAAATGTAGTAGCAGAGAGAGAGAGAAAGAGGGAAGTAGCTGAAGTTCTCTAGGTATTAATTAGCATATGAGCAAACGTGGAGGCAAGGTTTTTATTTCTATTCATTTTTTGATTTTTATTTGGAATTCAGTTTAGTTGCAGTTCATTTTCAGATTTTTATTTACCATTTTTTTATTCAGCTTCAGTTTAAAAAAAAAAATGTTTTTACTCTACCGGTCAAAAGTTTTAGAACAGCTACTCATCAAGGATTTTTCTTTATTTTTACTATTTTCTACATTGTAGAATAATATTGAAGACATCAAAACTATGAAATAACACATCATTAAACATCATAAATTAACCGAAAAAGTGTTAAACAAATCAAAATATATTTTATATTTAAGATTCTTCAAATAGCCACTCTTTGCCTTGATGACAGCTTTGCACACTCTTGGCATTTTCTCAACCAGCTTCACCTTTAATGCTTTTCCAACAGTCTTGAAGGAGTTCCCACATATGCTGAGCACTTGTTGGCTGCTTTTCCTTCACTCCATTGTCCGACTCATCCCAAACCATCTCAATTTGGTTTAGGTCGGGATTGTGGAGGCCAGGTCATCTGATGCAGCACTCCATCACTCTCCTTCTTGGTAAAATAGCCCTTACACCGCCTGGGGTGTGTTGGGTCATTGTCCTGTTGAAAAACAAATGATAGTTCCACTAAGCCCAAACCAGACAGGATGGCGTATCGCTGCAGAATGCTGTGGTAGCCATGTTGGTAGTGTACCATGATTTCTAAATATATCACAGACAGTGTCACCAGCAAGGCACCCCCACACTATAACACCTCCTCCTTCATGCTTTACGATGGGAAATACACATGCGAGATCATTCGTTCACCCACACAGCGTCTCACAAAGACACAGTGGTTGGAACCAAAAATCTCCAATTTGGACTCCAGACCAAAGGACAAATTTCGACCGGTCTAATGTCCATGGCTCGTGTTTCTTGGAACAAACAAGTCTCTTTTTCTTATTGGTGTCCTTTAGTAGTGTTTTTTTGCAGCAATTCAACCATGAAGGCCTGATTCACACAGTCTCCTTTGAACCGTTGATGTTGAAATGTGTCTGTTACTTTAACTCTGTGAAGCATTTATTTGGGCTGCAATTTCTGAGGCTGGTAACTCTAATGAACTTATCAATCAAGTTTATTTAAATCAATCAAATGTATTTATAAAGCCCATCTCACATCACAAAGTGCTGTACAGAAACCGAGCCTAAAACCCCAAACAGCAAGCAATGCAGGTGTAGAAGCACGGTGGCTAGGAAAAACTCCCTAGAAAGGCCAGAACCTAGGAAGAAACCTAGAGAGGAACCAGGCTATGAGTGGTGGCCAGTCTTCTTCTGGCTGTGCCGGGTGTTATCCTCTGCAGCTGAGGTAACTCTGGGTCTTCCATTCCTGTGGTGGTCCTCATGAGAGCCAGTTTCATCATAGCGCTTGATGGATTTTGAGACTGCACTTGAAGGAACTTTCAAAGTTCTTGAAATTTTCCAGATTGACTGACCTTCATGGCTTAAAGTAATGATGGACTGTCATTTCTCTTTGATTAGTTGAGCTGTTCTTGTCATAATATGGACTTGGTCTTTTACCAAATAGGCTTATCATCAACACAACTGATTGGTTAAAATCATTAGAAAGGAAAGAAATTCCACAAATGATCTTTTAAGAAGTGTGTGCAAAGCAGTCATCGAGGCAACGGTTGGCTATTTGAAGAATCTCAAATATAAAATATATTTTGATTTGTTTAGCACTTTTTTGGTTACTACATAAAAAAGTGTGTTATTTCATGGTTTTTTTTTCATAGTTTTGATGTCTTCACTATTATTCTACAATGTAAAAAATAGTACAAATAAAGAAAAACCCTTGAATGAGTAGATGTTCTTAAACCTAAAGGTTCTAAAACCTTCGACCTGTAGGACAGAACGTTGCCTTATGCATGGGAGACGAGGAGCCATTTACAGTGCCTTCAGAAAGTATTCACACTCCTTGACTTTTTCCACATTTAGTTGTGTTACAGCCATGTTTTGTCACTGGACTACACACAATACCCCATCATGTCAGTAGAATTATGTTTTTTGACATTTTTTACATATGAATTTGTCACGAGTCCGACCGAGGGTGTTTCCCTTTCCCGGGCAGGTGGCGCTCGGCGGTCGTCGTCACCGGCCTATTAGCTGCCACTGATTGTTTTTCCTTCCCCTCCTTGTATGTTGAGTGGTAGCACCTGTGAATGTTTAATTAGTTTGTCTTTATTAGACAGCCGGCCCGCCTGGTTGTTGTGCGGGATTATTTCTATGTAAACCTTCGGCTCTGTGGTATAGGCACGTTGTTTCCCATTTGTACATTTTGATTCCCTGTGTTTTGGGAACGTAACGTTTTTGTGAGCACCCTGTGGTGCATTGGTGCGATTAAAAGACGCGCAGCATTGAACTCTCTGTCTCCTGCATTTGACTCCACACCCACGACACCCGGAGCATTACAGAATCCCGCACCTATCAAATTGATGGAGTCAGCAGGAGCAGCAGCCAACCCTCTCCCATCGATGGAGGAACGGGTTCTCCACCACACCACCGTCCTTCATCGGATCGGATCCGCGATGGATCAAGTGATGGAGAGAATGGACAGATGGGAGAGGAGTGGGCTCCTCTCTCCACCTTCGGCACCCACGGTTCCGGACTCCCCATCTCCCGACTCCAGAACCCTCCGTCTGACGCTACCGAGGGCTTATGATGGAGCGGCGGCGGGTTGCCAGGGGTTTCTGCTCCAGCTGGAGCTATACCTGGCCACCATCAGACCTACTCCCTCAGGAGAAGAGAGGGTGAGTGTCCTCATCTCCTGCCTCACGGGTCGTGCCCTGGAATGGGCGAACGCGGTCTGGAATGGTCCAGACTCAGCGCGGGAGCACTACCCAGAGTTTTCCCGTCGCTTCCGCGCCGTGTTTGATCACCCTCTAGACGGCCGAGCGGCGGGAGAACGACTATTTCACCTCAGGCAGGAGAGGAGGAGCGCCCAGGATTACGCGCTGGAGTTCCGGACCTTGGCAGCCGGATCTGGGTGGAACGACAGGGCCCTCATGGACCACTACAGGTGTAGTCTCCGAGAGGATGTCCGCCGGGAGTTAGCGTGTCGGGACACCACTCTGTCACTGGATCAGCTGATTGACATGTCCATTCGACTGGATAATCTGCTGGCTGCCCGCGGGCGTTCAGAGAGGGTCCTGTGCGTTCCACCACCCAGCCCCTCCGCTCCCATTCCGATGGAGTTGGGAGGGGCTGCGCCGAGGGGTACCGGAGGAGGAGGCCTTCCCTGCACCAACTGTGGTCGGAGAGGACACACGTCTGATCGGTGCTGGGGGGGTCCGTCTGGGAGTAGAGATGGCAGGCGGAACGCTTCTCGGTCACCCCAGGTGAGTCAGCATCAAACTCACCCAGAACCCCCTGTTGGCCACATGTTTGTCTTTTTTCCTTCGCTTTTTTCCCTCTTCCCAGCATAGGGCGCTCGTCGATTCAGGCGCAGCTGGGAACTTTATGGATCGCGGACTCGCCCTTAAGTTAGGGGTTCCGCTGGTGCCGATAGATTCTCCTTTCCCCGTGCACTCCCTAGATAGCCGGCCATTAGGGTCAGGGATGGTCAGGGAGACCACGGTCCCACTGGACATGGTGACGCAGGGGAATCATAGGGAGCGTATCAGTTTCTTTATTATTGACTCGCCTGCGTTTCCAGTGGTGCTGGGGACTCCCTGGCTGGCCCGGCACAATCCTAAAATTTTGTGGAAACAGGGGGTTCTCCAGGGGTGGTCAGAGGAGTGTTCTGGAAGGTGTTTGGGAGTTTCACAGGGTTCCACGGTGTGCATTCCCCCCGAGTATGCCGATTTGGCAATCGCTTTCAGTAAAGTGAAAGCGACTAAATTACCACCTTATCGACCGGGAAGGGATTGTACGATAGATCTCCAGGTAGACGCTGCGCTTCCCAAGAGTCACGTGTACCCGCTGTCCCAGGAGGAGACGTTGGCAATGGAGACATATGTCACGGAGGCGCTGGGACAGGGGTACATTCGGTCCTCCATTTCACCCGTCTCCTCAAGTTTCTTTTTTGTGAGGAAAAAGGAGGGAGGCTTGCGTCCGTGTATCGATTATAGAGGTCTAAACGCCATCACAGTGGGGTATAGTTACCCTCTACCTCTCATCGCTACGGCGGTGGAATCGTTCCACGGAGCGCAGTTCTTCACAAAACTGGATCTCAGGAGCGCGTATAGTTTGGTGCGTATTCGGAAGGGAGACGAGTGGAAAACCGCATTTAGTACTACATCAGGCCACTATGAGTACCTCGTCATGCCGTATGGGTTAAAGAATGCTCCAGCCGTTTTCCAATCCTTTGTAGACGAGATTCTCAGGGACCTGTGCGGGCAGGGAGTGGTGGCTTATATCGATGACATTCTGATCTACTCGGCCACTCACACCGCGCATGTGTCGCTGGTGCGCAAGGTGCTTGGTAGACTGCTGGAGCATGACCTATACGTCAAGGCTGAGAAATGCGTGTTCTCTAAACGAGCCGTCTCTTTTCTGGGATATCGCATTTCCACCTCGGGGGTAGTGATGGAGGGTGACCGCATTAGGGCCGTGCGTAATTGGCCGACTCCGACCACGGTAAAGGAGGTGCAGCGTTTTCTGGGTTTTGCCAACTACTACCGGAGGTTTATCCGGGGTTTTGGCCAGGTAGCGGCTCCCATCACCTCACTGCTGAAGGGGGGCCCGGTGCGTTTGCAGTGGTCAGCAGAGGCGGACGGAGCATTCAACAAGTTGAAGGCGCTGTTTACTGATGCGCCCGTGTTGGCGCATCCGGACCCCTCTCTAGCATTCATAGTGGAGGTGGACGCGTCCGAGGCTGGGGTGGGTGCCGTGCTATCACAGCGCTCGGGTACGCCACCAAAACTCCGACCCTGCGCTTTCTTCTCAAGGAAGCTCAGCCCAGCGGAGCGTAACTATGATGTGGGGGACCGGGAGTTGCTAGCGGTGGTTAGAGCTCTGAAGGTGTGGAGACACTGGCTTGAGGGGGCTAAACACCCCTTTCTCATCTGGACCGACCACCAGAATCTGGAGTATATTCGGGCAGCTAGGAGACTTAACCCACGTCAGGCAAGGTGGGCCATGTTCTTCACCCGGTTCCGATTTACTTTGTCTTATAGACCGGGCTCCCAGAACGTGAAGGCTGACGCACTGTCCCGCCTTTATGACACGGAGGATGGGTCCACCGAACCTACTCCCATCCTTCCCGCCTCGAAGCTGGTAGCCCCAGTGGTATGGGAGGTGGACTCGGACATCGAGCGGGCGTTACGGGCTGAACCCGCGCCTTCTCAGTGTCCAGCGGGGCGAAGGTACGTGCCGCTTGGTGTTCGGGACAAACTGATTCGGTGGGCTCACGTCCTACCCTCCTCGGGTCACCCTGGGGTGACGAGGACAGTGGGGAGCCTTCAGGGGAGGTATTGGTGGCCTACGTTGGCTAAGGACGTTAAGGGTTATGTTCAGTGTGCGCTCAGAGTAAGGCTCCTAGGCACCTTCCTAGAGGGAAGCTACAACCCCTCCCTGTTCCACAGCGGCCATGGTCACATCTGTCCATAGATTTCCTAACCGATCTCCCGCCGTCTCAGGGGAACACCACGGTTCTGGTGATTGTGGATCGGTTCTCTAAGTCCTGCCGTCTCCTCCCGTTGCCCGGTATCCCTACAGCCCTACAGACTGCGGAGGCGTTATTCACCCATGTCTTCCGGCACTACGGGGTGCCGGAGGACATCGTTTCTGATCGGGGCCCCCAATTCACGTCCCGGGTATGGAGAGCGTTCATGGAACGTTTGGGGGTCTCTGTCAGCCTGACCTCCGGTTATCACCCCGAGAGTAATGGGCAGGTGGAGAGAGTGAACCAGGAGGTGGGTAGGTTTCTGCGGTCGTATTGCCAGGATCGGCCAGGGGAGTGGGCACGATACATTCCCTGGGCTGAAATGGCTCAGAACTCACTACGCCACTCCTCTACTAACGTGTCCCCTTTTCAGTGTGTGTTGGGGTACCAGCCGGTCCTGGCACCATGGCATCCGAGCCAGACCGAGGCTCCTGCGGTGGAGGAATGGGTACAGCGCTCCAAGGAGACCTGGAGGGCCGTCCAGGAATCTCTACGACAAGCGAGTGGATGGCAGAAGAGGAGTGCTGACCGCCACCGCAGTGAGGCCCCCGTGTTTGTACCGGGGGACAGGGTCTGGCTCTCGACCCGAAACCTACCTCTCCGCTTGCCCTGCCGGAAGCTGGGTCCGCAGTGTGTAGGGCCCTTTAAAGTCCTGAGGAGGATAAACGAGGTGTGTTATCGATTACAACTCCCTTCCTATTATCGTATTAACCCCTCGTTTCATGTGTCTCTCCTCAGGCCGGTGGTAGCTGGTCCCCTGCAGGACAGTGAGGTACCGGAGGTCCCTCCCCCCCCGCTGGACATCGAGGGGTCCCCGGCGTACACGATCCGGGCCATTCTGGACTCAAGACGCCGGGTGAGGGGCCTGCAGTACCTCGTGGACTGGGAGGGGTACGGTCCGGAGGAGAGGTGCTGGGTACCGGTGGGGGACATCTTGGATCCCTCCATGTTGAGGGATTTCCATCGCCTCCACCCGGATCGCCCTGCGCCTCGTCCTCCGGGGCGACCTCGAGGCCGGTGTCGGCGCGCTGCGGGAGCCACGCGTCAGGGGGGGGGTACTGTCACGAGTCCGACCGAGGGTGTTTCCCTTTCCCGGGCAGGTGGCGCTCGGCGGTCGTCGTCACCGGCCTATTAGCTGCCACTGATTGTTTTTCCTTCCCCTCCTTGTATGTTGAGTGGTAGCACCTGTGAATGTTTAATTAGTTTGTCTTTATTAGACAGCCGGCCCGCCTGGTTGTTGTGCGGGATTATTTCTATGTAAACCTTCGGCTCTGTGGTATAGGCACGTTGTTTCCCATTTGTACATTTTGATTCCCTGTGTTTTGGGAACGTAACGTTTTTGTGAGCACCCTGTGGTGCATTGGTGCGATTAAAAGACGCGCAGCATTGAACTCTCTGTCTCCTGCATTTGACTCCACACCCACGACACCCGGAGCATTACAGAATTAAAAGCTGAAATGTCTTCAGTCAATAAGAATTCAACCCCTTTTTATGGCAAGCCTAAATAAAATCAGCAGTAAACATGTGCTTAAAAAGTCACATAATAACTTGCATTGACTCACTCTGTGTGCAATAACAATGTTTAAAAATATTTTTGAACGACTAACCCATTCTGTATCCCACTCAGTGGAGCAAACACAGATTCAACCACAAAGGCCAGGGAGGTTTTCCAATGCTCTGCAAAAGGGCACCAATTGGTAGATGGGTAAAAAGAAAACTGACATTGAATATCCCTTTAAGCATGGTGAAGTTATTAATTACACTTTGAAGGTGTATCAAAACACCTAGTCACTGCAAAGATACAGGCGTCCTTCCTAACTCAGTTGCCAGAGAGGAAGGAAACCGCTCAGGGATTTCACCATGAGGCCAATGGTGACTTTAAAACAGTTACAGAGTTGAATGGTTGTGATAGGCGAAAACTGAGGATGAATCAACAACATTGTAGAAACTCCACAATACTAACCTAATGACAGAGTGAAAAAAAGGAAGCCCGTACAGAATAAACATATTCTAAAACATGCATCCTGTTTGCAACAAGGCACTAAAGTAAAACTGCAAAAAATTAGACAAAGCAATTCACTTTTTGTCTTAAATACAAAGTGTTATGTTAGGGGGCAAAACGAATACAAGATTACTGAGTACCACTCTCCATAGTTTCAAGCATAGTGGTAGCTGCATCATGTTATGGGTATGCTCTTAATCGTTAAGGACTGGGGAGTTTTTCAGGATAAAAAATGTACACAATGGAGCAGAGCACAGGCAAAAATCCTAGAAGACAACCTGGTTCAGTATGCTTTCCACCAGACACCGGGAGATTAATTCACCTTTATGCAGGACAATAACCTAAAACACAAGGCCAAATCTACACTGGAGTTGCCTGTCTAGCAATGATCAAGAACCAATTTGACAGAGCTTGAAGAATTCTCAAAATCCAGGTGTGGAAAACTCTTAGAGAGTTACCCAGAAAGACTCACAGCTGTTATTGCTGCCAAATGTGATTCTAACATGTATTGACTCAGGGGTTGAATACTTATCTAATCAATATATATTAGTGTTTTAATTTTCAGGAATGTTTTACAAATGCTTGAATTTTTCTTCAACTTTGACAAAGTATTTTGTGTAGATCTTTGACAAAAAAAAAGTCTAATTAAACCCATTTTAATCCCACTTTGAAACACAACAAAATGTGGAAAATACTTGAATACTTTGTGAATACTTTTTGAAGGCTGTACACTGTATGTCTTGTAGGCCTATAGCATGGGTACTCAAGTACTATTT
This sequence comes from Oncorhynchus clarkii lewisi, assembly GCF_045791955.1. Classification (NCBI taxonomy): domain Eukaryota; kingdom Metazoa; phylum Chordata; class Actinopteri; order Salmoniformes; family Salmonidae; genus Oncorhynchus; species Oncorhynchus clarkii. The sequence continues at coordinate 15,686,628 of NC_092175.1, read as the reverse complement.
GAGCTGGTCACACAAATTTCCTCGGTGGCAAAGGTTGGGATGGATATTTTCATTTATCGGCGTAGCAACAAACCCCACCACGCATGCAACCCCAAACTGTTCACACCTTTCTTATTGGCAGGGAGAAAAATGTGGAAAAGCACATTTTCTGCAATTCTACACATCATTGTGTAGCTAGTGATAGTGATGCACATTTGAATAGTGATGCACATTTAAAACATCGCCATATTGGCAGCATTAACTCGGGCTCTCGAGTGGCGCAGCGGTCTAAGGCACTGCATCTCAGTGCAACACTACAGTCCCTGGTTTGAATCCAGGCTGAATTACATCCAGCTGTGATTGGGAGTCCCATAGGGCGGCGCACAATTGGCCCAGCGTTGTCCTCATTTGGCCTGGGTAGGCCGTCATAGTAAATAAGAATTTGTTCTTAACTGACTTTCTTAGTTTATTTTATTTTTTAAAATAATAATAAAAAAACGCCAGATTCAGAAGCTCAAAATACCCATTAGGAAAATAAACTGCAAAACCCCATTAGACTTTTGCCCCCCAAACAAAATACATAATTCATGATGGTTGCTGTTTTATTTTAGTTAGTTTTGAAATGATACGTTTCAATGATACGTTTCAATGATACGTTTCAATGATACGTTTCAATGATACGTTTCAATGATACGTTTCAGTATAGTTTTAGTTTTTCTTAAGTATTTTATTTCGTTCACGAAATTGTTTTTCCAATTTTTGTTTTTATTTTTGTTTGAGTTTTCCTTTACTATATCATCCTTGCATGGAGGACAGTGCACTATGATGTGAGCCCGCAAGTGCGATTAACCCAATCTAGCGACTTCCTCAAGCGAAGCCTCGTAATGAAAAGCCATATGCAGCCTACTGAACATGGATAGATCTGAATGCCGATGAGCAAATGTATAGCCTATAGGGTTTAATGACTAGAAGCAGCTACTGTAAGACTGAAAGTTCCATTTAAAAGCATTGAATATATTCCTGAAACTGGCAGCCCACCAAGACCACCTCAATATCTGGCAACCCAGCAGAACCACCTCTCCCACATAAGGAGCCAATTCTCCCTGCTCTTTCGCGGGTGATGGACTCATTACCATAACAAAATGTTATTCAGTCCTGCTCTTTTTCAACTCTACCTCTCTCTCCCAAAAATGTTTTATGCAGCACAGATATACAGTAGTAAATCAATTGCCATGGTTACTAAAAGGCCCCTCAGTGTTCCAAAGAGAAAGGGGAGAAGGGTTCAACATAAAACCCAAATAACTTCACCATCGGGGAATTGAACATAGATGGGTGTTCTTACTTAATTATTTATTTATTTGGCTTTCAGCAAGGATGCAAAGAAAGACATATTGTCTTTTAATTTTTTTTTAATAATAATAATAAAATAAGAGGACTCTATCTTCACAAGTTCAAACATGCCAGGATAGTTAAATGCTCCTTAAGCATCACACACACATGTATGTACGCACGCACACACGCACACACAGACAAAGCACAGGGGCTGTGTTTATCTTATTGACAGAGAGATGGAGGACAGAGGACCTTGAGCCTGGTAGTGAAGGGCAGGCAGTGGAGGGAGGCTCTTCTAGAGGGGGTCAGCCACTCCGATCCTGTTCCCATTCACACCCATGGATTAGATTGGCCCTCTGTGATGCGTGAGTGGCAGACAGTTCATATAAAGGCTGTCTTTTTCTTCTGTGTCCAAATAGCACCATAGGGCCCATGCCCTTGTCAAAAGGAGTTCACTATATAGCTAATAGGGTGACATTTGTGACGCATCATCTGTCTCAGTTCTGCACTGGACACTGACTGCCTGTGGTTCAGTTTCAGACAATAACTGGTGTGTGTGTGTGTATTACTCTATATGTAAGTGGATTGCCTGTCCACGAATGTGCATACATGTGTAAAATCAACATCTATACATGCATGTGTTTAAGTGTGCTAAGCAGTATATCGTATTTGACTATTTACCTGTATTGACCCATGTACCGGTGTGGATTTGTACTGTACCTTCTCTAACAGTATTTTAAAGGGGAATTCCGCCAATGTTCAACCTCATATTCATTATCTCCAGCACCCTATCATTGTCTACATACACTGAGTGCACAAAACATTAGGAACACCTGCTCTTCCCATGACATAGACCTACCAGGTGAATCCAGTTGAAAGCTCTGATCCCATATTGATGTCACCTGTTAAATACACTTCAATCAGTGTAGATGAAGGGGAGGAGACAGGTTAAAGAATGATTTTGAAGCCTTGAGGCATGGAATGTGTATGTGTGCCATTTAGAGGGTAGGTGCCAGGCGCACCGGATTGAGTGTGTCAAGAGCTACAACGCTGCTGGGTTTTTCACGCTCAACAGTTTCCTGTGTGCATCAAGAATGGTCCATCATCCAAAAAACATTGCAAATCTCTTAACTTTTGTTGATGTCATCTGGTAGAACTTTTAACGACAGTATATCAGAAAAGTGAGTACACCCCTCACATTTTTGTAAATATTTGAGTATATCTTTTCATGTGACAACACTGAAGAAATGACACTTTGCTACAATGTAAAGTAGTATAACAGTGTACATTTGCTGTCCCCTCAAAACAACTCAACACACAGCCATTAATGTCTAAACCGCTGGCAACAAAAGTGAGTACACCCCTAAGTGAAAATGTCCAAATTGGGCCCAATTAGCCATTTTCCCTCCACAGTGTCATGTGACTCGTTAGTGTTACAAGGTCTCAGGTGTGAATGGGGAGCAGGTGTTTTAAATTTGGTGTCATCGCTCTCACACTCCCTCATACTGACTGGTCACTGGAAGTTCAACATGGCACCTCATGGCAAAGAACTCTCTGAGGATCTGAAAAAAAGAATTGTTGCTCTACATAAAGATGGCCTGGGCTATAAGAAGATTGCCAAGACCCTGAAACTGAGCTGGTGGCCAAGACCATACTGCGGTTTAACTGGACAGGTTCCACTCAGAACAGGCCTCGCCATGGTCGACCAAAGAAGTTGAGTGCACGTGCTCAGCGTCATATCCAGAGGTTGTCTTTGGGAAATAGACATATGAGTGCTGCCAGCATTGCTGCAGAGGTTGAAGGGTTGGGGGGTCAGCCTGTCAGTGCTCAGACCATACGCCGTACACTGCATCAAATTGGTCTGCATAGCTGTCGTCCCAGAAGGAAGCCTCTTCTAAAGATGATGCACAAGAAAGCCTGCAAACAGTTTGCTGAAGACAAGTAGACTAAGGACATGGATTACTGGAACCATGTCCTGTGGTCTGATGAGACCAAGATAAACTTTGGTTCAGATGGTGTCAAGCGTGTGTGGCGGCAACCAGGTGAAGAGTACAAAGACAAGTGTGTCTTGCCTACAGTCAAGCATGGTGGTGGGAGTGTCATGGTCTGGGGCTGCATGAGTTCTGCCGGCACTGGGGAACTACAGTTCATTGAGGGAACCATGAATGCCAACATGTACTGTGACATACTGAAGCAGAGCATGATCCCCTCCCTTCGGAGACTGGGCCGCTGGGCAGTATTCCAACATGATAACGGCTCAAACACACCTCCAAGACGACCACTGCCAAAGAAGCTGAGGGTAAAGGTGATGGACTGGCCAAGCATGTCTCCAGACCTAAACCTTATTGAGCATCTGTGGGGCATCCTCAAACGGAAGGTGGAGGAGTGCAAGGTCTCTAACATCCACCAGCTCCGTGATGTCGTCATGGAGGAGTGGAAGAGGACTCAACCTGTGAAGCTCTGGTGAACTCCATGCCCAAGAGGGTTAAGGCAATGCTGGAAAATGATGGTGGCCACACAAAATATTGACACTTTGGGCCCAATCTGGACATTTTCACTTAGGGGTGTACTCACTTTTGTTGCCAGCGGTTTAGACATGAATGGCTGTGTGTTGAGTTATTTTGAGGGGACAGCAAATGTACACTGTTATACAAGCTGTACACTCACTACTTGTGTCATTTCTTCAGTGTTGTCACATGAAAAGATGTACTCAAATATTTACAAAAATGTGAGGGGTGTACTCACTTTTGTGATATACTGTATGTTTTTTTCTACAAAACAGAAATGTTTCACAGTATGTACAGTAGTCACTGGTATTGTGCTGAAGATAAGGAAAATTAGGTGGAGGAACTGCCCGTTAACGTTAGATTACATCAAAGAGAATAATTATTCTGATCAAGTTTTTTATTTGACTAAATAGAGGCATTCTAAGACACAATAAATGTGACACGGTGTGTGAAATGATAACTAATTAGTGCCGAGAATGAAGAAATGTATGAAAAGTGAATGCTTGATTTTAACAAATAACTAGGCAAATGGTAACTATTGGCCAGTACCAGGGTTTGAGTCTACAAAATATACCTATGCATTGTTCACTTCACTGTCAGATTTGTCCTCCTTTTATTTTTGGTTAAAGTTTGGTTGAACAGTATAAAGCAATCAGAATGGAGAAAGTGTTGACATTCTAGGGTCATGCACTTCCCCTAAAGTATAATTAGAACTTTTATTATTCAGAAACATCACATTAGGGCTGGGAAATATGGCCAAAATATAAAATAAAAGTTATAAATATGCTTTATGAGAAGTTCATTAACCTAGGGTGGCAACAATTAAATTATAAGTGATTTCAATTGGGCATTCTCCATTCTGATTATTAATAATGTTCAATCCAACTTCAACACCAAATCATTTTCAGCATTTTAATACATTTCTGAATTTCCTCTACTCGTGTGCTGTCATTTCTACATTGTGCCACGTAGGGCTGCAAAATAATCTAGCCCTAATTCATTGGTGAACTGTTGGAATCATGGACAGCATATAGAATACATTGTTGTTTGACATGACAAATAAAAAGTCAGGGTGGAATTATTGTGACTGGGTAAGAACCAAAATGTTGGGCAGTGTTTCCCAGTGGACCCTCATTAGATGTTACATTGTATGATTTATCTTACTTCATGTAGCTAGCTAGCGCTAGCTAACGTATTCATGCTTCGTCTATTCCTCTCTGATTTAGAAGATACTGTTGCACAAACAACATGCTGATAGTTAGCTACGTTTGCTCTGACTCTTTGTACATATAGCTAGCTAGCCAGCTGATTAGCAATTAGCATTTGCGGCTAACAATTTATTTTAGCCACAAATTGCTAAGAAATGACAAACTAGCTGTTTGCAGACAGTTAAGATACACAAACGAATATTGTAATTATAGAACACGTGTTGATTCATATTAAGAAGCAAAGGGGAAATCAGAATTGTTGTCATCTACATCTTGTTGCATCTGACCATGCAAACAGAGTGAATGGCACTGCAAGTGCTCCCGTGACAGGGCAGAGCTTGATGTGGGAAGCGCCTGTGGAAGCACCATGCAGGAGATGGAGAGATGACTCAAGTAACAGAGTAAACTATAAAAACACGCACTGTTAGTGGCATATCACATTTAACAATCCAAAGATTTAAGTAACTAATGTTAGGAGAGAAAAAGTAGCTTATTTCACTATGGACTAAGCAAACCGTTTTTTGGAAGACATGTTTTTCTTTAGGAAGCTGAGACATGATGCTCAACCGGCACAACTCATTCGCAATTCATTGCAAGTACCGTTCGCGCCTGGTTTGGGGGCAGGACCAAACTATTTCATGTAAATAGAGGAGGGGGAGGTTGGGCAATACAGAGGCTCTCTGGATGTTTACTTTTTGCGAAAAACAAGAAAATAAAAGAGTTAGTTAATTTTATTAGTACATTGTAAATAAAATATTATGTTAATGATGATAGGTTCATAATTTAATATTGGAAAAAATGTAGCTAATGTTCTAATATGTTTTTAGGGCCCCTGTCAGTCACAGGCCCTTAGAATCGTCCTAACTTTCCTCCCCCCATAAGGCCCCCTGCCTACATCTCCCTTTCTATTTGTCTTTTTTTTTTTCATGCCTACGATTAATTTTGGAATTCTAAGGACCCCAGTTAGCATTCCCTAAATAGCAAGCCTAAATCATCTCAAAATGACTTTACTTACTGTTGTTTATTAATTGTGTAGCACTTATTTATAAAGTATCTGATATTGGTTTCTCTATCAGTTTATACAGTGTTGTGTGTCTAAAACCTTCCGGAGTTGTGAGTTTTTTTTACCACTTGAGAAAATAGTCTACAACTGAACAACTAATACTATCCTCTCTGATATTCTATGCTTCTTGAACTTCTAAAGGATTATGTAACTAACACTCCAGGTTTGACATCTCTTTGAAGTGATTTCAGAATGCTATTTAGGGAATGCTAATAAGGGTCTCACTCAGTAATGCAAATGCTACAGTAACCTGTCGCTAAGAAAACTAGCCCATGTCTCGATTCCCTGTTTCTCTTAGTCCATTATGGTTATCCTATACAGATAATATTATGGATTTAGGACTTTGGTTGCCCTGTATTTGCCATTCAAAAATGCCGCAAAGCATAACCTATCAATCAAGAACGCTATCTGCCCGAATGCATAGTGCCAACTGTAAAGTTTGGTGGTTGGAGGGATAATGATCTGGGGCTGTTTTTCATGGTTCGGGGTAGGTCCATTAGCTCCAGTGAAGAGAAATCTTAATGTTACAGCATACAAAGACATTCTAGAAAATTATTTGCTTCCTAGACAATTCTGTGCATCCAACTTTGTGGCATCAGTTTGGGGAAGGACCTTTCCTGTTTCAGCATGACAATGCTCCCATGCACAAAGCGAGGTCCATACAGAAAGGGTTTGTCAAGATCGGTGTGGTAGAACTTGACTGGCCCGCACAAAGCCCTGGTCTCAACCCCATCGAACACCTTTGGGATGAATTGAACCACTGACTGTGAGCCAGGCCTATTCACCCAATATCAGTACCGACCTCACTAAATGCTCGTATGGCTGAATGGAAGAAAGTCCACGCAACAACATTTAGTGGAAAGCCTTCCCAGGAGAGTAGTAGCAAAGAGGGGACTAACTCCATATTAATGACCATGATTGTAAATAACAATTTGTTCTTAAGTTGTTTTTTTTACTTAACAGAGACGCTGAGAGTCGAGAAGCAGGTGAAACGTTTAATAAAACAACAAAGATGGAACAAGACAACGTAACAGTAGCATCTACGCTTAAACACAGGAACAATACTGACTGGGGAAAGAACCTAAAGGAGTGCCAGATAAAGGGGAGGTAATAAGTGAGGCAATGGAGTCCAGGTGTGCCTCATGATGACGTGCAGGTGCACGTAATGATTGATGCCAGGTGTGTGGTAATGATGGATCCCAGGATCGGTGATTAGTATACTGGCGACGTCGAACACCGGAGGGAGGGAGCGGGACGGGGAGCAGGAGGAGAAGCAGGAGTAGACGTGACAACTTTTACTTCACTACATTCCTAACGAAAAGAATGTACTTTTTACCCCATACATTTTCCCTGACAGTACTCTTTACATTTTGAAAAACTAACAGGACAGGAAAATGGTCCAATTCACGTACTTCAAGAGAACATCCCTGGTCATCCCTACTGACTCTAATCTGGCTGACTCACTAAACACACATGCTATGCTTCGTTTGTAAATGTGTTGTGTTGGACTGTGCCCCTGGCTAAAAAACAAGAAAATTGTGCTATCTGGTTTGCTTTGTGAAAGGAATTTGAAGTGAGTTATACTTTTGATACTTAAATATTTGAGCAATTACAATTACTTTTGATACTTAAGTATATTTAAAACCAAATACTTTTATACTTTTACTCAAGTAGTATTTTATTGGGTGACTTTCAATTTTACTTGAGCAATTTCCTATTAAGGTATCTTTACTTTTACTCAAGTATGACAATTGGGTACCTTTTCCACCACTGGAAATACAGTTGATCAACCTTCTAGAAGTTATGTGCAGGCATGGTTTGAGATTTGTTTGAAGATAGACATACTTTCCCATCAAGTTAAAAATGGATAAATACCAATATTTGCAAGAGAACTAGCCCACGCAAGGTTTAGAGTCTTTTTTTGTATGCATACACCTTTGATAGATGAGGCCTCTGGGGATGGAAGAATCCCTTGAAACTAACCCGAAGCCATTTTGGATGCTTTATGGTACATTAACGAAGTGATGTCATCATAGCTGACGCCCACTCTCATGCAGTGAGTCATTCCTACCATCCAGACCATTGGAGGGTGGTGGGACGTGACACCTCATACGTGGCACCTCATGCTTCACCTCTTCCATTGTTTCCCCAGTGCTACGCCTGCACTCACACAGGTGCAAAAGAAGTGTGTACACACAGTGAGAAGGGAGAGAGATTTGGGCAGGAACAAAGACCCACTTGCACCTGGTGTTGATTGGTATGGCAGCAGGTTTTGTTGCTGTGCAGGCGAACGGGAACGGTGAACAGTTCATCAGATAAAAGGGCTTCTTCTTTTAGGTTACACAGTAACGGACAGAGACTCTGGCACGTTATGTGTTCAGTCGTTCATTAAGATTGAGTGTGTGCATTTGTGTGTGTGTGTGTGTGTGCTCTACTTTGTTCTCAACTCCCGGATGAGATTGTGAACAAATACAATTGGGCCACAAACTGGAGGGCCCCAGATGAATCACTGCTGCCAGGAAGTCGGACACACACACACACACACATCTCAGTGAGAACTCACACCTGTAGAAACAAACACACCTGGGGAGGTGCAAATAGAACAGGAACACAGACAGGACCAGCTAACCTAATACAATCTGTCCACTCTGATGTGAGTCCCTTGAATGTACCATGGTTGAGGTGGTGAAACCTCCCCATACAGCTGGAAGATGGAGAGTAAAAAAACAAACTCGCTCACTTACTACAGTCAGTGGCCTTGCCACACTAAGTAGTGCATTTTGTAAAGCATTATAACTGTTTAGTGTCCCAGGGGTTCAGTTCATGGCTGCTGTGACATGATCATAATTACCATTGAAGAATGTAGGGGTGTCACTTTGGATATAAAATAAGGTGCCTGGCTTAATTTATTATGCATTAACCAACACAACCTTGATTACCGTAATAAGGACCTAAATCTGACCTGCTTAAAATTCTGATGATGTAAAAACCCATTTGATTTTGCAGCACTATTAACAAGCCTGTGCTTTTTATTGGACTTTATAGAGATTTGAGGGGCAGAGGTGCAGAGAGCAGTGCTCCTCTCCTGTAACTCTCATGGCACTACTCTGAAAGCAATATTCACAGAAATGTATCCTCGCAATAAAGGACCTTCAGGTGACACTGAAATGGAATTAAATGAATTAAAATTGATATGAGGGAGATAAAATAGAGAGCAGAAAAGACGATTGAGCAAAAACAGAATGAAGATCTGTGTGAGTGTGTGTGATGTGTGGACGTGTTTAACTATACTTTTGGGGACCAGAAGTACCCACAAGAAAAGTAATCAAACAAATATTTGACCAACTGGGGACATTTTGTTAGTCCCCACAAGGTCAAATGATATTTCTGGAGGGTTTAGGGTTAAGGTTAGAATTAGAATTAGTGTTAGGGTTAGAATTAGGTTTAGGGTTATGAGCTAGGGTTAGGTTTAGTGTTAAGCTTAGGTTTTTGGGTTGAAGTCAGGGTTAGAGTTGAGGTAAGGGTTAGGTTAAGGGTTAGAGAAAACAGGATTTTTCATGGGACTGAATTGTATGTACCGACAAGGTTATTTATACAAGACTGTGTGTGTGTGTGTGTGTGTGTGGTTGTGCGCAACAGCCAGTAAAAAAGAGAGAGATGAGAGAGAGAAAGAAAAAAAAACAAACAGAGAAAGAGAAACAAGGCAAGAAAGAGAGAGAGAGATAGAAGTACACTACATTGCCAAAAGTATGTGGACACCTGTTCAGTGACCATCTCATTACCAAATTAAAAAAAAAAAAAAAATTATTGAACCTTTATTTAACTAGGCACGTCAGTTAAGTAGTACTTTAAAGTATTTTTACTTAAGTACTTTACTCCACTGTGTATTGAAAGCAAATAGGCTTAATGTTTGGTTAGGGGGAATGGGAGGTGTTTGATGCATGGGAATTATAATAATGGTAGGCTAATAAAACATGCATTTGCCGTTGGTAAGGAGATCCCATAGCAGCATGTCGTCTAAAATGTTTATTTTTCTTTTATTATATACAATGCCTTTGGAAAGTATTCAGACCCATTGACTTTTTCTACATTTTGTTACGTTACAACCTTATTGCAAGCAAACCTGCCAATATGACAATATGTTAATTCCAGTTGCTGAAAACAGCTGGTTAAACTAGAAACGTGGGACGATTCGACAGCATTCTGCCACTTGCATAATGACTGCGACATAGGGACCAAAGAAATGCCCTATTACCTAAATTCACCGGGTTAGGTCATCAGATGCTCAAAAAAATACATGTCTCTGCAGAAACAAATCAATGCTAGCTAAGTTTTTCCTCGTTGAACCTGCGTTTATAATGTATCCAATTTCGGTTTATGGGTTGTTGGTTTAGTTTTCTTTAACTTTGTGGCAAGTATGGTCTACACGTGTAGGCGCATTTTGTGTCATGATTGCAAGGTGTCCCGATATATTTTCCAACTGTCCTGTTAGCTGGTTTTAATGTCCATTCTAGAATTACCTTCTAACCAATCAGAAATTAGTATTCAACAATGCTGTGGTATAAATCTCAATTTGTGGTGCATGCAAATTGCAAGAACTATTTGAGAAATGTACACACAGTACATAAATGAGGCCCCAGAATATCATGATCAAATTAAATCAGAGTTTATTTGTCATGTGCACAGGATACAGAAGGTGTAAACAACAGTACAGTGAAATGCTTGCAAGCTCTTCCTCAACAACAAGTCCTGTAAAATAAATGCACACAAGAATTAAGAAGTGATGTGATTTACATTACATGGCCAATAGTATGTGGACACCTGCTGGTCGAACATCTAATTCCAAAATCATGGGCAGTAATATGTAGTCGGGCTCCCCTTTGCTGCTATAACAGCCTTCACTCTTTTGGGAAGTCTTTCTACCAGATATTGGAACATTGCTGCAGGGACTTGCTTCTATTCAGCCACAAGAGCAGTAGTGAGGTCGGGTACTGATGTTGGGCGATTAGGCCTGGCTCGCAGTCGGCGGTCTAATTCATCCCAAAGGTGTTCGATGGGGTTGAAGTCAGGGCTCTGTGCAGGCCAGTCAAGTTCTACCACACTGATCTCGACAAACCCATTTTGTATGGTCCTCGCTTTGTGCACGGGGACATTGTCATGCTGAAACAGGAAAGGGCCTTCCCCAAACTGTTGCCACAAAGTTGGATGCACAGAATCGTCTAGAATGTAATTGTATGCTGTAGAGTTAAGATTTCCCTTCACTGGAACTAAGGGGCCTAGCCTGGAAACATGGAAAAACAGTCCCAGACCATTATTCCTCCTCCACCATAGTTGGCACAATGCATTCGAGCATGTAGCGCTCTCCTGGCATCCGGCAAACTCATTTTCATCCGTCAGACTGCCAGATGGTGAAGCGTGATTCATCACTCCAGAGAACGCATTTCCACTGCTCCAGAGTCCAATGGCGGCGAGCTTTACACCACTCCAACCGACGCTTGGCATTGCGCATGGTGATCTTAGGCTTGTGTGCGGCTGCTTGGCCATGGTAACCCCTTTCATGAAGCTCCCGACGAACAGTCATTGTGCTGCCGTTGCTTCCAGAGGCAGTTTGGAACTCAGTAGTGAGTGTTGCAAAGGAGGACAGACGGTTTTTACGCCCTACGTGCTTCAGCACTCTGCAGTCCCGTTCTGGGAGCTTGTGTGGCCTACCACTTCGTGGCTGATACGTTGTTGCTCCTAGAATTATCCACTTCACAATAACAGCACTTACAGTTGACCGGGGCAGTTCTATTAGCACAGAAATTTGACGAACTGACTTGTTGGAAAGGGGTAATCCTATGATGGTGCCACTTTGAATGTCACTGAGTTCTTCAGTAGGGGCCATTCTACTGCCAACGTTTGTCTATGGAGATTGCATGGCTGTGTGCTCGCTTTTATACACCTGTCAGCAACGGGTGTGGCTGAAGTAGCTGAATCCACTAATTTGAAGGGGTTTCCACATACCTTTCTCCATGTAGTGGATGTCGCTTTCCAGTTGAAGGGGTCAAGAGTTTTGTCATATGCTGTTGCATATGTTTTACAAATCTTTTATTAAGAGTATTTTAACGTTTTTTATTGTTTGTTGGTTTGGCAATGCCACTGTCAGCCAGAGAGATGTGTTGAGAAGGATTATTACCACAGCAAGCAGTTAGGCCTGGATGAGATCTTGAAGGTCGGGGCCCTCCGTAAAGCTCACAAAATCATTTTAGACCCAAGCCACCCCCTGTACCTGGACTTTGAACTACTCCCCTCTGGGCGCAGGTATAGGGCACCCCTCAGCAGGAAAAACACAACTAGACAATCATTTGTTCCAGGTGTGATATCCCTCCTAAATAGCTCGGGATAATGTTCCTATCGACTCTGTAAGGCCAGCAGGCTAGTCTGATTAAAAAAAAAATAATAATCTTTATTTATTATAATTATAATTATTTTGATTTGTATTGGTATGTAACTGTTATGAAAGTTGTATTGTAATTTTTGTTTTGTATTTAAACGCCACTTTAAACGTGTACATGACACTGCAACAAAATTTCCCCATGGGGACAATAAAGTCAGTAAGTAAGTAAATAGTGTATTGGTAACAATCCCAGATTCTACTTCCTTGTGAATACGTGCTCTTCTTCAGAGATTTCACCTCGAGAGAAAGCCACAGTTGAAGTGCTTGACATGAAGGTTTTTCTTCACACATGGCTCGTTCAATGCTAATTATCATGAATGTGATTGCTTCATTTTTTTCCCGCAGCAATTAGCCAAGTCATATAATGACTACATTTCCCAAAATGTCATTTCATTCTGTCATGATTGAGCAAATTAAAATGAGACATGTCATTTAATGATTACCATGGTTGTAAGGATGCCTCTCATATTTATTGAAAATCATATCATATCTGAGAACCTGAGATTTTCTGTATCTGAGTGTTATGTCATTTTAGGTGGAAGCAGAAGGTTTGTGATAAGAGAGAGAGGAGAGACAAAGAGAGAAGCGGTGATATTGGTATTCTCTCTTTTCTGTAGTGGCCTGCTGGGTGGCCATCCCCCAAGGACAGAGTCAGCCTTGGGCTCGGTCACTCTCTTCACATGGCCATGGCTCTCTCTGTGTCACTGTAGTGGTAAAAAAATACCCCTCTGAAGTCTGATTGGTTGAACTTGTCCACATCTGTCTGTATTGATGTGCATTGGAAAATTCATTTATTCAGAATGCCCTACTTGTAGGCCAAACAACCTGATGGAAAGATCAACGACTCATGATTGGACAACAAGATGTCAATCAGTCCGCCAAAGGAGCCAAGATGGAGTCCTCTGTCCTCCCGTCTTTCCCCGGGTGGCAGCGTTGAGCAGTCAATCCCAGACTAACAGTTGGAAGCTGTGTATGTAAGGAGGAAGTGTTTGATGAGCACCTCTCTGAGCCAGGAAGTTTCATCGCTGAATCAGAGCTCCTAACCGATTACATTGACTAGGGAGCTGTGATGATTCATCAGGCTCTGTGGCAGAGACCTCAGTGGAGATGCTGCTAATTATTCATGGCTTCCCACTGCTAACCTCTCTTCACCGATCATACCATTTTGCTTCCAAGCTGCAAATGAATACAAATACATAAAAAGGCCTGTCAAGGAAGGCTTGCAAAATGATCATGTTGGCTTTGAGGTCCAGACACATAGTGCTCCAGTTACTTACTCCTCCATCTGTTCTCAAGATGGAGATATATTTTTGTTGTTTCTTTGTGTACAAATTGTCGGCTGTAAAACGTCTCCCTCAAACCCCATCTGCTGTTTCTGTTGTCCAAAGACATCGGAACATCAATGGTACCAAAACAATAAAAGCCTTGCGATGTGACTGGCCCGTCTCTTCTATGTGTGGTACTTATCTCTCTCACAACATGTCCCTCAAAAAAACGCCACATGTGGAGGAAGTGAAACCACCAACGTTGTGAATAATGAACGCTGTAGCGAACTCCTGTTAGTGTACGCCAGCCTCCTCTTCATTCTCACTGAGTGCTCCTCTCGAAGGTGGCGGTCAACAGAACACAACCCACATCACATGGCTGTGTTGTAACGGGATGTTTGACTAGCGCTAATGGATCTCTAGAACACCATGGAACGCCTGTAAAGGGGAGAGAATTATTTGTTATTTTTTTTGCGGATTGTCCCTACTCCCAAACAGCAGTGTATTGGTGAGGATGGTTTCAGAGAAAGCTTAATGTCTGCCTCCCTTCAGCTCCACATAACAGAGGGTGAGTGAGGGGAGAGTGTTTGCTTTGTGTGCTCAGAGAAAACCCTTCCTCCTCCAGTTTCCCTTCCCTTCTGTCTCATTACATCTACCAGGAGGCTGCATTGGTACTGAAGCACTCGCCTCGCCTCGTCTCGCCTCAGTGGATAAACGCTCTGTTTCTTCACCCAGAGCCCCCTATGTGTACCCTCTCTCTGTGGCATATCTGACACACTTTATAATGACACCTTGTAATAAAGCATTTGTAATGGCTTAGTAAATATTTTATTCATAATTTATTAGTCATTACTTCCACATTTGTAAATGTTAGCGAGCTAGTTATTCACACATTTATAAAATACTTTTAAAGGTTGTAATAATGATTTATAAGATCATTAATAACATGTTTTCTTGCCCTCAGAAAAGGCTAAATTCCTCAGGGCATGGTCTCTACAAGGTGTCAAAAGCGTTCCACAGGAATTCTGTTCTGTTTTGTTTAATCAGTGTATATTTAAGCAATAAGGCACGAGGGGTTGTGGTACTGTATATGGCTAATATACCATGGCAAAAGGCTGTTTTTATGCACAACGCAAAGCTTTAAGCCAATCCACATTCAGGGTTCAAACCACCTAGTTTATGATGAAAATGCTATTCCAAAACAGTCACACTGTTGTAATTCTGCAATTTGTAACTTCAAACACACACTAAGCTGAGAAAAGTAAAAATAATTGTCTGAAAAAGCTAACATTAATGTTTCTTGGGAGTGAGTTTGAAGGAATTAATATCCACGTGAGAAAAACTGACTGGTGTGGCTGGTAGGCTACATCTCCTGTTTTTTGACTAGTTAACGTTCACAAGTTTTTTTTAAATGTTTTTATTATTTTTTTACTTTTACCCCTTTTTCTCCCCAATTTTCATGGTATCCAATTGGTAGTTCATCTTGTATCATCGCTGCTACTCCTGTACGGACTCGGGAGAAGCGAAGGTCGAGAGTCGTGCGTCCTCCGAAACAAGACCCAACCAATCTGCACTGCTTCTTAACACAATGTGTTGGAGGAAACACCGTACACCTGGCGACCGTGTAAGCGTGCCACAGGAGTCGCTAGAGCGCGATGGGACAAGGACATCCCGAGTCCGTACGGGAGTTGCAGAGATGAGACAAGACTGTAACTACTACTAATTGGATACCACGAAATTGGGGAGAGAAAAGGGGTAAAATATATTTTTTAAAACAACATTTTAAAAGATCGCACCTAAATCAACCATTTATCGGATCATCAAGAACTTCAAGGAGAGCAGTTCAATTGTTGTGAAGAAGGCTTCAGGGCGCCCAAGAAAGTCCCGCAAGCGCCAGGACCGTCTCCTAAAATTGATGCAGCTGCGGGATCGGGGCACCACCAGTACAGCTTGCTCAGGAATGGCAGCAGGCAGGTGTGAGTGCATCTGCATGCACAGTGAGGCAAAGATTTTGGAGGATGGCCTGGTGTCAAAAAGGGCAGCAAATAAGCAGCTTCTCTCCAGGAAAAACATCAGGGACAGACTGATATTCTGCAGAAGGTACAGGGATTGGACTGCTGAGGACTGGGGTAAAGTCATTTCCTCTGATGAATCCCCTTTCCGATTGTTTGGGGCATCCGGAAAAAAGCTTGTCCGGAGAAGACAAGGTGAGCTCTACCATCAGTCCTGTGTCATGCCAACAGTAAAGCATCTTGACACCATTCATGTGTGGGGTTGCTTCTCAGCCCAGGGAGTGGGCTCACTCACAATTTTGCCTAAGAACACATCCATGAATAAAGAATGGTACCAACACATCCTCCGACAGCAACTTCTCCCAACCATCCAGGAACAGTTTGGTGACGAACAATGCATTTTCCAGCATGATGGAGCACCTTGCCATAAGGCAAAAGTGATAACTTAGTGGCTCGTGGAACAAAACATCGATATTTTGGGTCCATGGCCAGGAAACTCCCCAACTTGTGGTCAATCCTCAAGAGGCGTGTGGACAAACAAAAACGGGCGGGTGGACAAACAAAAACCCACAAATTCTGACAAACTCCAAGCATTGATTATGCAGGAATGGGCTGCCATCAGTCAGGATGTGGCCCAGAAGATAATTGACAGCATGCCAGGGCGGATTGCAGAGGTCTTGAAAAAGAAGAAGAACACTGCAAATATTGACTCTTTGCATCAACTTCATGTAATTGTCAATAAAAGCCAGTTGACACTTATGAAATGCTTGTAATTATACTTCAGTATTCCATAGTAACATCTGACAAAAATATCTCAAGACACTGAAGCAGCAAACTTTGTGAAAATTTATATTTGTGTCATTCTCAAAACTTTTGGCCACGACTGTATATGCTGCCACTTTGCCCCCTAAGTTGTCCCCTCTTTGTCTCCTGAATGCAATTTGTAAGATACAGCTGCAATGCATTTTTGGAGAAGTGTGCATTGCTTTACGTATATTTTGCACACTGCCTGTGACTGTTGCTGGTGGCGAGAGAGCTTTCAGTAAGCTAAAACTTTTTAAGGTCCACTATGTCCCAGGACAGTCTTTGCAGTCCATGCTGTCCATTGAAAGTCAGTTAGCTAGAAAGCTGGACTTCAAAGACTTGTTCAGTGACTTTTCTAGCAAGAAGGCTCGGCACTGGGCTCTTGGTGATTAAGGCTGAGCAAGGGCCAATGATAACTGTTACATGGCATGGCAATGGATATTGGATCACTACACACATGATGCCCACAGTCTGAGAACAAAACTGAGAACAGACTGAGAATGTCACGCCCTGACCTTAGTATTCTTTGTTTTCTTTATTATTTTGGTTAGGTCAGGGTGTGACAAGGGTGATATATGTGACTTTGTACTGTCTAGGGGTTTTGTATGTTTATGAGGTTGTTTACTATCTAGGTGTTTTGTATGTCTATGGTTGCCTAGATTGGTTCTCAATCAGAGGCAGCTGTTTATCGTTGTCTCTGATTGGGAACCATATTTAGTGATCGATCCAGGGAGAGTACCAGAGCCCGCTTGGGATTCTATGGAACAGTGTGAGGAGGGATACAGGAGAATGGAGGAACGGCGACGATATAAGGGTACACGGCTAGCACGGAAGCCCGAGAGGCAGCCCCAAGATTTTTTTGGGGGGGGGCATACGAGGAGATTGGCTGAGTCAGGTAGGAGATCTAAGCCAACTCCTCGTGCTTACCGTGGGGAGTGTGTTACTGGTCAGGCACTGTGTTATGCAGTGGAACACACGGTGTCTCCAGTGCGCATTTCTAGCCTGGTGCGCTCTATTCCAGCTCCTCGCATTGGCCGGGCTAGAATGGGCACCCAGCCAGGAAGGAGGGTGCCGGCTCAGTGCTCCTGGTCTCCAGTACACCTCCATGGACCAGGATATCCTGCACCGGCTCTGCGTACTGTGAGTCTGCACAGCCCTGTGCGTCCTGTGCCAGCGCCCTACTTTTGCAGGGCAAGTATAACCATCCAGCCAGGACGGGTTGTGTCAGCTCTACACTCCAGACCTCCAGTACGCCTACACAGCCCAGTACGTCCTGTGCCTGCTCCCCGCACTCGCCCTGAGGTGCGTGTCCCCAGCCCGGTACCACCAGTGCTGGCACCACGCACCAGGCCTATTGTGCACCTCGGCAGTCCAGTACGCCCTGTTCCTCCTCCCCGCACTCGCCCTGAGGTGCATGTCCTCAGTCCGGTACCACCAGTGCTGGTACCACGCACCAGGCCTCCAGTGCGTCTCCAGGGTCCAGTACTCCCTGTTCCTGCTCCTCGCACTCGCCCTGAGGTGCGTGTCCCCAGTCCGGTACCACCAGTGCTGGTACCACGCACCAGGCCTCCAGTGCGTCTCCAGGGTCCAGTACTCCCTGTTCCTGCTCCTCGCACTCGCCCTGAGGTGCGTGTCCCCAGCCTGGTACCACCAGTGCTGGCACCACGCACCAGGCCTATTGTGCACCTCGGCAGTCCAGTACGCCCTGTTCCTCCTCCCCGCACTCGCCATGAGGTGCGTGTCCCCAGCCCGGTACCACCAGTGCCGGCACCACGCACCAGGCCTACAGTGCGCCTCGCCACTCCAGACTCGACCATCAGTCCAGTGGCGTCCTCTAGTCCGGGGTTGGCGGTGAGGGATCCCGCTCCAGAGACATTACGTAAGTGGGCCGAGTCAGAAGTGGAGCGGGGTCCACGTCCCTCAACAGAACCGCCACCGCAGAGTTATGCCCACCCAGACCCTCCCATATAGGCTTAGGTGTGCGGCCGGGAGTCAGCACCTTTGTGGGGGGTACTGTCATGCCCTGACCTTAGTATTCTTTGTTTTCTTTATTATTTTGGTTAGGTCAGGGTGTGACGGGTGACATGTGTTTTTGTACTGTCTAGGGGTTTTGCATGTTTATGGGGTTGTTTACTATCTAGGTGTTTTGTATGTCTATGGTTGCCTAGATTGGTTCTCAATCAGAGGCAGCTGTTTATCGTTGTCTCTGATTGGGAACCATATTTAGGCAGCCATATTCTTTGTGTAATTTGTGGGTTATTGTCTATGTCTAGTTGCCTGTGTCTGCACTAGTATTATATAGCGTCACGGTCGGGTTGTTGTTTTGTATAGTTTAAGTGTTCTTCGTCGTAATTAAAAAGTATGTATTCATCTTACGCTGCGCCTTGGTCTACTCCATACAAGGAACGTGACAGAGAACAAGATATATCTCAAAGTAATAGCTGGATTGCCATTTGTTGCGCACAATCAAGACCCCAAGTGGAAGAAACTATTGACTTGGTGACCACTTGACCTTTCCTCTAGCGCCACCATCAGGCCTTTCCATTTCCACCTTTACAGCTGCTTATTTTCTAGTTGGTATGTATACTTAGTTCAAAAATCTGCTGCTGATTTTTTTTTTATGTCATTCTATAGATGATAATGTTAATTTATTTTAATTGAAGAAGTTGTATATTTAAGTCATATTTATATAAAGTTATTCATTTATGTTAAGAGAATTTTCCATTCAAGATTTTTACCATTAATTACATTTAGAATGTAAAACATTTCTTATACAGGGTATCAGTCTTGCATCAAATAGTGAATTCTACTGTATGCAGAATGTTGCATGCATGTCTGCACAGTGCTATGTTTTCACAGCTCACTGTCAGTAAATATCGTACAGTAAATATTGGACTATAAGAGAGTTGCAAGCCTGCAAAGGTAGAGTTATTTAAAGCTTTGAATGGGTCGATTGGGTTCTGGAGGTGTGTGGTTACAGCAATTGCGCAGGGTTGGTGTGGCCTGTGTTGGTGGGGCCCAATGTGATATCTTTTCATGGTGCCCAAAATCCCTGGCGGCGCCCATGGATGTAGGGTGAGAGAGGATGGAAGAAGATGTAACACCATGTAAAGAAAGAGATTGTGTTTCCATTGAGACGTGTTGCCACACAGCCTGGGGGAATATGACTAAGCCTAGGAGGAGCGAGGGTACACTCACACAACTCTCATGTGCAGAGTCCATAGCCACTCATCAAAGCCAGAAAAATGTGCCTCCTATCTGTACATAATAAGCCTCCTTCCTATCTGTACATAATAAGCCTCCTAACTCTACGGAAATAAGCCTCCTATCTGTACATTTCAAATCGTCTTTTGATGCCCTTACCAGGACGGATGACACGGAGACTATCGTTTTACCGTCACTTTCCATCAGGCAGTGACAGGGCAGCACGGCCATTTTAAAGGACACCATATGGTCCGTTCACACAGTCATGTCTAACATGCTGACCAAACCGCGTATCCGCGTGCACGTTGATTTTGTTCACCCACACCAGAAGCGATCAGGACACGCAGGTTGAAATATCAAGACAAACTCTAAACCAATTATATTAATTTGGGGACAAAGTCAAAAAGTATTAAACATTTATGGCAATTTAGCTCGCTAGCTTGCTGTTGCTAGCTAATTTGTCCTGGTATATAAACATTGGCTCGTTATTTTAACTGAAATGCACAAGGTCCTCTACTCCGACAATTAATCACAGATAAAATGGTCAACTGAGTTTGTTTCTCGTCATCTCTCCTGCTTCCTTCAGGCTTCCTTTTCTTTTTTGGACTTCATATGGTGGTTGGCAACCAACTTCACTGCATTACTACAACCTTCCTGAGTGTGGACCTGTTCAACTTTCAATCACCCACGTGGGTATATGCTCCTAAAAACCAAAGAGGAGATGGGAGAGGCAGGATTTGCAGCGTTGAGCGTCACAAATAGAATCCATTTATATTTTAGTGCCTGGCCACGCAGATGCTCGCTGAGGCGCGCGAGCAGTGTGGGTGCAATGATTGAATAACATGTATGTGTACATTTATGTTGCAACGCTCACACACAGCATGTTATTCAGCAGAGCATCCCCCATACATAAGTATTTGTATACTGTTTCTCCCTCACATAAAACTAGCTCCAAATAATCTCATGCACACCTGTAGATCTTTGTGAGAGAGAAACTGACAGACACATTCAGCAGACAGACAGCTACAGTAGTTTGGCAGAGGTTCAAAGGGACGGTTCATTGATGCTGTTAGGGGGCCGAAACAGGCAGGAGTGACCCAACCACACTTCTCTCTACTGACACTCTGAAGCCCATGATTGTTATATTACATGAAAAGGCAAATGAAAGGGCAAAGGATAGAAGGCACTTCTTTGAAGTCAGCAAGGACCATCTCATATTCATAACATTCAGAGGTCTGACACGGGAACATCAAGCCCATACGCAGATAACAACAAACAACACTACTACCAATGTTTTGTCTGCAGGTCACTTTAAGTTTACAGTTAGTTGAGAGGGAAGGCTTTGACCTCACTGCGAGAGCCTTTGATTGTGGTTGCCATGCAGATTTCTAAGGGCTGTAAAAGGCCAATAAAAGCGATGCCTGCCTGTCTCAGAGCATGGACAAGTAGAGGAGCTGGTGCTCTGACCACAGGAGCACAGTGGAGCACAGACCTGGCAAGCACTTAGAAGGAAACAAAACAGCTCATTATAGATCCCACGGTCGACACACAATATACAGTACACATGCCTTACATCTTAACATCTCCTGTGGATGGCCAAATGGGATGATTAAAAGCTAGCTATCAATCAAATGCATGGGCTTTTCATTGAGCTTTTCATCAAGCTTCAGTACATAAGTGATTCATGACTCTGTTATAGGTCCAATAGACCAAGGAGCCTTTTCAATCAAAACAGGGAACCAGGTTTCTAGATCAAGTAAATAATTAGATTTTCCCGTGCAGTGGGTCTAAAAACATCCACTGTCATTTATTTGGTCGGGTACCTGAAACAAAACATCCAGTCTTGCAGCGCCAGAAGATTTGTACTCCTCTCTGAAAATATGGTTAGAGTGTAATTGAATGGAGCCCGTGAATTTGACAGGAGTAAACACACTGCTGCCACCAGTGGTTTAAAGCAAGAAAAGGCCCCGTGCTATTCTTCATCATGTCATGGACACTCTCAGAGAAAGTTGTCTGCTTTGGCTTCAGGTCAGTTCTCTCAGTTCTCTCTTTTCTGGGATCAGTACGCTATTGATTGGGCCTGTGGCACCCAGGGCAGATTTATTGTCTTATTAGCAGGGGCTAATGCCTGATCAGGACAGATTAAAAGGTCTACCACTGCCCCAAGGACCACAATCATTTAGGAATTAGCTATTTAATTAGGAGCTGAAGACTATATTGACAAGAGTTATCCCAAAGGTTACAGCCATGTGGGTGGCTAAGCTAGCACGGAGGAGGACAGAGACTTCAGAATTGTTCACAGCATATACTGTGAACAATTCTGAAATCTCTGTCCTCCTGCATGCTGTTTTAATGGTTAAAATATACATGGAAGAATGAGCATGTATGTTATTGTGACGCCAACTTAGCATGTGACGTAGGCAAGGAAGCAGTGCTTACCCTGTGATAATCAAATAATTGCATCAAAACCTTAGGCATGAGTACCCTGGCGCCTTTCCTATCTTTCCATCCATTAAAAGCCATTCAAATCCTGGGCGTGAGAGGCCTTATCTGACTCCAGTCATTGTTAAATGTGCAGGATCAACATATGCATAGCTGCTTTGCCTAGCTTGAAGTAGCTTTTTTTTCTTGAGCCAATTTCATATTTTGCGCATGCATATTGCCTAAGCATGTTGTGTGGCTATTGTTGGTGTAAGCTGTGTACAGGCAACCACCATGGCACCCTCTCATTTATTACTAGCTCTCGGGCAGGTGAACCGAGTGAGTACTGGATTGTCCACTTGTCTGGAACGTCATTACCAATTAATATACAGAAACATTATTCCATGTCATAGACCGACCAGGGAAATCCAGGTGGAAGCTATGATCCCTTAACGATGCCACTTGTTAAATCCACTTCAATCAGTGTAGATGAAGGAGAGGAGACAGATAAAGAAGGATTTTTAAGCCTTGAGACAATTGAGACATGGATTGTGTGTGTGTGCCATTCAGAGGGTGAATGGGCAAGACAAAAGATTTAAGTGCCTTTGAACGGGGTATGGTAGTAGGTGCCAAAAGCACAGATTTGTGTCAAGAATTGCATCGCTGCTGGGTTTTACACACTCCACAGTTTCCCGTGTATTTCAAGAATGGTCCACCATCTAAAGGACATCCGACCAACTTGACAGAACTGTGGGAAGCATTGGAATCAACATGGGCCAGCATCCCTGTGGAATGCTTTCAACACCTTGTAGTGTACATGCCCCGACAAATTGAGGCGTTTCTGACGGCAAAAGTAACTCAATATTTGGAAGGAGTCCCTAATGTTTTGTATACTCAGTGTTTATGTTGCTAGATGTAAAGTGTTACGTTGCGTTTGCTATTTAGTTGTAAACATGTATGCGAGTGTTATAGCTACTATGGATTACTTGCTTTGATTGTTGCTAGCCATGTCTTATATTGAAATTAAACAAATCAATGCACCTGTCACGTCTACTCCCACTCCCTCTCTCTGTCGTTCGACATCGCAGGTGTACTGACCACTGGTCCTGGCAATCATCATTACGCACACCTGGCACCACCGTTACAAGCACCTGCGCCTCATTATGAGGCACACCTGGACTCCATCACTTCACTAATTACCTCCCCTATATCTGTCACTCCCTTCGTTTAATTCCCCAGGCAGTATTGGTTATGTGTTTCATGTCCAGGCGCTACTCTTGGTTTGTTTCGGTCCATGTTTCTTGTACTATTAATAAACTCACCACCTGCTTTCCAAATCCCAACGTCCTCGTTACAACGTTGCTTCACTACTAAGCTGTCACTAGCTATAAAACTATATGTATCCTTGATGTTGTGTTATGTTTCTGATTAGCTAGCCAGCTACTTCACGTCACACTAGACACTAGTGTTCTGAATAGCCATGATCATTGTAAGAATTGTAAACCCATTGTGAAAAGCTATGGCGTTTGTATTGTGAATTATTTGGATGAAATGTGTCCATATATTGGTATTTTAGTGCCACCTATCAGTTGTTACTGTGGATGCTACATCAGTCTATGGCTGAGCTTAGTTGAGCAGTGTCATTTGGTGAAAATTGTTTGTTGTAGCTCCAACAACCAGAGTGACATAAGCTATCTATTGTATGGTGAACTTGGGCTTCTACAAGGTTTGTTTGTGAGTAAATCTGGCTTTGATAATAGCCTGTGCTTACCCAGCCACCGACCTAACCGCACGTTACTGGACAAACATAACTGCTAGACAAAGTCTATTTCATTTTGCACACCAGTACAGCCATGGGAACTGCATATGGAGATACAGCACACAAAATATAATTAATAATGCTAAGTAATTGCATAGGACCATATGAACAAAAATGTATCTTGCAAAACACAGCTTTAATGACAATAATGAGGTCTAATTGTCTGATTGTAATAGCTGTACTATCTAACCTGAGGGAGGGTAGTCAATCCTCCTCTATTACATCCTTTCATCAGCTTCACCTCTTCATCACTCATTATGATCACTCACTTACTCCCCCTTACCCTCTTTAAATGCTAAATGTAACCAAAAGGATGAAAAAGTATAAACTGGCCTGTGATCAGTGCTTGTAAATATGTATGTGAGTGTTTTTAGCTACTATGAGTGTCAAGCCAAGTTAAAACCACTCTGCCTCAGGGCTGAGCCTCAGGCCTCTCTGTCCTCTCTGTCTGGGGTCCTTCTCTCTCCTCTCTTCTTCTCTCCACTTCTCCTCTCTTCCCCTCTCCACTTCTCTCGTATCAACTCTTCTCGCCCACTCTTACTGTACCTTCCTGTCCTCCCCTCTCCTCCCCAACTCACAACCCTCCTCTCCTCTCTTATCAACTCCTCTTCGCTCCCCTCTTCTCCTCTCCTCCTCATCCCACTTATATCTTCATCTCCTCTCTTATCCTCTTCGCTCCCCTCTTCTATCCTCCCGATCTTACTCACATCTTCCTCTCCTCTCTATCCCACTCATCCCTTTGTTCTCCTCCCCACTCTTATCTTCCTCTTGTGGAATAATCTTCCAAATTCTCTTCAATGGGATATTTTGGTGCCTCTAGGGCAATTCAGACTGCTGATTTAGGACCTTACTACTGTTTTGTATTTATGTTTTGCATTTCTTATTTGTATTTGATATACATATTTTTGCAATTAGAGGGCTCATCTGTAAAAGAGACATTGGTCTCAGCATGACTCCCTGTCGAAATAAACAAAAACATAAAAAATAAAAATAGTATTCTCCATCCCCCTCTCTGGTCTGTGCCAGTGTCTGAACACCAACAAGGGAATAAATCATAATTGAAGCAAGATCAGAGCTGGAGGGCCCACCGCAGATAAGACATTTCATACTGCAATAAAATAAAATAGTGCGACTGATAACACAGCTGATGTTACGACTTAGGAGAGGTGCGTGTGTAGGGGAGGGTGCACGCAGAAGACCACATCAACAGCCTCCCTCCCTCCCTCCAACACTCCCCCATCTTAATCTCCATTCCTTCCCGGCTTCAGTATCCAGCTTGATTGATTTGTTTAGTGACTTTCCGGATTGGCCATTATTTACACCATAAATCCCATCCAGACTCCTTGTAACACCAAGCTGGCACAATATCTTGTAGCTTACAAAGCAAATGAACAGTTACCACTGGTTAAGAGCAACACTGGCTCCCTACAGCAGTGGAGTGTGATACAATGATTCTAGGTGATTACATGGTGTTGGTACTACATCACTGCTCCCCATAGCCAGTCCTACCCTCTCACCCCTGTCTGGGGTGGCTCAATCAGAGATCAAGCCATTACTGCTCTCCAGAGCCCTCTGTCTGGCTGGTAGTCTCCATACTAGCCAGGTACTCTCTCTCAGGCCAGGTAGTCTCTCTCAGGCCAGGTACTCTCTCTCAGGCCAGGTACTCTCTCTCAGGCCAGCCAGACTAAGAGCTGCCCCCAGACTTTGAACTTATGGTACTTAGAGCATCCATCCAAAACGGTGGAACAATGACCCAGTAAAAATGGTACTGTATCACTGAAGTTGTACTCATTTTCACCTTTGGCCAAGTTAGCCTATTACCTCCACGGAGCCTTAGCAACAGAAAAAGGAGAACCACAACAGATATTCAAAATGTAAAAAATAAAATTAAAAAAAAAGACTGTGATACCTGATTTAGGAAGCACAGTTAATGAGCAATATTGGACAATTCATTGGTACAACAAAATTATTATTTTTTATTTGAAAGTCGCTTTGTTTGCTTTGCTATCCTTTGTAGGATTGTGACGGCCAATTCCGGCCAATTGGAGCATTAAGGAACGCACCCCATACGCATCCATAACACGGACACACACAAGCATGCACAGGAACAAAACATGTCTTTCCTTCGTCCATCCCATCCCATCTACACACACCCACACACCCACACCCAGCCGGCCGAGAACTCACCCAGTGAGGACGACCACAAAGTCCATTACGTTCCAGCCGTTGCGGAGGTACGAGCCTTTGTGGAATGCAAAGCCCAAGGCGATGATCTTAATGCCGCCCTCGAAACAGAATATTCCAATAAAGTAGGGCTCTGTGTCATCCTGCAGAGAGAGAGGGAAAGAGAGAGAGAGAGAGAGAGAGAGAGAGAGAGGGAACAAGGGAGAACTTTTTGTTAGAGGTAAGAAAGAGGTTAATGAAGCACGGCAGAAGAGAGGGAGAAGAGATTGAAAGAGAAGAAAGGGGGATGGTTTCCTTCACTTTTCTATCCAGCATCCAGAGAATGGGTCAAGGAATAGAACCCTCTCTTGGTGGATGAAAAGGGGGGGATGAAACAGCCTACACAAGAAGATCAACAGTAATCTTGGACATCATTTTTTATCAGTGTGATTTACGCATTCATCATAAGACATGATCTTTTACGTAAGATAATAGCTTACATTTTACTCTTAACAACTCTTACTAATTGATAGCAAGTAAGTATGATTAAAATGAACAAATACATTATAATTTGATGAGGCTTTTTGGTCTCAAAGGCATCTAACGAAACATTAAAAACATGAACAAACCATTTTAATGGTATGAAGATCTTTAAAGTAACTGCCCAGTGTTTCCAGATTTATAACCTATAACCTATAATTACTTACACAATATGAGTGAAATAGTTTTCCTTCCCAAAAAATTGAATTAAGTAACATAAAAAGCAACTTTTCTGTATTGAAATGGTGTGGGCGTACCCCATCAACAGATTAGTGTGAATAGAATACTGGTCATTAAAAATATTAATGCAAGTAGACCGCTGATTGGCCAGCTCATCCTCCTACGAGGAATTTTTTTTCAATTATCTGTTTAAAATACAAGTTTGAGCTGTTTTTTTTTTAAAGTGTTTTTTTCTCCAACTTATTCTTGGTCACAAATACGAGTAAGGACGAGTCAACAACATTATTTGTATATGAGTTAACAGAATATGAACTTCTAAAAGTACGATTTTCACTGGCAAAAAAAAAACGATTTGCAGCTAGGATGACTCTTGCTCTTGTTCAAAGCAGTGCTGGATCAGGCACGTATGACTTGACACTTTTTCATTCCCTTCCATTAATAACATGTCAGTGGAGGCCTGAGGCGCTGCTACACACACAGGCACTAGCAGAGGATATCTCACGACTTACACAAACCTCCCTCCCTCTCTCTCTTTCTTTCCCTTTCTCTTTTTCCACAGCTCCACGACCCCAACCACCAACCCAGGATTCCCAACGCAAATATTTACGAGTTTGACAGGCTTGAGAACAGCGTTAAAGGGCATGTGACCTTTTCACTAAGACCTAACAACAATGAACAACAAGTAAAATAATATACCTGTTTGATTTGACACTGTAACAGGAAATGGTACAGGAAATGGTGTTTTAAAATAACTGGTTTGTTGTTCAGCCAGAGAAGCGTGTCTGGGCTTCCTACTGTCTATCAATACCACCGAGTACTGATGCTCTCAGAGCTGTAAGGCAAGACACTAATGACAAGCGTTGAGACTGACATCTTGGTATCTCTGTCTGTTATAAAAAAAAGATAGCAGACAAAACAATGCCATTACATGATGGCTGGAGGGGTCCATCCATAAATGCATGATGTTTTACAGTAGACTGTGTTAACATCTATAATGTATAGATGTAAAATATTCATGAATAATGAACACTCCATCTACAGTACATGGCTCTGAAGGGGCAGAGGGGAAATCACATGGGACTACAAGGGTAAAGCTCCGCTATGGATCTGAAGAACAACGCCTGTTGACGATGTTCTATTGTCAGGATCTCCACTTAACTGACACACCACAGTCTATTCATCACTATATTCATCCTGAACCATAAATAGCTGATTGTTTTTGTAATTACAAGGATGCTTGTATTACATGCTCCTACTTTGAGAGGAAGCGGGTGGAAGGAGGGGAGATGTTATCTAAATTTTTCTCTCTATACTAACACTAATCACTTTCTCAGGTGTCGAGTAACTCTTTTTTTTTTTTTATTCCGATGTTGCATCACAATTATGGAGATAACAGGAGCAGGTGGCTGCACTTGAGGGTCATTAACCTTGTTTCGGCAAGCTGTTGTGGCAGTGTCTTTCATGCATTTTCCTCCATTCTAAAGCAGACTCCCAGGAGTCACAACATCTTCAACACCATATCTGTGTGTGCAAAATGCTGAAAGATATGTTATTTTAGAGAAGCAGTGTCACAATCCTGCCATGGCCGCGCGGCAGCCTCTCCCGGCTTCAATCCTTCGCAGCTTAAAGGGAGAACAGCAATGGTTAAACGACTCGACTCGACTGGCTGAGTTCAAACAGGGGTTTAAGCTATATCTGTGTGAGCAGGCAGGGGAACAGAGGGCCTGGGGAGGGAAAGTGGGGATCAAAGCCACTCAGTGTGAGGCTCGGCTGACTTACAGAATGAGAGCGGAGAGGAGAGGGAGACACACATCGCCATGATCCAAGGCACTAATGAGGAGGGGTGCTGCTCTCCCATGGACTGGAGGTGCGGGTAGCCCATCTGCCTGGCTGTGTGTCTGGTACTCAGGGCCCTCTGACTGAGAGTAGGAGGTTAGGGATGACTGGGCTCCCTCATCACTGAGCTCTACTCGTGGAAGACTATAAATGAGCAACGGCTCTGAGCGAATTCTCTGTTTCGCTCTGTCTGACTAACTCTTTCCCTCTTAAAAATAACCTAAATAACAAAGTAACATTCTACACTTTTACAGCAAACAAACAGAAGGCAATACTGTATAAGTATATTAATCGGAGAACTAAGTAAAGGCAGAGAAAGTGTGAAAGGAATAGGTTAAGTTCCAAATGGCACCCTTTTCCCTATTTAGTGCACTACTTTTGACCACTGCAATAGGGTGCCATTTGGGAAGTAGCCCTAGTTCTCATCCAAAGGGAGGAGTGTTGAGACTCTTACCAGGCGTTCTGACATGGGTGTCTTGTCGCTGGCTGGTAGGTGCTGCTCCAGGGCCAGTACGATGCAGTTGGCGATGATGGTGGCCAGGATTAAGTACTCAAACGGAGTGTGCAGGTTAAGGAACACAAGCCATGATAGAGCATTTCATGCACAATAAAAAACACTTAACTCCAACTTGTAAGTATCTTAGTCTTGGTGGTAAAACATATATATATTATTGAAGAATAATTTTGATTGAAAAAAGACATGCACATACCCAGACTGTGTAAAAGGCTGGTGAGAATGTAGGGTTTAGGTGTGCAGAATGAGCATGGATTAATTGTGCCACTGCCACCACCTGCCATCACCCAGCTAAGGTGCCACAGAGCATGAGATATTCAGCTTTTAGGAAGTTACTGGCTGATTGAATTAATTTAACCAATTAATGACATTGCCTGAACAGGAGTCCAATAGACAGAAATGTTTCTGAATGCTGTGTGACTTAAACATGGTTGGAAATTCAAGATGGTAGGCAAATCCCACAGCTATACTTGGTTTACAACATCTTTCCAGGTGGATGACCATTTCAATCCGTTTTTTATGGTTTATTTATTCTACAATCCATTTTCGTGTCATTTCCCGATGGGGAGGCCTTTGTGGAATAGCCAGTTGTGGACGAATGGGGAGGTTTTACTGACCCCATCGAACAATCCATTTAGAATTGTTTGCTCAGGGGTGCCAGAAGGCTGAACACCTCACATTGTCCCTCGCAAAAGCCCAAGAAACGCATTGCACTGCCAACACCTCGCCTATGAGTGGACAAATAGGGACAATTCAGGGGGGAATCTGCCCTTTAGTTGAGCTAATTTGTTTTACCACAAGGACGTATAGTGTTTTTGCCCTCTTTACTCATTTCATTCCTTTATTCATTGCCTTCGCGTTTATTTCAACTTATTGAGGGCACAGATACACTGACAACCATTGTTATTAGATTGCATTTCGGAGAGTGCTGTTCTCACTGACGCCTACACAACAGATCCAGCTGTCTGTTTGCGTTTGTCATGCGCCCTCCGGCTCTCTTCAGCCCTCGCGGTTTGTGGTTGAGGGTGATGTGGCGGGGTGCGCGTGGGCAAGTTCATGGACCATGGAGAGGGCCCGAGCAGCTCCGAATCAACACGAGGCGTTTTACAACCTCGGAGCCAGCGGTCTCCTTTCCAACTCACTGAGCACTCACCTTACCATGGAAACGGACACATCTGAACAGCAACAGTTGAAACGACACTGCTATAACACACAAATAGGCAATGTGCAAACGATACTATATAGACATAAAAGAGAGAGAAGGGGAATTAGAAACGAACTCTAGCAAGCAAGCGCAGAAAGAACGAAAAAATCTACAAATTGTAGACGTTAATCTCGCATTTAGACACGGAAAACTAAATGTAGCGAGTATGATTGTTGACACGTTGGCAATTGCTGATCACAAGCAAACCTTTTTGGAGGTGACAAGCCGTCGTGCACAATTAGTGAATGTTTAGCCTATATGGTATCTAAAGACATCTTTCCATTAAGTATTTGAACTGTATCCAAACACTATCATTAGAGGAAAAGCCTTTATCGTGTCCAACTAGTAGGAACACTAAGCGACAGGTGGACGAGGAAGTTACACAAGGTTAATGAGCTAATAATCTCCACCAGAATAGGCATCGGCCTACTTCCTATGGAATAATCGACTTTTTGAGTTCACTGACAGGTGCACTTTGAAATGGTGACAAAGGCCATTTATTTTTTTGGGGGATCATTTTCAGTCAAATCTTTAAATACAAGGCATGCTCTAGTCCCTTTGTCATGTTTCTTGAATAAAAAATATACCCGTGTGATTGTCAAATAAGGACAGATATGTTATACAAACATCAATGCAATGTGATGACAGCTGTTTTACCTATGGGGGGTTTGGAAAGGATATGGCCATTCGGTTATTCGCTTAGCATATTTCCTAATGAGATTGTCCTCTCGAAAGATGAACAAGGATCGGTTGACAGTGAAGCAGTTCTGTTTGACTGGGTTAGGGTTGTATATGGCCATTGTCCTGGCTCTCTGAGCCATCGACTGCTTGTACATCCTTTGGCCGCCTGGAGGACCACCTGGTCGGGCGCCCCCTCTGCCTGCGCCCGGCGCACCTCTGCCTCCTCCTCCAGCTCCATAGCGGGTGGGTAGATCTTCTGCGAAGCGAGCCATTCTGGAAACCCACAGATCCAACAATGAAAATCCAAACTGTTGTCAGTGGAAATGGAGAGGAGAACCATCACAACAAACACATTTAGCCAGACCACAGCTTTGCATTTGTGTATATGGTGGGTTGTGCTTTGAGAAAATAAATCTATTTTCTTTGGGTTAATCCTTTCCTTTTTGTCCTTTCCAATTCACTCAATACTCAAAGAAATTCGACAATTAAAAAACAAAGTTTGGATTCAAGCGCAATGTGTGCACGAAGCACATCAACCTATCGAATAAAAAATGATCCAATTAATCCCAATTATCTGATTAATTCCACATCTTACATCCATATCTGCCGGCACCGCGTAAATAGGTCATGCAGCCACGACAGGAAAAATATCTAAATGAAACACACGCGCGTCTTTTTTGTGTATTGACAACATTTTGTCAATGTTGAATCAAACACCAGTTGAAGAACCCGCAGAAAATGTAGTGTTTGTCTCCAAAATGAAAATACAGAAAATCGTTCTGTTTCGTCTGCCAGTGTAAATGATCGATTCAAATAAAAAAACAATAAACCAATCCGGGATTGTGTCCTCCCGATTCCCACCTGATAGCTCGCTGTGTAAAATGTAACAAATTCAGTAGGCACTGGTCCCTAACGTTCAGCGCATGTGCCCAAAATGAGCCTATCGGCAACTCGACCTGCTCAGGAGCGCTTCTCGGATTGAGCTGGATGGATACGAGTGACAGATAAGATACATTTTCTAATAATTATTTAGCAAGGACGCACCGAGCAATAGCCGTATTGTAATGTATTCGATTAAACATGACATTAAACACGTATATTACGTTAAGAGGTGGTAAGGCTAAACGCGCTAAACTACTAAAGTCATAGATATGTTTGTTCCATTATTGGGTTATGTAGATGGCAGTGTTGGGGAAGCTAACGTTACCTTGAAAACATAGCGCACAAAGCTACCAATTACTTAACACTGGACCCAAGCT
Organism: Oncorhynchus clarkii lewisi; assembly: GCF_045791955.1. NCBI lineage: Eukaryota > Metazoa > Chordata > Actinopteri > Salmoniformes > Salmonidae > Oncorhynchus > Oncorhynchus clarkii. The sequence continues at coordinate 15,654,201 of NC_092175.1, read as the reverse complement.
ATCCTTCACTACATCCAACGTACTTCGTGAAAAAATGTCATATGTAAATCTAAAATGGCATACACTACAAATTGAAAGAATAGATTACTCTGGGGTCATACATTAACATGATGTGTAATTTAACCTATCAAACACAAAACGGTGTTTCAAGTGAGAATTAGGCAGGCACGTCTGAACCCGAAAAATAACTACCACCAAGCTACATCAAAATGTAGTTAAATTAGTTGAACTAGATGTAGTTCAAAACTCCTAGCACTGGTAGATGGGAGAGAATACTGTTCTAGAGCTTGTACTAAAATACTCCACATTCTATAGGCAGCTGTTCATCAAATCGCATTATCTATAGGGATACTTCGGTATCCAATGGATTTGATTGAAATCATGAGGAGGCATGAGTCTGTGGTTAACCAAGATCACATGCTTTGAGAGATTGGTTGCATCATGTACATCATTTTTTAAACAAACGAATGCAATGTATTTGAATTTATTCTGGTAAAAAAAAATATCTGTGTAAAATATATGAAACCATACTGCCTATAGACAAGAGGGCATGCACCTCTGATAGGCTACAGCGCAAATAGTGTCAAAGAGGCTCTGTGTCAATTATGGTAAATGCTCACATCAGAGCAGAGAGCATCTATATATATATTCACTATTTATCACTGACTCACATCAAACTGAATTATGAGCCTCCCCCACCAGCCGGCTAATGAATATATTCCCTGGGAAGTCATCCTGTGTTTCCCAACTAGGGACTGTGGGTGGGATGGCAGTGGCCTGGAGGGTCTTTCTGTGCAGCCATGGTCGGTCTGTCCCCCTGAGCAAAAGACTGTTTGAGCTGCTTGGATGCCCCCTGGTTAAGGAGATTATCACTCTCTGAGTGGCTTTGCAGTGACTGTGTGCAGGCTTGGTATCACCCTGATTTACCATCCTCAAAGACCTCTGGAATTCAGGTTTTCATAGCCTATAAATCTTTTGTGTTTAATTGGCCTGTTATAAGATAAGGATAATAATTTGGTGGGTGCTTATACTTGTCCTATTTCACACATGTACAAGTGTGTATTAATACACATATTTGAATTAGAAATATGTTTTTTGCATATCCCCCTCTCCGTTAGACGCCCTCGGAGAGTGTGGTCATGGCCAAGGTCTGACTTTATCAACAGTGACCATGGAGAAATTAGGGTTACAGTGCCTTCTGAAAGTATTCAGACCCCTTGACATTTTCCACAGGCTTGCAAATGACTTAAAAAATAAAAAACAGAAATGTCACATTTACATAAGTATTCAGACCCTTTACTCAGCACTTTGTTGAAGCACATTTGGCAGAGATTACAGCCTCAAGGCTTCTTGGTTTCTCTCAATCTCTGCAGATCCTCTCAAGCTCTGTCAGGTAGGATGGGGAGTGTCGCTGCAGAGCTATTTTCAGGTCTCTCCAGAGATGTTTGAACAGGTTCAAGTCCGGGCTCTGGCTGGGCCACTCAAGGACATTCAGAGACTTGTCCCGAAGCCACTCCTGCATTGTCTTGGCTGTGTGCTTAGGGTCGCTTGGCATTCAGGCCAAAGAGTTCAATCTTGGTTTCATCAGACCAGAGAATCTTGTTTCTCATGGTCTGAGAGTTCTTTAGGTGCCTTTTGACAAACTCCAAGTGGGCTGTCATGTACCTTTTACTTAGGAGTGGCTTCCATCTGGCCACTCTACCATAAAGGCCAGATTGGTAGAGTGCTGCAGAGATGGTTGTCCTTCTGGAAGGTTCTCCCATCTCCACAGAGGAACTCTGGAGCTCTGTCAGAGTGACCATCTGGTACTTAGTCACCTCCCCGACCAAGGCCCTTCTTCCCCAATTGCTCAGTGTGGCCGGGCGGCCAGTTTAGGAAGAGTCTTGGTGGTTCCAAACTTCTTCCATTTAAGAATGATGGAGGTGTTCTTGGGGACCTTCAATGCTGCAGACATTTTTTGGTACCCTTCCCAAGATCTGTGCCTCGACACAATCCTGTCTCTGAGCTCTATGGACAATTCCTTCGACCTCATGGCTGGGTTTTTGCTCTGGCATGCACTGTCAACTGTGGGACCTTATATAGACAGGTGTGTGCCTTTCCAAATCGTGTCCAATTAATGTTTTTTTACCACATGTGTACACCAATCAAGTTGTAGAAACATCTCAAGGATGATCAATGGAAACAAGATGCACCTGAGCTCAATTTCGAGTCTCATACCAAAGGGCCTGAATAAATAAGGTATTTCTGTTATTTATTTTTAATACATTTGCAAACATTTCTAAAAACCTGTCTTTGCTTTGCCATGGGGTATTTGTGTGTAGCTTGATGAGGAAATAAAATATTTAATACATTTTTAGAATAAGGCTGCAATGTATCAAAATGTGGAAAGGGGGATACTTTCTGAATGTACTGTAAGTGCCTTGCACAAGGACACAGACATAATTCGTCACCTTGTGTGCTCTTAGATTCAAACGAGCGACCTTTCGGGTTAAGGGGCCAACACTAACTGCTAGGCTACCTGCCGCCTGGATATGGCATAAGCTCAATGTTGCAATGAATCAAATAGAACAGACGCTCTTAGGTTGATGGAAAGAAATGTCTAAATATGAATAGCATTGTCAAAATGCCAGTGGGTAATAGTGTGTAATAACTCCCGCTCTGTGTATGAGTTGTAGCTCTCTGTACATCAGGAATTGAGTGAGGTTCTGATCCCTCTGGTGGTTGTATTTATGTATTGCAACAGCGAAAATGGAATGAGTAACCTTTTCCGTGATATTAAAAACAACATATCCGCGCACGGTGATTTGTTGTTGTTGTTCTTGACAAAACTTTGAATTAAAGGCTACCTTCCTCAGGTCAGACCGAGCCTAGTCTGAGGTGACCAATACTATCAACTTGACCTCTTAGACTTGGACCATGGCGTGCAATTGAGGGCTGCGTGTGTACGAATGACGCTACGCATGCCACAACTCCCTCCTGAAGCTGCTCTCTCGTCAAGTTGCAGGACGGCATCATACTGTTGAGTCGGGCCTACCGTTCATCTGCTGCACTCTCCATGACGGGTCAATGTCGATGCTGTCCGTTTCTTTAGAGTTCCCGCTTATCACTGCCAGTCATCGACGAATGCTTTCGGGAGACAAGCTATATTCCGCGCCTAAAGTCGGCATCCTCCACGTGCCGAATGTGGCAAGGTGCATGGCTTGTGGGGTTCACAAAGTCAAAGAAAACATAATGTCACCTTATGGTTTTATGCAAATATAACATTATCATATCTCTTACAGCCTAGCTAACTCTAAAATGACAAAGTACATGATTTTGTTCCTCCCTTTCATTAGATAGGGCCTGCAGATATTTGTTGCATCATCTTGTCTTGTTGCCGTTTTTTTCTGGGCCTGTCCTATTCCTAGTTTGAGTCAGTCCCAAGCAAACTCGCCCGAGACCTGCTCATAAAAGGCAACGCTCATCCACAATGCCCACTTGTCTACCACATTCAATTGGATCTATTGCTAGCCTAGTATTGGTCAACTGATTGGTTCATTGAGAACGCACACAATGTAATAGCTGAATGTGATGTGCTAGTAGATGATGTAGGCCTAGTGTCCAAATCATGATTTGAAGGAGCAGTGTTTGTCACCAAGATTCATAGCCTACCACTTCCCATCACAGAAGGCCCAATACAAACCCACATTTTATTCAATGATAAATCATAGAAGGAACCGCAAACAGAGTTGGAAAAAAAGTGAATCATTGTGTGACACAAAAGCAAGTGGAGGAGAGCCGTGTTAAGGTGTGTGGAAGGCAGCCAGAAAAGGAGGCAGCACTATAAAACAAGTCACATCATTGATGCGACTTCAAGGGAATCTTTGCAACTCAAGAATCCTGATCACCTACCATAAACCACAGTGGATCGCCTCTCCGCCCATATGAAGGAGTTCCCCTAACCCTCCTGTCCATGAACGCTCCCTCACTAACCGTAGTGTCTGTATCTAAGGCAACACATATGAAATGGCTACAAAAGCAAGCCAGCTAACTATTGCACATGTTCACTTCTACTGCTTACAGGGGCTTCTCTACGTGGCACAAGGACTGGGGGCACCAAAAGGTTTTGCCCCCACGGAAAGCGGAAAGGCTGTTTCCTGTTCTGCTAATTAAGAGCTTTGTTATCAGCCCAAACGTCTTCAGTTTAGATGGAGAAAATGATCCTCTGATTCAATTACCAACTCTGCCTTCTCTCCCTCTTTCTCGGTAATCAGGAAGGGAGCAATCATCGTCTCGTTTCAAGGACCTAAAAGGCCTGCTGGTGCACAATCAGAGTCACTTCCTGACATGTTCTCGTTGGTGGGTTTCTTCTGGGGGAAATGTTTAGTTCAAGCATCAGAGCCTTTCTAAGCCAGCTAACAAGGCCTATCTCCGAATCTCTGAATACAGGGATATCGGAGAGATAAACAACTGAGTTCCATGGGATCAACCATTCTAATGTGCATTTTTCAGCTCTCAATGTTGCACCACCACCTGTCAGTAAAAAAAACTGAAGGGTTGCATTCATTATGGGAGAGTGGAGTGTGGGAGGTGTCAGCCATAGTTATGCCACTACACAGCCGCTGAAATATCTCAGCAGCTTGGCCCAGAGCCTGTCAGTCAAACTACCCTGCTGCTCGGTTCATGGAGGGCACGCTAGGTTTGAAGTTGCTTTAGCTAAGCGCTGGTGGTAGGTGAGATAAGGAGTGGGAAAAAAACATTTCTCTCTGGACTCAATAAATCGCCGTAGAAGAACAATAATAAACCAGAATGGGGTTATGGGGTTTTCATTCAAATACAGCAATGACATTCACATCAATCATTCAGGAAACTGTCTACTTCCTCTGATACGGGTAGGAAATCAGTGACAGCTGAGATCTGAAACGAAATGCCGAAGTAAGGAGATTCATAGGGAAATGGATGATGTTAAGGCATAAAAAAAAATGCATAAACAAAAATGTTTACTCAGTCTTCAGCTATAATAGTCCAGAGGCGTTGGAAGAGCAGCACATGGCAATGCACCCATATATTAGGGCATGATTCCAACACCTACAGCTAAACTAACTCATCCCAAGCTTAAGAGAGGTTAATAGAGTACCACGGTATGAGTCATACAGTGCCTTGCGAAAGTATTCGGCCCCGTTGAACTTTGCGACCTTTTGCCACATTTCAGGCTTCAAACATAAAGATATAAAACTGTATTTTTTTGTGAAGAATCAACAACAAGTGGGACACAATCATGAAGTGGAACGACATTTATTGGATATTTCAAACTTTTTTAACAAATCAAAAACGGAAAAATTGGGCGTGCATAATTATTCAGCCCCCTTAAGTTAATACTTTGTAGCGCCACCTTTTGCTGCGATTACAGCTGTAAGTCGCTTGGGGTATGTCTCTATCAGTTTTGCACATCGAGAGACTGACATTTTTTCCCATTCCTCCTTGCAAAACAGCTCGAGCTCAGTGAGGTTGGATGGAGAGCATTTGTGAACAGCAGTTTTCAGTTCTTTCCACAGATTCTCGATTGGATTCAGGTCTGGACTTTGACTTGGCCATTCTAACACCTGGATATGTTTATTTTTGAACCATTCCATTGTAGATTTTGCTTTATGTTTTGGATCATTGTCTTGTTGGAAGACAAATCTCCGTCCCAGTCTCAGGTCTTTTGCAGACTCCATCAGGTTTTCTTCCAGTCCTGTATTTTCTTCCGGTCCTGTATTTGGCTCCATCCATCTTCCCATCAATTTTAACCATCTTCCCTGTCCCTGCTGAAGAAAAGCAGGCCCAAACCATGATGCTGCCACCACCATGTTTTACAGTGGGGATGGTATGTTCAGTGTGATGAGCTGTGTTGCTTTTACGCCAAACATAACGTTTTGCATTGTTGCCAAAAAGTTCAATTTTGGTTTCATCTGACCAGAGCACCTTCTTCCACATGTTGGGTGTGTCTCCCAGGTGGCTTGTGGCAAACTTTAAACGACACTTTTTATGGATATCTTTAAGAAATGGCTTTCTTCTTGCCACTCTTCCATAAAGACCAGATTTGTGCAATATACGACTGATTGTTGTCCTATGGACAGAGTCTCCCACCTCAGCTGTAGATCTCTGCAGTTCATCCAGAGTGATCATGGGCCTCTTGGCTGCATCTCTGATCAGTCTTCTCCTTGTATGAGCTGAAAGTTTAGAGGGACGGCCAGGTCTTGGTAGATTTGCAGTGGTCTGATACTCCTTCCATTTCAATATTATCGCTTGCACAGTGCTCCTTGGGATGTTTAAAGCTTGGGAAATATTTTTGTATCCAAATCCGGCTTTAAACTTCTTCACAACAGTATCTCGGACCTGCCTGGTGTGTTCCTTGTTCTTCATGATGCTCTCTGCGCTTTTAACGGACCTCTGAGACTATCACAGTGCAGGTGCATTTATACGGAGACTTGATTACACACAGGTGGATTGTATTTATCATCATTAGTCATTTAGGTCAACATTGGATCATTCAGAGATCCTCACTGAACTTCTGGAGAGAGTTTGCTGCACTGAAAGTAAAGGGGCTGAATAATTATGCACGCCCAATTTTTCAGTTTTTGATTTGTTAAAAAAGTTTGAAATATCCAATAAATGTCGTTCCACTTCATGATTGTGTCCCACTTGTTGTTGATTCTTCACAAAAAAATACAGTTTTATATATTTATGTTTGAAGCCTGAAATGTGGCAAAAGGTCGCAAAGTTCAAGGGGGCCGAATACTTTCGCAAGGCACTGTAACTTCCCATAAAACCTAGCGGTCAAACAGGGAAATGGTTCCAATCACTGTTCCACCAGTTCATTTTTCACATTGGGGATTTTAAGAAAAACTTAAAATAAGGGCTGTGTTTCGTGTAGACTTACTCTGGCGTGACTTTTTGATACCCGTGTAAATCTCTCTCTGACAAGGTGACTTTTAGCAATATATTTGCCTGTATTTACCCTTAATTGCAGATGGTCTATTCCAGAAGACTGAAGCCAAGGCAGCACACTGTTCCCACACCTGCCCCATATTGTTTGGTACTGTATGTGTCTTTAGGTTCCTATTCATATGTAGGCTATTGTACTAGCCTGAGTGGTGGTCTTTGATGTGTAGTACTTTGTCTCTTAGTTTATCAGGTGTCAACTTTGAATCCAATCGAAGCCACAGATTGTTAACTTCTTGCACTTTGAGAGTAAGCATCCCAAGTCTCCAGTGGTCCCAGTACCGGTTGATGTGCAGGCCTAAGTGACCACACAAACTCAGATGGACCTACAGCTGAGGTAAGAATCTTCCATCATTCACACACAGTAGACCGTGTAAACCACCATGCTGTCAACAAAATGCTGTTCTCAATTCTTAAATTGTATTATGTTTGGCTCAGTCTGTGGAAACGCTGTCATCGTCTGTAATGTGATTCACCACACACGATGACTACGATTTGAATGCCGCAGCTGAGACAGAATGACGTCAACTTCTGACATTTTGGAATTCTCTATCTAAAACCCACCCTACCTATACCCATTTTCCATATACCGCTTCCTTCACTTGTTCTTCTCCTGATTGGATAAACATCGAGTCTCAGTAGCACATTTAAAACTGTTGTGTACTGTTTTTGATACGTGTTTTTCACCTGTGTAATGCTGTCCTCCTGCTCATTCTGGTGACTGAATGCAGGGGTAAATGTGCTGCTCGCAGTTAACAGCCTCAACATGGACCTAAATTGACAAGAAGGGTGTTGATATAGCTGCTTTTTAGCATGGCTTCCTTGTTTTGAGTCTGTTGACCTAGTATTTTATATTAAATCTACCTTACACATCCCGTTGTTTTCTCTGATCTTCACTTAAAAGTCATATGTTATGTATAAAAACATGGAAGCATTGTTTACTATTTTGATCTCTTTAAAACAATGTAATTGTGGGAGTTCAGGTGTTTTACATGATTGATGGGTGCATTCTTGTCAATTATATACACTTATTCATTCATGATTATGGATTTTTTATTTATGTTACTAGGCAAGTGAGACAGCCTAGAAACACTGGGTTAACTGCCTGTTCAGGGGCAGAACGACATATTTATACCTTGTCAGCTCGGGGATTTGAACTTGCAACCTTTCGGTTACTAGTCCAACACTCTAACCACTAGGCTACCCTGCGTTCTGCAATAAGTTCATCTGGCTTTGAATCTGCAACAGAACATGTCAACAAGTTAGCTCTGAATTGCTTTAATACAGCAGTGCATGCTGACACCATTAATTGAAAATGATTTTACTTCGTTCATATACACTATATATACAAAAGTATGTGGACAACCCTTCAAATCAGTGGATTCGGCTATTTCAGCCACACCCGTTGCTGACAGGTGTATAAAATCGAGCACACCGCCATGCAATCTCCATAGACAAACATTGGCAGTAGAATGGCCTTACTGAAGAGCTCAGTGACTTTCAACGTTGTACCATCATAGGATGCCACCTTTCCAACATGTCAGTTCGTCAAATTTCTGCCCTGCTAGAGCTGCTCCGGTCAATTGTATGTGCTGTTATTGTGAAGTGGAAACGTCAAGGAGCAACAACATGAAGTGATAGGCAACATAAGCTCACAAAACGGGACCGCCGTCCTCAGTTGCAACACTCACTACCGAGTTCCAAACTACCTCTTTTCAAATCAAATCAAATCAAATCAAATCAAATCAAATGTTATTTGTCACATACACATGGTTAGCAGATGTTAATGCGAGTGTAGCGAAATGCTTGTGTTTCTAGTTCCGACAATGCAGTAATAACCAACAAGTAATCTAACTAACAATTCCAAAACTACTGTCTTGTACACAGTGTGAGGGGATAAAGAATATGTACATAAGGATATATGAATGAGTGATGGTACAGAGCAGCATAGGCAGATACAGTAGATTGTATCGAGTACAGTATATACATATGAGATGAGTATGTAAACAAAGTGGCATAGTTAAAGTGGCTAGTGATACATGTATTACATAAGGATACAGTCGATGATATAGAGTACAGTATATACGTATGCCTATGAGATGAATAATGTAGGGTAAGTAACATTATATAAGGTAGCATTGTTTAAAGTGGCTAGTGATATATTTACATCATTTCCCATCAATCCCATTATTAAAGTGGCTGGAGTTGAGTCAGTGTCAGTGTGTTGGCAGCAGCCACTCAATGTTAGTGGTGGCTGTTTAACAGTCTGATAGCCTTGAGATAGAAGCTGTTTTTCAGTCTCTCGGTCCCAGCTTTGATGCACCTGTACTGACCTCGCCTTCTGGATGATAGCGGGGTGAACAGGCAGTGGCTCGGGTGGTTGATGTCCTTGATGATCTTTATGGCCTTCCTGTGACATCGGGTGGTGTAGGTGTCCTGGAGGGCAAGTAGTTTGCCCCCGGTGATGCGTTGTGCAGACCTCACTACCCTCTGGAGAGCCTTACGGTTGAGGGCGGAGCAGTTGCCGTACCAGGCGGTGATACAGCCCGCCAGGATGCTCTCGATTGTGCATCTGTAGAAGTTTGTGAGTGCTTTTGGTGACAAGCCGAATTTCTTCAGCCTCCTGAGGTTGAAGAGGCGCTGCTGCGCCTTCTTCACAATGCTGTCTGTGTGAGTGGACCAATTCAGTTTGTCTGTGATGTGTATGCCGAGGAACTTAAAACTTGCTACCCTCTCCACTACTGTTCCATCAATGTGGATAGGGGGGTGTTCCCTCTGCTGTTTCCTGAAGTCCACAATCATCTCCTTAGTTTTGTTGACGTTGAGTGTGAGGTTATTTTCCTGACACCACACTCCGAGGGCCCTCACCTCCTCCCTGTAGGCCGTCTCGTCGTTGTTGGTAATCAAGCCTACCACTGTTGTGTCGTCCGCAAACTTGATGATTGAGTTGGAGGCGTGCGTGGCCACGCAGTCGTGGGTGAACAGGGAGTACAGGAGAGGGCTCAGAACGCACCCTTGTGGGGCCCCAGTGTTGAGGATCAGCGGGGAGGAGATGTTGTTGCCTACCCTCACCACCTGGGGGCGGCCCGTCAGGAAGTCCAGTACCCAGTTGCACAGGGCGGGGTCGAGACCCAGGGTCTCGAGCTTGATGACGAGCTTGGAGGGTACTATGGTGTTGAATGCCGAGCTGTAGTCAATGAACAGCATTCTCACATAGGTATTCCTCTTGTCCAGATGGGTTAGGGCAGTGTGCAGTGTGGTTGAGATTGCATCGTCTGTGGACCTATTTGGGCGGTAAGCAAATTGGAGTGGGTCTAGGGTGTCAGGTAGGGTGGAGGTGATATGGTCCTTGACTAGTCTCTCAAAGCACTTCATGATGACGGAAGTGAGTGCTACGGGGCGGTAGTCGTTTAGCTCAGTTACCTTAGCTTTCTTGGGAACAGGAACAATGGTGGCCCTCTTGAAGCATGTGGGAACAGCAGACTGGTATAGGGATTGATTGAATATGTCCGTAAACACACCGGCCAGCTGGTCTGCGCATGCTCTGAGGGCGCGGCTGGGGATGCCGTCTGGGCCTGCAGCCTTGCGAGGGTTAACACGTTTAAATGTCTTACTCACCTCGGCTGCAGTGAAGGAGAGACCGCAAGTTTTCGTTGCAGGCCGTGTCAGTGGCACTGTATTGTCCTCAAAGCGGGCAAAAAAGTTATTTAGTCTGCCTGGGAGCAGGACATCCTGGATTTCTGGATTTCTTCCTGTAGTCCGTGATTGACTGTAGACCCTGCCACATGCCTCTTGTGTCTGAGCCGTTGAATTGAGATTCTACTTTGTCTCTGTACTGACGCTTAGCTTGTTTGATAGCCTTGCGGAGGGAATAGCTGCACTGTTTGTATTCGGTCATGTTACCAGACACCTTGCCCTGATTAAAAGCAGTGGTTCGCGCTTTCAGTTTCACACGAATGCTGCCATCAATCCACGGTTTCTGGTTAGGGAATGTTTTAATCGTTGCTATGGGAACGACATCTTCAACGCACGTTCTAATGAACTCGCACACCGAATCAGCGTATTCGTCAATGTTGTTGTCTGACGCAATACGAAACATGTCCCAGTCCACGTGATGGAAGCAGTCTTGGAGTGTGGAGTCAGCTTGGTCGGACCAGCGTTGGACAGACCTCAGCGTGGGAGCCTCTTGTTTTAGTTTCTGTCTGTAGGCAGGGATCAACAAAATGGAGTCGTGGTCAGCTTTTCCGAAAGGGGGGCGGGGCAGGGCCTTATATGCGTCGCGGAAGTTAGAGTAACAATGATCCAAGGTCTTTCCACCCCTGGTTGCGCAATCGATATGCTGATAAAATTTGGGGAGTCTTGTTTTCAGATTAGCCTTGTTAAAATCCCCAGCTACAATGAATGCAGCCTCCGGATAAATGGTTTCCAGTTTGCAAAGAGTCAAATAAAGTTCATTCAGAGCCAACGATGTGTCTGCTTGGGGGGGTATATAGACGGCTGTGATTATAATCGAAGAGAATTCTCTTGGTAGATAATGCGGTCTACATTTGATTGTGAGGAATTCTAAATCAGGTGAACAGAAGGATTTGAGTTCCTGTATGTTTCTTTCATCACACCATGTCACGTTAGTCATAAGGCATACGCCCCCGCCCCTCTTTTTACCAGAAAGATGTTTTTTCCTGTCTGCGCGATGCGTGGAGAAACCTGTTGGCTGCACCGCTTCGGATAGCGTCTCTCCAGTAAGCCACGTTTCCGTGAAGCAAAGAACGTTACAGTCTCTGATGTCCCTCTGGAATGCTACCCTTGCTCGGATTTCATCAACCTTGTTGTCAAGAGACTGGACATTGGCAAGAAGAATGCTAGGGAATGGTGCACGATGTGCCCGTCTCCGGAGTCTGACCAGAAGACCGCCTCGTTTCCCTCTTTTTCGGAGTCGTTTTTTTGGGTCGCTGCATGGGATCCACTCCGTTGTCCTGTTTGTAAGGCAGAGCACAGGATCCGCGTCGCGAAAAGCGTATTCTTGGTCGTACTGATGGTGAGTTGACGCTGATCTTATATTCAGTAGTTCTTCTCGACTGTATGTGATGAAACCTAAGATGACCTGGGGTACTAATGTAAGAAATAACACGTAAAAAAACAAAAAACTGCATAGTTTCCTAGGAACGCGAAGCGAGGCGGCCATCTCTGTCGGCGCCGGAAGTAAAAGGAAGCAACGTCGGGAGATTCATGAAATGGGTTTCCATGGCCGAGCAGCCGCACACGAGATCACCATGCGCAATGCCAAATGTCGGCTGGAGTGGTGTAAAGCTCGCCAACATTGGACTCTGGAGCAGTGGAAACGCATTCTATGGAGTGATGAATCACGCTTCACCATCTGGCAGTCCGAAGGACGAATCTGGGTTTGGCGGATGCCAGGAGAACGCTACCTGCTCGAGTGCATAGTGCCAACTGTAAAGTTAGGCATTTTTGCAATTCGTTCCAATCACTAGCAGCAGAGAACTGGGAGGAAATGCGGCCAAAGGAGGTGTTGGCTTTGGGGATGACCAGTGAGATATACCTGCTGGAGTGCATGGTAAGGGTGGGTGTTGTTATCGTGACCAGTGAGCTGAGATAAGGAGGAGCTTTACTTAGCATAGACTTGTAGATGACCTGGAGCCAGTGGGTATGGCAACGAATATGTAGCGAGTGCCAGCCGACTAGAGCATACAGGTCGCAGTGGTGGGTGGTATAAGGCGGTTTGGTAACAAAATGGATGGCACTGTGATAGACTGCATCCAATTTGTTGAGTAGAGTATTGGAAGCTATTTTGTAGATGACGTCGCCGAAGTCGAGGATCGGTAGGATAGTCAGTTTTACTAGGGTAAGTTTGGCAGCGTGAGTGAAGGAGGCTTTGTTGCGAAATACACAGCCGATTCTAGATTTGATTTTGGATTGGAGATGTTTGATGTGAGTCTGGAAGAAGAGTTTACAGTCTAGCCAGACACCTAGGTATTTGTAGTTGTCCACGTATTCTAGGTCAGAACCGTCCAGAGTAGTGATGCTAGTCGGGTGGGCGGGTATGGGCAGTGAACAATTGAAAAGCATGCATTTGGTATTGCTTGTGTTTAAGAGCAGTTGGAGGCCACGTAAGGAGTGTTGTATGGCATTGAAGCTCATTTGGAGGTTAGTTAACACAGTGTCCAAAGAAGGGCCAGATGTATACAGAATGGTGTCGTTTGCGTAGAGGTGGATCAGGGAATCACCCGCAGCAGGAGCGACATCGTTGATATATACAGAGAAAAGAGTCGGCCCGAGAATTGAACCCTGTGGTACCCCCATAGACTGCCAGAGGTCCGGACAACAGGCCCCCCCGATTTTACACACCGAATGAGGGTATTTTGCTAATAATCATCTAGTCTAGTGGTCATGGCACCTTGTACATATCTGACTGCTACTAGGATAGTATTCTGTACGAGACAAGACCAAATGCATAAGACAACAAATATTATTTTATTTAACTAAGGAACAATATATAAAAAACAATATATTTCGTTTTGGATCAAGGTAGCTAGTAGCTAGCTAGCTGATAGCAAAGGTGTGCTAGTGATGACGTGCAGGAGCTGGCAAGGATTTGTAGTCTTGCATGATGTCCACTTTGACGCTAATAAGCATTTTCAAATCAGAGATTAATTGAGCCAAATATATTGATATAAGTCACCTTTTCCAAAAGATGTACACGGTTATCGAAACGTCACACTAGGGAAATCCTACAGACCTTGTTTGAAGAAGTTCTAAAATCCTCTATGGTAAAAATGAATGGTGAATAAAATGACCACTAGGTTTTATGACGTCCACTGTGACATAAGGAACCACTGAAATTCTTATGAAAACTCACTAAATACAAAACACCTATTTTACATAAGCCCATCGCTCCTCTGGGAGCATAGGCCATTACAAATTGGTCTTCCCCAGCGCATTCCATCCCGGTTTCCCTTGTATCTGCCTCAAGCTCCCGCCTCCAGGTGTTTCTCGGGCGCCCCCTTTTCCCTTGTGCATTCCAGGATAGTGTTAGCCTGGTGATGTTGGGAGGGGGGCTTTTGGAGGATGTGGCTGATCTATCCCCCTCTTCTCCTCCAGATCCCCTCATCCACTGGAACCTGTCTGGTGCGCTTCCTCATTTTGCTCTGTAAATAAAACCTGCCAGCCATATCCATTAGTAGTACATTTATTGGAAAAAATATACAACCAATTAGACAGATGTTTCAGTCCAGAAATGTAACAGAAAGCAAATTATTTTATGTTTTATAACCTTTTTATTTTCATACATTTGAAAATGTGCACAATATTCACTAACCATACTAACCACATTTAAAGACATGGGAATAATGTGTAGGTTTCCATCAACATGAAATCATGGAACAACATTAACAGGATAACTACAGTAACTACAGTTAGAAAACTGGAGGTACATTTAAATGTAAAAAAGAAAGAAAGAAAACCTTGCTTCTTTATCTTATTTTACAACTCGTATTCACTTGGTGAGAAATTCAAAATGAATAAAAGGAAAAACCTCGTCAGCACCATTTGCTTGAGTCTCACCCCATTAACATTCAAATCCCATTTAATGGCGCCAAAAGTGGCAAATTAATATTTTTGACTCAATGTTCAAAAGAGTGAGTCAGCCTCAAACATGCTTAAAAATCTTGCAGATTTAACAAAAAAAATCAATCTGCTTTAATTTTAGCAGGTACAGTATGGCAAACTGTACAGTTTAGACAACTCCCACCTAAACACTTGTGCACCAGAATCCTCAATCATGACACCCTTAGTTGGGCCATTGAATGTCACACCATCCTTCATATACACCCTTTCCAGCAGACAAATAGTTAATAGAAAGGGGCCATTGTATTGTAAAAGAATTCATGCCAAATAACTGAGAAAATAATCTGCCACTCCTTGTGTGGTCAAAACAGATTGCAAGAGTCTTTCCCGGACAATTGTCAACTTCACTCTGCCCCCTCTGAACAGAACAGTGAGATGATTGGCCAGTGTCCTCATTGACTTTTAAATCGATAGTTCCTCTTTCCTTAACCTGATATCTGATGTTCTGCATACAATACACCTCGCTTGATGTTATTCTGTATAGAAAATTCGATTTAAAACTATTATTTAAATATAAAGGTGATAATTAAAAAGTATTTATTGTTGATATTGATATCTAGCACTGACCATTATTTTCCTGTAGAAATGCTCAAGAGAAGAAGTCCAGTAAAAACCTACACTTGTGACTTAAGTCCTCGGTCCCGTTCGCAATCAAAATATAGCATATGAGGTAAATACGTCAACTGTTATAAATTGTGCATGAACATTGCTCATTTCTATGGTATGATTTGAGGGGTATGGGCGCTCATGCTACAAATTTATTTCGCACTGAAAATGTTTCTCATGAATAGATAGATATACATTGTTGCTTAGTACAAACTTGATTCAGACCACTGGTTAGGAAACACCATTACCCAGATGGCAACTGCCCAGGATGGAGCACAAAGCAGGTTTGAGAATTCCAATTGGAACCAACAAAACAAGAGCCAGGCTCATAGCAAGGCCATTTTCCTCCAACATTTTTATTTGTAGCACTTCAGACACACATCAATCATACAGAATTGTTTCCTGTCCAATGTGTCCTGCACTGAGGGGCAGTTTCAGTGGAAGTTCAGAGTTTGTGCTGGTAAGGATGTGATGTAAGAGCTGGATGAGACATTAAGCAGATGGGTTTCTGTGGGGTTGATTGTTGATCTCAGTGATGGGCCTGAAGGTTCATTGTGGTGATGGTTCCACCTGGGGGTGGAGGTGGGAAGTCTGGGGATGTACGGCTCATGGCCTGGGGGGGATTGGAGACGCGTCTCTGCTGGCCTGGAAGTCCTATTTGTGGGGCTGGGAGAGTGGGCTCAGGAGGGGGTGTAGGAGCTGGTATCAGGGAGGGTGCTGTGCTGCTCTTCCTGGGGCGAGCTGTCTGCCTGGCGCAGGGCAATGACCGCCGCTGAGTACTTGCACTTGGGAGAGCCGCACTCACAGCTAAAGTGCTTCCCCTTGATGTCCCAGAAATGGTCGCCGTAGTCAAACCTGAGAGAGGAGGGTTGGGTCAAAAAGAGCGAGTTAGATGAATCTAGAATCAAGCTACCTAATCTTGATTTTAGGGAGAACAAAGGCATTGTCTAAAAATTTATGAAAGGCTTAAACATAGAATGACAAACTTAAATATACATACAGGGTAATAACTTCCAAAGACTGGTAATAACATCACCTTTTGTCAAGTAAAGCATATAATATGACCCTTACCCTAGCTCTTCCCCAGCCTTGATGGTCTCGCAGGCGAAGAACGCGATATGGGGGAAGCGCAAGTCCTGGTGTGCCGTGAAAACCCGGCAGGGGAACAGGTTCGGCTCGCACATGTGGTTAATGAACCGGCTGATGTTGCCATAGAAACGGGCGTCGATACAGTACACGTCACCCTCCTGCGACCAAAGAACACACATAAATGGATCATAATGAAAAAAGCAGGTTCGGCATAATCTGCAGTGGTAATTCTTCACGGGCAAAGATATCAAACAGATCAAGACAAAGGAGATGATTGTGGACTACAGGAAAAAGAGGATCAAGCACGCCCCCATTCTCATTGACGGGGCTGCAGTGGAGCAGGTCCACATCACCAACAAACTAACATGGTCAAGCACACCATGACAGTCGTGAAGCGGGCACGACAAAACCCATTCCTCAGGAGAATTAAAAGATTTGGCATGGGTCCTCAGATCCTCAAAATGTTATACAGCTGCAACAGCAAGAGCATGGTTGCATCACTGCCTGGTATGGCAACTGCTCGGCCTCCGACCGCAAGGCACTACAGAGGGTAGTGCGAACTGCCCAGTACATCACTGGGGCCAAGCTTTCTGCCATCCAGGACCTCTATAGCAGGCGGTGTCAGAGGAAGGCCCTAAAAATTGTCAAAGACTCCAGCCACCCTACTCATTGACTGTTCTCTCTGCTACCACACGGCAAGCGGTACCGGAGGGCCAAATCTAGGTCCAAGAGGCTTCTAAACAGCTTCTACCCCCAAGCCATAAGACTCATGAACATCTAGTCAAATGGCTACCCAAACATTTTGCATTCCCCGCTCCACACCACTGCCACTCTCTGTTGTCATCTATGCCTAGTCACTTTTAATTAACTCTACCTACAGTGCCTTGCGAAAGTATTCGGCCCCCTTGAACTTTGCGACCTTTTGCCACATTTCAGGCTTCAAACATAAAGATATAAAACTGTATTTTTTTGTGAAGAATCAACAACAAGTGGGACACAATCATGAAGTGGAACGACATTTATTGGATATTTCAAACTTTTTTAACAAATCAAAAACGGAAAAATTGGGCGTGCAAAATTATTCAGCCCCCTTAAGTTAATACTTTGTAGCGCCACCTTTTGCTGCGATTACAGCTGTAAGTCGCTTGAGGTATGTCTCTATCAGTTTTGCACATCGAGAGACTGAAATTTTTTCCCATTCCTCCTTGCAAAACAGCTCGAGCTCAGTGAGGTTGGATGGAGAGCATTTGTGAACAGCAGTTTTCAGTTCTTTCCACAGATTCTCGATTGGATTCAGGTCTGGACTTGGACTTGGCCATTCTAACACCTGGATGTGTTTATTTTTGAACCATTCCATTGTAGATTTTGCTTTATGTTTTGGATCATTGTCTTGTTGGAAGACAAATCTCCGTCCCAGTCTCAGGTCTTTTGCAGACTCCATCAGGTTTTCTTCCAGAATGGTCCTGTATTTGGCTCCATCCATCTTCCCATTAATTTTAACCATCTTCCCTGTCCCTGCTGAAGAAAAGCAGGCCCAAACCATGATGCTGCCACCACCATGTTTGACAGTGGGGATGGTGTGTTCAGGCTGATGAGCTGTGTTGCTTTTACGCCAAACATAACGTTTTGCATTGTTGCCCAAAAGGACCTGCCTGGTGTGTTCCTTGTTCTTCATGATGCTCTCTGCGCTTTTAACGGACCTCTGAGACTATCACAGTGCAGGTGCATTTATACGGAGACTTGATTACACACAGGTGGATTGTATTTATCATCATTAGTCATTTAGGTCAACATTGGATCATTCAGAGATCCTCACTGAACTTCTGGAGAGAGTTTGCTGCACTGAAAGTAAAGGGGCTGAATAATTTTGCACGCCCAATTTTTCAGTTTTTGATTTGTTAAAAAAGTTTGAAATATCCAATAAATGTCGTTCCACTTCATGATTGTGTCCCACTTGTTGTTGATTCTTCACAAAAAAATACAGATTTATATCTTTATGTTTGAAGCCTGAAATGTGGCAAAAGGTCGCAAAGTTCAAGGGGGCCAAATACTTTCGCAAGGCACTGTACATGAACATACTACCTCAACTAACCGGTGTACATGGACTCTGTACTTGCACCCCCCTGTATACGTTATTTTTTACTGCTGCTCTTAAATGACTTGTTACTTTTAGCTCTTATTCTTATCCATATTCTTTTTAAACTGCACTGTTGGTTAGGGGCTCATAAGTAAGCATTTCACTGTAAGGTCTACATCTGTTGTATTTGGCACGTGTGACTAATAAAATTAGATTCGAATAGCACAAAGTAAGACAATAATCGTAGAATAGCAGAGTGTTTTAGAAACAAGTCCAGGAAAGGCCTCAAGAGACAAGAATACAATTAATTTATCACTGGGTAACAGATTGAAATCTGCCTGCAAAGCACTGCAGATCCCACTGCAATTACAGTGGTCCAAGTTGAGATACCTAGTTACATTTTGGATTTGTCCTAAAGTTAGCCAGCAAGATTTAATGACATTCATGAGCACTGATCCCTACCTTGCTGTCTAGGTTGAACAGGTAGGAGTCGTTTTCCCTGACATCTGCCTCTGCGTCAGAGATGATCTCCCCCACATACCTGTGGACAGGAAGTGAGGTCAGGGACCCATCAACCCCACAAATAGCAATGCAGCACCACGCACAGATGACTTTGAATGGGAAATCATCTAAGAGCTTGAAGGTGCGGTAAAACTACGCATTGTGAAAGGGGGTATGTCTAGGACTCACTCGCACACAAAGGTTCCCTGGGGAATTTCCTGCAGTGTCCGCACCCCCCAGCCCATACGACTGGTCCGGAACAGCTGGAGCCGGACCCTGAAAAGAAAAACTCTATCAGTATGGATGTACTAACAGCACATTCAACTCGATAAACACATTATCCCGACATGCATTTTGGGATGTCAGATGCATTACAACTTCCAAATGAGTGGTTGCGGTTTGACTGAAAAACATTTTTTCTGATCTAGATGTTATCATCAAGGGTTGAGGAGTGTTGGCTTGGTTGTAAAAATATGGTTGAATGTAGAGACAGGAAATTGGAGGTACCTCAGTCCGTTCTGCACCACGCGGTTCTTGCAGGTTCTCCAGCAGGAGCAGGCGTGGTTACACTCGAAGATGAGGGGCGGTTCCTCACGACAGAACTCCGGGAGCAGACGACCATCCTGAGAAAGGTCATGGAACAGACATGACGATCATAGGAGACCAGCACTTTGTCAACAATAGTGATACTGAAGTGTTGGGTCTTACCTTGTCATACCAACAGCGCAGGCTAAGCTGGCCACACATGCAGCTGCTTGAGGAGCAGTCGTCTTTACACACACAGTACTGTGGATCGCAGAGAGAAAGATGGTAATTTCATCTTTCAGGTCATCAAGTATGATCAACTCTAGGATGGTCTATTCTAGGAGTCGCCAACCATTTCTAGAATGAGAGCTACTTTAAAAAAAATTAAGCATGTCGAGCGCTACGATTTTTTCCCTAGCTTTCAAACATGCACATTCTTCTCTTCTCCTCTGCAACTCTTCCCCGGGGCCTTAGTGTACAAGAGTTTTCTGTCAATATACCTGGTAAAATAATGGTTAAAATCAGATTTTGTTCCCCTAAATTGTTTTATATTTCTAATGTATTTTTTCTGGTTTAATGCTTTAGTTTTTCCATTCTTAAAATTACAATTGTTCATAGAGAAACAACGAAATTGGATGTTGAGTTCATGTCAATGCTTAAATCACATCAGAAGGTAATTTATTTTAGATGAAAACACATTGAGTGCAATTCCCCTTTAATTGTGCATTTGGCCCTAGTGAGGAATGTGCCGATCTAGCGATGGTGCTGTACTCATTTCATGGCAAAGTTTACAAATAATATACATTTGACAGGTAAGCCTACTTTGCAGTTAACATTTAATTGAGAAGGTTTTGTGGAAAGTATTTCCGTCGACCCACAAGACGGTTAACACATCAACTTGCTACACACAGAGTGATAGACAAACACGTGCATCACACAGACAGACAGGCAATAGTGCTGGAAATTAAATAGGCAGACATTGTGTTAGCCACTATTGGCTTAAAAAGACAAACCTAACTAGGCATGGGATAATGTCAATGTTGCATTGATTACATAGTAGCTGGGAGCTTGTGGTGTTGATATTTGTTTATGACAGTTTGCTGTGGAAACCGTGGAAAATTGCATGTACTTTCAGAATTGTTTGGTGAGCTACTCATGTGGGCTGCGAGTTGCTGGAGACCCCTGGTCTACCCAGTCATATGACCTACCTGTAAGTGTGTGATGTTCTTGTCTATGTTCATGGGGGAGGTGACACAGTTGTCTGGGACATATTTGTAGTTATCCGGACAGGGCTCACTGTCCACTGAGTTGACACAGGGGACTGGAACTCCCTCATACCCCCGGGCTATGTCTCTGTGGTGAAAGATGTACTGGTCAGCAAAAAGGTCCCAGTGGATATTATATTATATTTGACAATCGGTCAAAAAGAGGTAGCCACAAGTAGAGGAAAGGGTAGAAAAGGGTACCATGCGTGGATCAGAGACAGAGCATCAGAAAGGTAAACGTGTGAAAGAAATGCATGAACGTTTGAGAGACGGCGATCAAGGAATTCTACCTGTTAAGGACCTTCTCTCCCTGGGTGCTGCTCCTGGCCTCCTTCACCCTCCTGTTAGTCTGCAGGGTGAGCCACACCCTGGAACTGTGGCTGCAGCAGTCTGGCGGCGTCTCCCCCTCACGGTTCTTCAGGTTGACATCAGCCCCGCGAGACAGAAAGAGCCTGAGGGGCCACAGATCATAGCCTTCAACACCATCACTTAACTGCACTAGATGGAATAGTCCTGATGTGGCTACAGCCTCGGTTATAATAGTGGAGGCTACAGCCACAGCAGTGCTGTAGATGGAGATTCTATTACTTATTGCCAAATCACCAGTCATTTCCCCTCAACCTCCACTCACGTGACACATTCGAGCCTGTTCTCCCGTGCAGCGATGTGCAGGGGGGAGTCTCCGTGGATGTTGACAGCATGGAGGTCACACTTGGACTCTAGGAGGAGCTCAGCAATCTCCACACTGCCAGAGAAGGCCGCCCAGTGGAGACAGATGTTCTCCTCCTACAAACAGACAACAGTTAGCAAATTCACGACAAACGACATAGACGACGACAAAGTCAGACAAAAAAAAAAAAATACTCAAGATAGAGCAAAGTAAATTAAACAAAAATAATTTGGCTTGTGGGAGGTCATGAAGACTCTCAGTTAACCCTAGTTACTGACCTTGTCCCTAATGTTGATGTCAGCCCCTTTATTGAGCAGCATCTTCACCTGCTCTAGGTGCTTATACTCTGTTGCCCAAATCATAGCCGTCCAACCGCCATCGTCCTAGAGAGAGTAACACATCACAGCTTTAACAACGGGCCCTTACAGCATGTGATTGCTTCAATGTCCTGGATATAACAATGAGCGGTGTCACTAACCTTCTCCAAGAGATATTATAAGAGGTTGAGGAGGATGTATTACCACAAGGACAAATACTGCCATGACATCGTTCCTGCCATAATGGATCAATACCTGCAGCAAGGTCAAGCACTTCAAATAGAGACATCAAATACCATACTCAGGTTTTTAAACTCTGCAGTACCACAATCATATGGCCTCAGAGTGCCCTTGATGGTGGCACACAAAAGGACCTCTCCTTTTGAAATGCTGGAGCATCCCTGCCACACATCCCTGATATCAGATACATTTTTGAGGCAGAGAAACGTCTGTTTTAGAGATGGCCAGAATAGGAGGTCAACGACAACTGGCTCAGTAGCTTTACACAAACAAATTGGCTTTCACGTCGGCAGGGTAGCCAATGGGGTTGTAATCCTAACTAATGCATGCTGAGAAAGAACGGATCCTTCCACAGCAGCTGCAATGTAAGAGGAAACCATTAGGAGCCCATGTGGAGCGGATGGGAGCAGCACGCCCACCGAGAGGAGAGTCAGGCCCCTACGGAAAGGCTACTAGTGAGAGCACAACACAAACACGGGCCAGAGCAAAACAAGAACTGAATTAACATGAAAGCACTCCTCGTTCTGATTGACTTCAGTGGTACAACCAACACAAGCCATGCTAAGCTATAATCATCTTGAGGGACTAAACATTGTGCAGAATTACGGCTATGCTCACCAAGTTTGTGTTTCACTGGTTTATGACTGAAAAAAGCAGAACTCACCTGACAGTTGATGTCTATGAGTCCTGTGGAGAGGAGATGCTCCACGATGTTATAATGGCCAATCTTAGCAGCTAGGTGGAGACAAGTGAACCCCTCCACATCCTGGAGAACAGAAGGGAGTCCAACACACATTGCTGCCGTCATAAGATTCATACCACTGTAATACAACACAACCCTCGACATAGCCTACTAACAGGGCTTGCATGCTATCAAAACACTATTACCAAAGCCTAAGACAAGAATGGCACTTGAGTTACATACAGCACCATGACAGCCACTGCCCCCATGGAAATATAGACTAATGAAGTCTCCTGGGAGAATGAGGTATGCGTGTCGTTGTGGTGTTAGAGAGGGTGTGTGAACCCACCTTGTGGCTGGCGATGGCTCCTGCCCTCAGTAGGTAGCAGACCGCCTCCAGGTGATTGTTCTCACAGGCCTCCATCAGGGGCGTGCGCTGGTCCTCATCACAGATGTCCAGGTTAGCACCAGACTGGTAGGGAGGGAGGGACAGACCAAAACGAGATCAATCTACTCTGATCCACTCAATGCTGTCGAAATTGATCCATGATAAGATGTTGATGACTGTCCGATTAAAATGATCCACTATAAAGACGTCAACACGTGTGCAACGTAATAACCTGGCGAGTCAACCGATGCCGTGGAACCCATGCTGGAAAGCTTGGTCTCGATGCATGTCCGTGTAATGCAGCGTCTACCCCTTCCCTCATCCACTCCCAGTGGGAACCATAGCCAAGCCTCACCTGAACCAGCAGGTGACAGATATCCTGGTGGCCTGCCTCAGATGCTACATGGAGGGGGGTGCGTCTGCTCTGGCTCTCCATCTTAAAGTTAGGGTCTACCCCATCCACTGGTGGACAGGGATACAGAGGGACATTTGTTATTCACAGAAACCTGACCAGATAATGACGTTTGTTCATTGTTTAATATCTTAGTTAAAAAAAAAAAACACATCTCCCTCACCCAACATGAGCAAGACCTTCTGTATTTCCCCCTGTTTAGCAGAGATAAACAGCTGCTTGGGGTGAAACCGCAGCTTCTTGGGCCTGATGCAGGACACATGGAAGAAGTCAGTCCACAGGAATACACCTTCACAATAACAACAGGAAAATATTGATAGAAAACAGAAATAATTTAACGTGTGCATGAACATGTCACACAGGAAGGTAGCTGAGGAACCCTCAACGTTCTCTTACAGTGCCGTCAGAAAGTATTCAGACCCCTTGACTTTTTCCACTTTACAGCCTTGTCCTAAAATTGCTTTGTTTTTTCCCCCTCCTCATCAATCTACACAAACACACAATACCCCATAATGAAAAACTGAAATATTACATTTACATAAGTATTTTGTTGAGTGTTTACTTTGTTGAAGCATCTTTGGCAGCGATTACAGCCTAGAGTCTTCTTGGGTATGAAGCTACAAGCTTGGCACACCTGTATTTGAGAGTTTATCCAATTCTTCTCTGCAGATCCTCTCAAGCTCGGTCAGGTTGGATGGGGAGCGTCACTGCACAGCTGTTTTTAGGTCTCTCCAGGGATGTTAAATCGGGTTCAAGTCTGGGCTCTTTGTCCTGTTGGAAGGTGAATCTTCGGCCCAGTCTGAGGTCATGAGCGCGGTGGAGCAGCTTTCCATCAAGGATCTCTCTGTACTTTGCTCCGTTCATCTTTCCCTCGATCCCGACTAGTCTCCCAGGCCTTGCCGCTGACAAACATCCCCACAGCATGATGCTGCCACCACTCTGCTTCACCATAGGGATGGTGCCAGGTTTCCTCCAGATGTGACATTTAGCATTCAGGCCAAATAATTGTTTTCATTAGGCCAGAGAACCTTGTTTCTCATGCTGTGTCCTTTAGGTGCCATTTGGCAAACTGCAAGCAGGCTGTCATGTGGATTTTACTTAGGAGTGGCTTCCATCTGGCCACTCTACCATAAAAGCCTGATTGGTGGAGTGCTGCAGAGATGGTTATCCTTCTGGAAGGTTCTCCCATCTCCGCAGAGAAACTCTGGAGCTCTTACAGTGTGACAGAGTCGATTGCTCAGTTTGCCCGGGCGGCCAGCTCTAGGAAGAGTCTTGGTGGTTCCAAACTTCTTCCATTTAAGAGTGATGGAAGCCACTGTGTTCTTGGGGACCTTCAATGCTGCAGAAATGTTTTGGTACCCTTCCACGGATCTGTGCCTCGACACAATCACGGAGCTCTACGGACAATTCCTTCAACCTCACGGCTTGGTTTTTGCTCCTCTGACATGCACTGTCAACTGTGGGACCTTATATAGACAGGTGTGTGCCTTTCCAAATAATGTCCAATCAATTGAATTTACCACAGGTGGACTCAAGGATGATCAATGGAAACAGGATGCATCGGACCTCAATTTCGAGTCTCATAGCAATGGATTTGAATACTAACAGTACCAGCAAAAAGTTTGGACTTCTGGGTTTTTCTTTCTTTTTACTATTTTCTACATTGTAGAATAATAGTGAAGACATCAAAACTATGAAATAGCACATATGGAATCATGTAGTAACCAAAAAAGTGTTAAAACAAATCAAAATATATGTTATATTTGAGATTCTACAAAGTGGCCACCATTTGCCTTCATGACAGCTTTGCACACGCTTGGCATTCTCTCAACAAGCTTGAAGTCTTCCCCCACTATTTTTCGCATAATTATTTTTTCTAAGACAAAACGTTCCCACCTTGTCTAGCGTCATTTGTTTTGTCGACATTTGGGAAGTTCACTGACAAATGTGCCTTTCCATCAGGTGGGTCGTGCCATTTTTTATCTGGCATCGACTACTCGCATAAAAAGGTTGGATCAAAACCTTGTTATTAACACTTAAAGTGGTTAAGAGTGTGAGAGGAGACGGTGACGGGGTGGTAGTGAGAGAGTGAAATACTAATCAGGACAATCAAACAGTTGCATAGTAGAGCAGCACTTTTTAACCTCTCAAACTCTGAGTCTTGGTAGAATGTCTTACTTCTCTGTGTCCAGTGCCAGTAGGATGCTCTCTAAGGTCTCTTTAGGGGCGGCGCCCACTCCTATGCTGATCCCCATGCCCACAGAAGGAGGCAGAACTCCAGTTCTGGAGCCCCCAGGGAAGGAGGAGGTGTCCAGTGTGTGCTCGGGTGGGATTGTGAGAGAGCTGTCTGCTTGGCCACCCAGATCACCTCCCACAGAGAGACAGAATGGACTGGAACACACACAGAAGGGTGACAAATGCCCGATTACTACAACAGAAGAGTGATACTGTTGAAAATACCAGTGTCATCTTTCCAGACTGAAAGGAATACAGGAATAAAAAACAATGTATTGATAAAAACGTGAGATTCGGCTCCTTTCTTTACCTGCTATTGACTGTAATGGAAGCCCCCCCCAACCCATTATTCCCACCAGTGCTGTGAACCTACCCTCCAGTTGTGGTGTCTGCCCTGCCCTCCGCGGTCCTGGGCGTGGCAGGGTCATGTGCAGCACGTGTGGCGGGCACGGTGGAGGTTGTGTCGGCCTTGGCGATGGTTACCTCCTTGGCCTTGCTGGCCTCCTCTCCACAGTGTGGACAGAAGGTCTGGCCCTTCAGTACTGAGGCGCAGGCCTGGTGGAAACGGTGGGAGATGTTGATGTCCGGTTGGCACTCCATGAACGTACCCTACAACCCAAACATACACAGCCAGGTCAGTGTGTCCGCCATTGAAGAATCCCACTGTTTTAACGTTTTCGAAGGCCATAATCACAGAATATATAAAGGCCTTGGCTAGTTCAGTGTTATAAGTAGGGCCAGGTTTTTTTCCCCCTAACCGCTAATAATTAGGACCAAGAGCTTTTCCTGGCTTACTAGAAGACCCTTTCCACTCAGAAATAGATGCAGTGTTTGCCCATTCCCACTCCAGGGAGGTCCCAGTACTCACGGCTCTGCAGAAGAAGCCACAGCCGGGGCAGCACTGGTGCTTGACCATGCCGGCCCGGTGGTCCTCACACAGCACCAGCAGCTGCACAGAGTTTGAGGGACGCATCATCTCATGCTTTAGAACCGCACTCTGACACCGGCTCAGCTGTGAGGAGAAGGCAAGAGGTACGTATGAGTGAGAAACAAAGGCTGAAAAGGGAGAAAGGGGTGGATAATCAGGACGAAGCCAAAGACATAGGGAGAGAATATGATAAGTGGACATAGGGAATGGGATACGTGCAAAAATATGATGAGGCCTAGCATCAAGGCTCACCTGTCGGTCGACGCTCTCCGTGGCCATGCACTTCCTGTCGGCCAGCGTGAGGATCTCCCGACTCTTGGGCGTCTCCATGCGACAGCTGCAGAGGGGCAGCTCCTGCACCATATCTG
Source organism: Oncorhynchus clarkii lewisi (assembly GCF_045791955.1). NCBI lineage: Eukaryota > Metazoa > Chordata > Actinopteri > Salmoniformes > Salmonidae > Oncorhynchus > Oncorhynchus clarkii. Next base: position 15,627,294 of record NC_092175.1, on the reverse strand, counting down.
GCTCCACACTTCCCATAGCCCCAGAAACTCCTGCACAGAGGACCATCCACTCAGCTCATCTGACAGATGTCAATATGACCCTTACTAGACACGGGTTTAATGCGCTTTCCAAGAGTTTATAGAGATTAATTTATAAAGATACAGACTGCCAGAGCTACAATAGTGGTATAGTTCTAGACTCTTGATTATCAGATTTTATATTTCTATGACAGACCACCAGGGGGTGCTCAATGCTGCTCTCATCTGAACCTGTCAGGGAGGACAGAGGCCTTGCCTCATAAAACCAAGACCATTTCAGAGTTTTCAGAAAACTTAAAAAGGTAGTCTATGGATGGGAAAATCTCTGAGAGGAATTATCTTACCAACAGGCAGTTCAGTACACAACTACCCCCATTTCTTCTTATTTCCCCATCACCCACTCCTCTGTGGCCTCACTCACCTGTGTGCAGTGAGGAGAGCAGCTTCTCCTGGGCTTTGAGGTTGAGTAAGTGGAGGGGAACCTCTGTGTACTCCTTATTGAGGCCTGCCTGGTCCTGGGGCTGGGGTCCTGTGCCTGGAAAGGGATGTAGAGTTAGCTAGCACAGGGAGCAGAATGTCAAAAGGTAGGAGATCTCTTCAGATGTTTCCATAATGTTCCTCATAAGGCAGAGCGGTGGGTTACTGTACCAGGGAGTCCCTCAATCTTGGGCTTAGGCTTCCTTTTCCGTTTCCTGGATGGCCGGAGCCAGGCGCTGTCTCCCTTTACTTTCTTTTTCAATCTCTTCTTCACGCTGGATTCCGAGCTCTGTGTGTAAAGCAGATCATTTGAGAGATGTATTCTCTCCAATGTCAATCAATGTACCCCTCCTCAGTCTGATGGTGGAACAACATGACTGAGGACAAGACTGTGCTTTGATAACGTTTGGGTTCGCAAAAACACTCACTTATGTCATCCTAATCAAAGGACTCAAAGAAGGGAAAAGAGTTGTGTAATCTTACCAAGTCAGACTCGTTCTCCTCTTCTTCCTCTTCAGCTGATTCCTCAGAGTCCGGCTCCTCTCCCTGAACCGACAAGTATAACACAATGTCAAAGAGGTTTGGCCATTTGCAAAGAAAATTAATTGCATTTCCTACCTTAACGTGTGGTTCTAAACCTGTGATATCTATGAATGTAATAGAAGCATCATTTTATCAAGGTTCTCAACTGGGGTGCAGACAGACCAACTAAGATTTCAACCTGAAGGGCAAGGCATGATGTTCGACTCTTCTCCTGGCCCGTGGGGACACCTTCCTCTCCACCCTGCTCCTCCTCCTCCTCCCATTCCTCTCCATCTTCCAAATCTTCCTCCTCTGACTCATTCTCCATCCTTTCCCCGTTGACGTGTGCTACCTCTTTAGGCTGGGAGGGGGAGCAGAGAAATATTACAACATGATGCTGACAGCCAAATATCCAAATTCTAATACATTTTCTCCCAATTTCCATTAAATTCTAAAACAGTTAAGATAGTCTATGGAGGAGAGATGAAACCTGTGTGCTCTCAGTTGATTGTTGAAGTTGACTAAACATCTCCACCACTGTCAGCTGCCTCAGCACTTTGGTTTTCTTCTTGGGGACCAGACTGTACGTTCCCATCTTCCTTTTCTTCTTCCTCGATGCCGACGCTGCTGGAAAAGAGCAACCAACTGAGCCTCAAGAAGCCATGAACCTCTTAAGCTACGTCGCAGTACACACAGATTTTATTCATACTCCTCTGGCGTTTGCAGCCTTGAAATAAGTAGATAGCCTCCAGTAAGCAAAGTACTGCCATTACATTGTTGTTGTGTGTGATGTTCGCCTTGTACCCTCTCCCATGTACTGTAGGCCCCAGTGCTGTCTCACTGACCTGTCTGGGACTTGGCTGTGGCTGCAGCCGGCAAGTCGTTTTGGCTCTGAGGTAGCTGGTTCTGGGAGGTGGATGTCTTCTCCTCCTCTGGTCCATTCAGACTCTCCTCGTCTGCACCGTTTGGTTCTGTTAATGCCCTGTTTAGAAGCTACGGCGATAAAGAATATATTAGTGAATCAGAATTTCACTCATGTGTCTCACGGAAATACCTGAACCATTCATCGACTCTCTCTTTACTAGGCTAATACTAGCTACCTTTAGTGTCTGGTTGGACGCTGGCCTGGACATGGTCTTGCGTGCTCGGTGTATGGCGATGGACAGCGGAGAGGGGGCGGGGGAGTCGCTAGGGGACGTGCCATTTTTAGTCTCTGTGTCTGAGTCCCCCTGTCCCGACGGGGAGCCGGCCTGGTGGTTGTCAGTTCTTAGTGCACCAGGACTGTGGGCATGCCCTGCTGCGGAGGACAGGAAGGTTGTGGTGGTGTGTCCCACCATTGTGGTGCCGGAGGGCAACCAGCTAGTCCTGTGTGGGGCAGCCACCAAGCCTGTCCCCGTTGTAGACCCCCCCTCCTGCTGCTGCTGCTTGCTGAGGATGTATCCATTACTCCCAGTGACGGAACCGTGAGGTGGGTCGGTCTCCAACATCCCATTCTCTGTGACCACCTGAGACTTGTTGCCCAGGGAGACCAGGGGGGTGGGGCACTGGTGTCCGTTCCCCACCTCTGCGCTCTCATAGGTTCCGTTTGGCTCCGCCTCTGCTCCGGGGGAGGATACCAGTCTGGAAGCTACCTCCTCGTTTCTCAATGTGTCTGGAAAGGTAGATATCAGTCAGTCTCACAGTATGGTCTTATGTTAGGTTAGCTCAAGAGACGAAGACTAGGAGTAAACCTTACCATGTTTAGCTGTAATGGCTTTAAAGATGAGCTCACCTCCTTCCTCCTCTCGGTCCCCAGGTGATTCCATCCTCTCCTCGATGGACTCCCCTTTACCCAATCTGCCTTCGGCCAGACCTGTGGGCTGACAGCACACACAAACTGCTAACTCTATGCCCAGTGTCAAGAACACAGCTATATGGTCAGAGAATTTCATATAGCCTACAAAAGCGTGCTGGACAATTAACAGCCTTGCTACGCCAAATACAAGCCTACTCTGTTTAGAGAGGTTACAGACCAGCAGAAGGCACTCATAAACCTAAGTATGTCCACAATTTCCCTAGATTTTTAAGCTTGAAGTATGTGAAATTTATGTTCTGTGTCTGTTATGGCTGAAATAGCCTGCAATTCTGTGTGGCTATAACAGACACAGAACAGAACTCTTATGAACAACACTACAAAGCCTAATGGGTTGTTCCACCTGAGAAAAGTACAAGCATTATTTTGTTGAAATATAATTTTCTCTGAGAAATTAAGCTAATTGACTGACCCAAATTGGCCATTTTCATTTATAGGACTCATATAATATTCAATAAATATAGTACCTAACATCTGATTTGGACAAAACTTATTCTGAACAATGAATAAGACATGAGGAATACATTTTAAAAAAAAAACATGGCCAAAAGCCACCCACGGACCCTACACCAAGCCCACCAACGGCCAGTAGTAGTAGTATGAAGCTGCGGCTTGGTGTATTGTTTATTCATACTATGTAATGTATTCTTAGTGAATATGGTGATGACCCCCCTGTTCAGAGAAATTAGCCCAGCTTGCATTTTCCCCATAAGTGTGTAAGTACCATGGTTTGCCCACCAGATGTCACTGTTCCTGCCACATTCTTTTATCACATTTTCTGGTGTCTTGCGTTTATTAATAAATGGATAACAACATTTTCTCTGCCACTTTGGGTAGAAAACCAATAGCTTTTGCTCATGATGAAAATAAATATTATGGCCATCCTCACAAGTCAAGCCAGTCCTCCACGAAATAAATTCAGTTTGTCCTTTTCTTAGGCTTAATCTGTGTCCAGGAAATAGCCCATGTGTGTGGGTTATTCCCTTCAATAAAAGTCTGGATTAGTTAGACCATTCCTGGTGCACAAGCAAACCATTAGGCTTCAGCAGTTCTAATGGTTTCAATGTTCTTCAAATGGTAAATGTCCCAAATACACACACACTGTATAGTGTTTTGCAATGGGTTGGATTTAATGGTAAATGTCACCAATCACATGACAGAGATGTTTGCTAATAATTTTTATTGAAAAACACAACTACCATGCAATGGTTTATAATTGTATTATTTTATTAGGGTTCTCACATTTTAGTCCCTAGGCAATTTTTCAATCCCAAAAAATTGCAATTAACAGAAATGTCCGTATTTATTTTATTTGTTTTACTAATTGACTGATGTCGGTTCAATTATTTGAATTCCATTTAGTTCTGTGAGCACAACGCGCAGTTTCTCTAGAGACAAATCAGATCAAGCGCAAACTGTGGGATGTAGTAGGGAGTTGTAGTGTCCAACAGGCCAATATTCGACATAGTTTAGCACAGAACACATTGTAATTAACAACAATGACCATAATCCATTGCGCGCCTACTTGTCCTGTGTGTGGAGCAGACACGGAGAGAAGAGACGGAAGACGTGTGATGGAGGGGGATAGAGAGCAGCTTCTTCGCGAGGGGACACACAGACATACATTGTTTTGTCTATTGTTTGTATTATTTTTTGTTGTTGCATTGTTTGTGTATCATGGTATTTTAAAATGTGACTGTCCTTGTCTATCAGTGTATCAGTGTTTCGTTACTTGTCATATTGTGTGTTTAATTGTGGACCCCAGGAAGAGTAGCTGCTGCTTCAGCATTGGGGATCCAAATAAACAAATACCTGAAAACACATTATCTAAGTGATAAGATAAGATACTTGGTATTCAGCAGTCACAAAAGTGTGCCTACTAAAATAGTGATTTTGTTTGACAGGATAGGCAGGAGCTCTATAGAGATGAGATGACTTGGAAAGAAATAATAAAATAAAACAAACGTAATATACAAAACTATTTTATTAAAGTACAGTAATGGGATTAAATGGGACTTTTATTACTTGATTTATGCTGTGTTACAGCATCAACCCACATAATGCATAGCACATTTAATGTTAATTAGATTTTTTAAATACATTTTTAAATAATCGAACCGGGGAGGACATCACCAAATGCACAGAGAATACATTACACAGTATGAATAAACTCCAAGCAGCAGCTTCATACTACTTGTCAAACAGAGAACTGATATTGTATTCTGGCCGTTGGGGTGGCCTTGATGTAGGGAGGTCCATGGGCTTTTCACCATTTATTTGGATTCCTCACATCTTAAATCATTGTTAAGAAAAGGTTTGGTCCAAATCGGATGTTGGGTACTATATTTATTGAATATTATATTCATTCTATGAATTGAAATGGCCAATTTGGGTGTGATTGCATTAGCTTCAAATTGAAAGAATTTCAGAACAATCTGAGATGATGGGTGTCCTGGCTTGCTGAAATGACATGGAACAACCCCAATGACAGACACTGGTTGGACAGACACGGTACAAAAGACACCTTCACTATGGGAAATTCCCCATGTAGGATCCAGGACCACCACACTACAGGAAGAAAGGCCAGGTGCTCTGCTCCCTCTCTCTGGCCCTCTGTCTTCAGGCCCTCACCGACTACGCTCTGCTGACATGCTAAACTGAAGGCCCAGTTCTGGCCGCTGCTCAGTAAGGAGCACTGTAATAGGAATGGAATTAAACGGTGTCTCCTCTCCTCCTCCAGAGAGCTGCCTACTGAAAGGCTTTAACTCCAACATCTCAAACCTCCAGAGAAAGCATCTCATGCTCAACCAACTGTCATGTCAGCATACTTCAAAGAGTCAAATAGGCCAAACAAGGCCAAATTACTCAGATTAGCACCAAGATCACAAATCAACTATGATGATTATGGTGAAGACCTATGCAGGGACAAGAAACAACCCATAACATGTTCTTGTTTGCCTTGCCTTATTCTGTCTCATCTTCACTCATGTACCCGGCCCATCTCTTTCAATACTAGCTGCTAATGCAATCTTCCTTCAGCAGCACGAGACAAAAACAAACAAAGGATAAAGACAGCAGACACCATGAACCAGACCAGGAAAACCAAAAACAGAACAGATACATCAGACAGAAGATAAAGAAGAGGACACATGCAGTTATACCAGTGGATCCACCTTTTCAAACCGACAGGTTTTCCTGTGTTTCTGTTTCTGTTACACGTCTGAAAAGCTCAGAAGAGGAAGCAGGTAAGGGGGATCCACAATGGGAGGAAATTCACCATCTTCCCCTTCCCCGCTGACGACCCAGGCCCGTCGCAAAAGCTCTCACTACCAATTGGAAGCCCCATCAGACACCTGCCTCTAAAGCCACCACAAAATGTCTGCCTAATGTGGCTCTAACAACAAAATATGCCCTTCTCTCAGTCTCCACCAGGGGAGCCATTACACAGACAGTCTTATGTGGGCTAAGAGTGGGAAGGTTGTGCAGTGCTTTGGTATTGGAGGATATAGCCTAGCATCAGACTCCATCAGCTGTCCACGGCCACCTCCCCTACAGTCCCCTCGGCCAGAGGATGGCTCCCACCTCTTGGCACCCTGCCACCATCAGGAGCTGAAGAGGACCTATTAGATTGGTTAGATGGAGGCCTCTTGTTTCAATGTGTCCTTCAGGATTAGCCTGGCCAATGCCTGTCAGATTAAAAGGCACCTCAGCCTAGCTGCTAGATTTGAGGGAAGAGCAGAGTCTGACCGACAAACTCAGGAGAGCTTTTGACATGAAACCCTGCTCTGGAGCTCCACCTGACAGAACATTGAGCCAAGGCTGATAATTCACAGTGGAAATCAAGTAAAATAAACTTGAAAAGTAACCCAAACAATGGGATTATTTGTTTTAAGTCTAAGCAAAGGGATGTGTGAATTGTCTAAAACCACTGACACCCCAGTGGACAAAGACACCGGTGTCCTCTGTCAGGCAGATGCATGTATGTCTTGACAATGTAGTGGCCTCTCTGTAGCTCTTGCCACACATAACTCAGTGGATCCACAGACAAATCCATTGGTATTCTGAGCACTCTGCCTTATCCTGCTCTCTCCTCTCGGTTATGAGAGAAATGTCTTCGATTTAGAGATACTTCGATTTATTAATGAAAAAATAAGAAATCGCAATCACATAGACTAAAGTCTTCCAACATCAATCAAACAGAAAGCAATTGAGCTTTTTCAACAGTTACGGGAAAAATTGGTCATGCTTGTCTGAAACACTTGCTCGTCTAAGCCACTCGCACCCAAGAGCAAGCTGATAACTGTCAGAGGCTGAGGCTCCCAAAGAAAAAGGATCTCTGAGGCATTCTCACATGAGACCAGGTAGAAGAGAAGGGGTTCCAGAGACAGATTCCAAGGTGTGTGGTCAACACAGGTATGAGGGGAGAAACCCTTTCATATCCCTTCATAGATTCAAGAAACCTTCTCTAATCGTGCTTCTCTATGTCCTCAGTTCTGCCCCTAGTGGGTGAAAGTTGCTCATTGGAGAGAGAAGGAGGGGGAGGGAAGAGAGAGAGAGAGAGAGGGCCGTCTGCAGATCTCCGCCATTTCGTAACCAGATTGTTTACTGACACAACGTGGCCAACGCTGCATTTTTCCACTAGGTGGGGGACATGTGGCCAGGATTTACGTGGATGGGGGATGGGAGCTCCAAGGCAGATCCACCTATGGGTTCTAATAAATAATTAGCCAACATGAGAAAAGACAAATATATCAGAATCATTACAAAATGTAGGCTACACAATGAAAGCCTGTAACAACAAAAAAAAGGACGTAAAAAAATTATACTGTAAAAAAACAAAACCGACTTCTAAATGTTAATATCAGACACTGTCATTTAAAAATGACTGCATCTGCCCACCATTTCTTTCTAAAATAAATTGAATGGCAGTGAGGTCAGTGCACCCTATAGCTATTAGAACACTAGCTACATGACTAAAGTCTATCTTGGGTTGTGGGTTCTGACGCCAGCCCCCTGAATAAGGCTTGTCTAGCTATTGAAAGGCTGTGAACGATTAGAAAACATCTACTAACATAACCTGGAAAATGTAAACAACAATCTAGCTTCCTCCTATCACAGGTGTTACGACTGCCCAGCGCCCAAGAAAGCAACACCCTAAACAAAAGACGCATTGACAAAAGGGTAAAAAAACAGCTATTGAGCAATGACCATCGACGCCTTGAAGATCGCCTCCTCTTTCCTCGAAGATGGATGATTTGTATCATTAAATTCACAAGATGGCAGCGTGAACAAAAAGTGAGGAATTTGGACTTGTAACAATGTGGGGGAAAAAATAAACTACTGTTGCAAAGCCATTATGGAGTGCAAAATGCAGGTACCATCACACTGGATACTGAAGATGGTGCAGAACAGCACTGAGGCTACGGTATTGTAAGACCTGAGTCTGACTATCGCACAGGATTATCCTGCAGTCATTCATCCTTCTTCTGTTTCTCTCCAGTGTGTATTTTACCATATGGGACATTTTCACTGCAGTACCTCCTTGGCCCTTTCCTGGAGGAGAGGGTAGGGCTGCAAAGAGAAAGAGGAAGGAAGGAGAGAGAGGAGTGAAACGAAGATGGGTCTGAGTCCTGAAGTGCCTGCCGGACAGTAAGGGAGGAACACCATTTGAGAATTCCAAGAAGTCGGACCACTGCCGAGTGCATTCATCTCCAGCCTACTGTAGCATGCTCCTTTCCCTTATGCCAATGCTCCAAACACAGCTAGTGCATTACTAACCACTTCACCATAGGGGAGTAGCAGCTTGCTGCCATATGAAATGATGCAGTCACAGATCACATCAGGCTGAAAAAGCCTTGATTACTGATCAAACTCTCTGTTCAAGCCTGCTGTCATGGACTCTGAAGACTGGCTTCACAGCCCAGAATAGGCTACTGTCCCCTTCCCTGTGGTAAATATGTACTTGCAGTAGGCATCATACCTGCTTTCTCCTGATGGCCTCCATTGAGGAGAGTGGTGGAGAGGGAGAGAGCGTGTGGGTGCTTGAGAGGAGCGGGAGTCTCCAACAGATTGTTCCTTCTCCTTTTCCTCCTCGCATGCAGACATTCAACTCGTTGGTCATGTGACCCAGCAGCTCCCTCGGTCCCTCTCTTCAGAGGTCTTCCACAGAGCATGCGCAGTCAGTTCGAATCAGTGGCTCCTCTTTTTTTCTCTCTCGCGACCTGTGCGCGGATGAATGTGGACAGCCATTTCAGGAACAGCAACAACCAAAAGTGAGAAACGGTCGCTAAGCAAGGGGCCAAAAGAGGAGAGGTGTGTGCGCGCGCGTCAGCTTCTTAAAAACTCAATCAACACTGTTCTCCTTTAAAACAGAGCCCGCGAGAGGCAAAAATGGAACTAGCATGGGAGCGATTCTCAGCCATCTCACCTCTACATTTGCATTCTAATCTTTTAGCAGACGCTCTTATCCAGAGAGATTTACAGTAGTAAGTGCCTACATGTATTACATGTTCATACTGGTCTCCCGTGGGATTTGAACCCACAACCCTGGCGTTGCAAGCACCATGACCTATGAACTGAGCCACAATTGGCCATCAGGCCAAGCCAACTCTTCAACAGATAGGCCTACTGTAATGTACCTGTGGAAATGATGGATGCCAACTTCACTGTATCGGCAAGGAGAGGTCAGAAAAGGCATCTAGCGAACTGTTCTATGACATGACCCTTGAAGCAGACAATCTCAAGTGAATTCTAAATCAAATAAAATGACGAACAAGCCATAGGAGAAAGCTTGGGGGAAGCTAGACTATAACCAAATCAAAAAGACGTCGAAGTATGTGGACTGCCGATGATGTCGCTACCTTTTGGCGCAATCATTTTTCTGTTTGGTTGTAATTCATAACAGAAAAAAAGGATCTAATCCAATCCCATTGCTTCAATAGCTTGTTAAACACTCAGGCAACAGTGACTCGGATCTTGTTTCAGTGGTGGAATCTTTTGGCATAGAACTACGTCAATGCCTACGTCACTACTTTATCCGCTTGAATAAAATACGAAATAGCAGCAAGCAAGATTGATAGCAAACTTTGGTTTTTAATCACAACGCTCTGGCATGTCTGCCTTCTGATTTGTTGGGAGAGTCCCCAGGATAGTTTTTTCTTATCGACATAGGCAGTGACGTAGTTCTTTTAGGCCAAAAGAGTGAATCATTGAAACCAGACTCTAGTCACTGTGTCACTGAGTCGGGGAAACTAGCACACATATCCCAATCATACAGGCCAGGGTCCTTCTCTGATTTGATATGCACACATCCACTATTGTTTTCCCCTCCTCTCCAGAGTGATGCATTTTAATTTGTTGTGGTAAATGAAAACACAAATATGAATTGTTTAACGCCAAGCTGAAGTGGCAAGGGTGTCAAGGGAGGATATGAAAATAGGCTATCAATTTATCAGAGAGAGTTTGATAAGGACACACCAGATCTGGCACATAATCATTTCAGAATGTCAGAGCTATTCTGAGATTCCCTGTTACAATTGGAGGCTTGAATTTCCCTACACATTTTATTAATGACAAACCGCTCTCCAGAAAATGTTACGTTTATTAGCTACATAGGATGGGAACTCAATCGTGCTCATTGCTTCTACAGCCCTGTGTTCACACTGCCCTATTGTCAGGCCCAAAACATGGCACCACAAGGCAGTGAGGCAGTCTACCGAGCATGCTCAGTAGGCATCTCAGCCATTTTGAAGCTATATGAATTAGCTAAGTTGCAGGCAATGGAGTAAGATCTCAGCAGTCCCTTTCCACAAAAAAAAAATCAAACAACGATCTTAAACCCACACCATATTTCGAAATCTTACATCCCACAAAGAAAAATCTGTTTCATGTTTTCTGTTGGACAGGAATCAATGTATTTTCTTATGCCACGATAGAGCCGACGCAGGAAGAAAACGAGAGCAAGAAAGAAAGAAAGAATTCAGCACTAAACAGAAACTGAGGCCATAATAGGAGTTCTGTTAGTCTACTCGCAGCAGTGTATGCTACCACACGCCCACGGAAAGCCGGGGCCCACTGCCAGTGAGACATTTAGTCCTCATCTCTTCTGACTATGGCCACTAAAATTAGTACAACCTATGCACACACACACGATGAGAGGCTACCAGAAGTCACTAGTACTCCACAATAAATTCTCCAAAAACTGGTGTCATGCTAACAGCCTTCAAGAAAAGGGCTTGACAAAGACTTCTACATTCTGACAGTTTCCATCCCACTCTAGTCTGCCACCACCCAGGTTAGTTAACCCCTCAACTCCAACAGAATACCTTTACAATTGGTTGATTCTCAGGATTACAATGTTCAACAGACTGTATTTGTGGACAGCGTACACTAGATTTGTAAACAACATCAATGCTGTTCATTCGGAACTAAGGCCTTTCCCAAATCAACCCGACTAATACAAAAGACAGAATGCCTGATGTCCTCATTAACTAATCCAAAGAGTCAGAGGGGAACACAGGGCTTCCGCTTCCCCGTCCCTGCTGAGCTGAGCTCCTGGGGTGGATATGGATTTGAGGCCCCTCTACATGTACATGGAGCGTTCAGAGGATAGTCCCTCAGTCATTCACAGGAATATGGTTTAGCCAGACACATACTAGGCTATCGCCAGCTGATCAAGTCTTGCTGGGCATCTCGTTCTCTTGATTGATAAACCTGAGCGTTTCTGGTCTACAGGTAAAAGACATGGCCAAGTCTGTGGAACCTTGACACAATTCAATCGATTATCTTAATTAATTAACCAATCAATCATGGGGTTTAGCTTCCAAAAAAATACAGAAATTAAGGAGGCTGTCAATTCCCAAACTATTTAAAAAGACAACAGAGATCCATCTGAGCAAGCCCCATTAGAAGAGAGTCGAGACATAAAAAAAATGGAGATTGTAATAATCCCATCCTTTTCTTTCAAGTTCGCCCCCAGGCAACCATTGAAGTACATGGATAAAGCAGTGAATCACCATCGATGGGGGAGGAGGAAAAGGGAAAGGGCGAAAGTAGAGCTCCACACTCAACATCTAGCTTCCCACACATGCACTGTCCCAGCTCAGGTCACATGACCAACTCTCTGTAGAAAGCTCTGACATGGCATTTACTGGGCATGCTCAGATGGAGCCCTGCTTTTTTTCATGGAGAAGGAAGAGGGAAAAAAACATTGCAGCCATTTCGTGAAACGATATCAAGAGACAACAATGGGCAATGGGAAAACTGTCAAGGGGTTTACCACATTTCAGAATGTGAACGTCTAGTTATAAAATCATCAACATTTACTGGATGATTTCAATCACTGGCATCAACCGGTGACACAGTCCAAAATATTATTTACTGCAAAGGCCTAATCACATCAACAAGATTTACAATATTTTCTTTGTCGAAAATTAGGGAAACAGTTTCTCTGGCCAAGTCTCTGATACTCGGCCTTGCGTACATTTGCAGGTAGCATAAATATTAATCACGTACCTAACAAGAACAGATTATTTTGGTACTGCACCGTACTAAAACAGTAAGCTATTACCTTCTTAGGAACAATGATTTCCCTTTAACAAAGCACAAAAATACTAAATTATACCACCCTACGTCAATCTTAATGCAAGAACCACTTTCCAGTCACAAACTTGAACTCCTCACCCACCAGGGGCCAGCTTCCCAATTCGTCATAAAAAATAAAAAAAATTAAACACTGGATAAGCTGTTCTGAGGTAGGCCTAACACTAACAAGGAGTCCATATGGGTCATTGTCTGTTGTTTTGTACAGTTTAACACTAAGTGAATTTATCGCCCACCAACAACCTGAATGGTGTTGGCAACAGCATTATGATCTGTTCTGACTGCATCTAACTCAAATTACATTGATGAAATTGTTTGCATTGCAATGCAAATCATCTGCAGAACACAGCAGTATTCACTTTCCATTCAAGTATTGCACTGCTGCTGGACTTATTTAATCAGAATAGCCTGAACTAAAGAGGCCTACCCATCAAATAAGTGTTCCACCGAACAGAAGCATCACATGTTTTCCCAACAAGAGTAGGATCTTTGTAGATGATAAGTTGCATGCTCCATCATGACCCAAAAACAAGGAAGATCAGGGTTTTTCCCTTCACAGTCTTCTATCCAATGAGAGAGAGCACAAGATGCATCCCAAATCGGCCAGTTCACCCACTCCTTCACCATTTGAGAGATAAGTCGAATGCACTTCAGCCACCTCACACTGGAACTAGCTAAACCCATATCTACACATATCCTACCTGCACATCGCAAACAATAGGCTACATACATACAGCTTGAGGCCAGGTAGCTATTAAATGATTTACCAGTTGCCTAACAAATTAAAAATAGAGATGAAAGAAATACTGTGATAACTACAACATGAGTGATGCATAGAGAAATAAATAGCAATGATTCCCCTATTCCACTAAAACAGAGTCAGAGGATCAGTGTAAGGTTGCAGTAATGTGGCCCCCACCTTGTTACTCCCCCCTTACCACAGTGCACCATACCTTTGTCAGCAACAGAGATGCCGTGCCTTCAAGGAGCCGAGCTGACGCCATAAAGAGCCGGTCGTTCCTGTTAAGGCCAGAGGCCTAGTTGTCAGCTCTGCCCAGTACCCTGTCTATCCAACAGGAGCAGCAGAGCTCAGCTCAGTGCTGAGCATGCTCACTGATGCCCAACAACTGACAGAGGGAGGGAAGACTGCAGGGAAGAACTAGCGGCTAACGATGAGCAAGAAGTGGAATTTGCCAGTCCAGAGGCATTCACGTTTACCCAGACCACCGCAAGTCAACAGTTCGAACTTCTTGTATCATCAATCCGCTTCTCCTTCCAACATTTTTTACTTCTGTAAAGAACATTTGGGTTGAAGAATAATTTGTTTTATAATTCTCTCCACTAATGCTCTCCTCCAAAATGTCTGCTAATGGCTGCAACAACTACCACAGGGTCAAAATAAAGTCAATTTGGGATAAATTAGGTCAGCCTCAAACAACAAAGCAGGCTCTGGGACTCTTCTTAGAGTGCCATCACTAGGGACTTTAATCACAATTTAGGTCTACACACTCACAATACTAATATTCAAAGCAAAGTCAAAAATAAGGCAACACGTCAGTAAACCATGAACTATCTATTTGATTCAGGGGCCAGTATAAACAAACATTAACAACACCCATTCCTCTGTGTTCCCTGCCAAAGCAAATGCAATGGGCATGATGTGTGTGGTTATTACTGGCATGTGTAGGCTATTGTCTGCAAGAAAAAAAACATATGTTGGCTATGTGGCTCTGGAGCTATAATGAATGGATCTTTGGGTGCAGAAGGCAACAACCTCAGATTAGAAGATTCCTCCCTGTCAACAAACCAGATGCATGTTGTCCCTCACAGAAGTGACATCGGCATCTTCAAACAGATCGAGAGGACTGAGGAGTGGTACTTCTCAATAGAAGGAAGGGAGTGTTGAAGGAGACTGTCCTTAAGTGAAACATAATTCGAACTCCCTGTCGGATAAGAGCGGATTGTCACAAAATTGCAAATGAAATGTACATGAGAGTTCTTGAGTAGATATTACCAGTGGTCTAGTGGAGGGTATATGCAGGTACAGGCCGTATACCCACTTATTCAGTGGGCATTACGTATACTCACTTCTTAATCCCCACTGATATGTATCAAATTAGTGTAGTGGCGGTAAACACTATCAATGTATAGGGCTGATGGAACTGATTGGACAGTTTAGCTTAAAAAGTTGATCAAATTTTATTTATTCACATAATTAGGCGCAGCAATGTACACGTGGCAGTAGACCTACGCTAATGCGCACCACACATGCAAGGGGTTTCATGCAGAGATGGAAATGTCCAATAGAAAGAGGGGGGATTTAAAGATGCTATAACTATCATGGGTTGCTAATATGATTAGGATAATTCCTTTGGCTGCTACACAATGAAAGAAAGTTGAAAGTAAACCAATAGAACACATCCCCATGTCAGAATTATATAATTATTTACATTAATCCAGTGGACATTTTTTTGCAAACTCACTCATGTGCTACAAAAACACTGCTAGCCAAACCGTGCTAGATGCCTCACACTTGAATTAAAGGGTAACTTTAGTAAAATCAACATTTCTTAGATTTTTCCCTAAAAGTGGTCTCCTGATCTGGTTTAAGCATTGGACTTAGAACATACCATTTAGTTTTTCTATAAATAAATAGTGTGACTAGGAACAAAAGCCTGAATTTGGGAGGGAAATCTGAAACCTGTGGATTTCTGGACTCAGTTTATCTGTCTCAATAATAGGTACTACTATTAGCCTACTGCACAGTACATCTTGGGTTGGCCTGACTAAGACCAATATGGGATATATCATTTTAGGTCAGTCAGTGTGTGTCACTGACTTTTTCACACAGTGCATCTTTCCTTCGCTGGGCGTGCCATTGGGTGTTGAATGTACCCACTTCTCCAGGGACCACTTGATATTACCGAAGTCTGTTTACATATTGATCAAATTACATTTCTACGACCCGTGAGTGAGCTAATCATGCGACCTTGTTTGTTGAGTCAACACTGAGGGTGTTGGGAAGTGCGTGCAACAATGTTACCAGCTGCAGTCACTTCTGGCTTCATTTGAACAAATCCGTATGCTTATGCTTGTTACTTTGTTTCGTCCCGCAACGAGCCACTGTCTGCTGTGGACTAAGCAACTTGTTACTGTACTCAAGTTTATTTGGCTACACTGTACATAGCTAGCTAACAAACCCGTATACTTCCCTGTGCATACTACAAGCGTTGCTCTTCTGTGGCGTTACCTTAGCTATCCTTTTAAAATAAACTAGATTCCTTTCATAGTTGTGTTGGATCTCACATGTACTAGCTGGTTAACTGGGGATTAGCAGGAGTTCCAAGCTAGCGAGCTCCATTGTCGAGCTGTAGTCAACTTTTGATGTATCGTGCAGCCAACACCAGCTATGCTAGTCGCTTGATTTGAGAGGGAATTTGAAATTATACACTAACCGGAATAATGCTAGTTACTTCGATAATATACGTTATTGTTTTTCACGTTTATCAACGATAGCTACATCCTTGGACCAGAGCCCTGTTTGGACCCCAATACAGGTATCCAAGTTCGATTCATAAATAACGTTAAGCAGCGCGTTAATATTACAAAAAGCTAACTTGTTAGCTAACGTTAAGCTAAGCAGCTAGCTAGCAGCTCCCTGTATATTGTGGGAAACAGTGTGGGGGGGGAAACAGATTACTCTCGCAATAAAAAATCCCATAAAAAGGGTGTAGGAAAATAATGTCAATAGTTATGCAAGAGTTAAATCAATTGCAATAATGTGAGTTTGTGGTTTGTACAGGTAAAACACTAGCTAGCTGAAGTGCCGGATGGCGACAAGGCCCTGGAACTTGTATGACTGAACAAAGCTGAATGCATCAACATGCACAATTCAGATTCCGGGGCAGCGCATCCTCCTAGCGATACAAGCACATTCAATTGCCCTACCGACACAAAAGCAGGGTTTCAGAATTGACAGTACCGGGCGGGCAGTTTGAAATATACTGAAAGCAGGTCTCACAACATTTATCCTCGTTTAAGTTTTTTGACCTAAAACTACAACATTTGTTGAAACGGGCAAGCCCACAGTCATACAAAAACACACAGCTGCAGGAAACCAATCTTGATGTAAATATGCCCCTCTTGCTTACCTCGGCTTGCACGGAAGCCATGGTTCCTTTTGCCTGACCAGTCTCCGCCCACTTAACTCATTGCGTCATCACATTCATTTCTTTGACGTGCTCAATAGCGGTCTGCTATAATTGAATTCAATATAATCGGTATTAAGTGACGCTTACATTTTACTCAAGCAGGCTACATATCCGTTCTGGGCATTGCATCCTATGTGTGCACTGTATAGTATGAGCGAGAGTTCGCATTTCCACTTGCAAAATGGGACTATAGAATAGTCGTATTGAACTGCTTTAAAAAAAATCAACATCATGAAAGACGATGAAATGTCATTTGTGCAGTCAAAATACAAAAATAATCACTATTTGTTTATCAATGTCATCAGAAATGTATCAAGGCAATTGCATGCGCTATTTCTAGAGGTGCATTAAATTGTGAAATCAAAAAGGTGAAGGATCTCATCTATTTTCATTGTATTGTTCAACCAGAAAATACTACGAAGGTAAGAAACTATGGTCTCTTGGATCCAATAACAACTCAAAGGCAAAGCCTCTCTCTATCTCTCTCACACACACACACACACACAATCTATCTCTGTCTGACTCTCCCTCCATCCCTTGGCAAGTATTTTTTATTTTATTTCACCTTTATTTAACCAGGTAGGCTAATTGAGAACAAGTTATCATTTACAACTACAACCAGGCCAAGATAAAGCAAAGCAATGTTAAACAAACAACAACAGAGTTACACATGGAATAAACAAACATACAGTCAATAACACAATAGAAAAAGTTTATATACAGTGTATGCAAATGAGGAAAGATAAGGGAGGTAAGGCAATGAACAAGCCATAGTGGCGGAATAATTACAGTTTAGCAATTAACCACTGGAGTGATAGATGTGCAGAAGATGAATGTGCAAGTAGAGATACTGGGGTGCAAAGGAGAAAAAGTATGCAAGCAGACACAGAGCAACTGATAACAGATTCGGAATCAGCCATTTCTACAAGGCAACAGAGGAAAATTAAAGCTGCAGTAAACAGTGAGACTGTGAGCCGGAGGTGATATCTCTATGGGCTGGCTACTCGCTACTCTCGCACTTTACCCTGTTGCTGCCATTATCATCATGGCTACTGGCCACAATCTTTAGGCCATGCACCATGCCATTGACAATACAGTATAACAAAGGAAGGCGGCTGCTGTCAGTCACACCAAGGCATGAAGGATGGGATATGTCACAACTCACTTCATGCACTCACCCTTTCTCCTTCTGAGTAGTTGCTAGACCTATTTCCTTGAACTATTCCTATGATCCTGATCAGAAAGTGTCCTATAACACCAAACAGACAGCGTATGACTTGCGGACCAAAGACGATTATGAAGGGGATACAGGGCCGGCTCCAGGCATATTTGTAAAATATTTCATTTATTTAACCTTTATTCAACTAGGCAAGTCAGTTAAGAACAATTTCTTATTTACAATGGTGGCCTACCACGACCAAACCCGGACGACACTGGCCCAGTGGTGCGCCGCCCTATCACGGCCGGTGGTGATACAGCCTGGAATTGAACCAGGGTCTATAGTGGTTGTGCATTACCAGTTTTTCTCTTGTTTGTCAGTCACTGACAGTCACTCAATTAGCCATGTCAGCTAACAATTTTTAGATTGGTAAGTTAGTTATCTAAACTTGAGGTAATCATGGCTGAATACTGACCGGGCACACAGGGCATGTGCCCACGGGCCCTGACTGGCAAAAGATGTAGATTTGTAGAAAATATGCTTTAAAACTGCACAAAAATGATCTCTATCCCATGGAAAAATGGGTAGAATTGCAGGAAATCAGCTTTAAAACTGCAAAAATGTCTCTCTGCCCAATGGCAAAATTAGTAGAATTGCAAAAAACATACTTTAAGTTTTGAGGGAGCATGCAATTGGCATGCTGACTGCAGGAATGTCAACCAGAGCTGTTGCCAGATAATTGAATGTTCATTTCTCTACCACAACATTGTTTTACAGAATTTGGCAGTACGTCCAACCGGCCTCACAACCGCATACCATGTGTATGGCATCGTGTGGGCGAGTGGATGGCTGATGTCAACGTTGTGAACAGAGTGCACCATGGTGGTGGCGGGGTTATGGTGTGGGCAGGCATAAACTACGGACAACGAACCCGATTTGCATTTTATCTATAGGCAATTTGAATGCACAAAAATACCTTGTGACCAAGAAATGCATATCTGTATTCCCAGTCATGTGAAATCCATAGATTCCTCACATTAACTGTAACTCAGTAAAATCTTTGAAATTGTTGCATGTTGTGTTTATATTTTTATTCAGTGTTGACCCCTTCGAGACCTACGCCCTCGACCCCAGTCCCATCATTGATATGATTAGTTGAATATATTAAAATAGAATATATTCAAAACAATATATATACAAAAGTATGTGGACACCCCTTCAAATTAGTTTCCAACAAGTCAAATTTCTGGCCTGCTAGAGCTGCCACAGTCAACTGTAAGTGCTGTTATTGTGAAGTGGAAAAGTCTAGGAGCAACAACGTCTCAGCCGTGAAGTGGTAGGCCACACAAGCTCACAGAATGGGAATGGTTTGTCGAGATCGATGTGGAAGAACATGAGTGGCCTGCACAGAGCCCTGACCTCAACCCCATCAAACACCTTTGGGATGAATTGGAACGCCGACTGTGAGCCAGGCCTAATCGTCCAACATCAGTGCCCGACCTCACTAATGCTCTTGTGGCTGAATGGAAGCAAGTCCCAGAAGCAATGTTACAACATCTAGTGGAAAGCCTTCCCAGAAGAGTGGAGGCTGTTATAGCAGCAAAGGGGGGACCAACTCCAAATGAAGGCCCATGATTTTGAAATGAGATGTTCGATGAGCTGGAGTCCACATACTTTTGGTCATGTAGTGTTTTTACAAAGTATTGGGTTTGCAGTGAGGGAGATGTGACAGTCAAAACCTGCACCATGATTCCACCTAGTGGTGATTTCACAGAACATACCCAGTTCAAGACTGGCAGTATTTCTTGACACTGACAAGGACTTATAACGACACAGACTACTGTCGGGCCAGGACAGAAGGGGTGAATTTCTGAGTTTGTGGCCATGCTGATGTGTCACACTGCCCAATTTATGTGGATAGTGTAGCTCTTGGGCATAATCAGATAATAATGACTGACGATAGGAAACTCGTCCCAGGACATTTGGCACTGTACATTATGTTGCAGGCTAACGTGATCTCACAATTACACAAGAAAGGGGGTTCTCTCACAAAGCACCTATAGAAGAAGCCTACTTTTTTAGCAGATATCCAAAATACGGATTCTTAGTCCACACATTACTTGCCTCACAAGTGATTTGTACTTTTTGGTGTTTGTAAAAAAGAATGTTTTGAAAAGAATGTCAAACGAATATCGACATCAGCTAAATTTACTAGATATAGGCAAAGACACAGAGAGAAATCCTCCACTTTGAGACTCACCACGATTCTGTTATACAGTGCCTTGCGAAAGTATTCGGCCCCCTTGAACTTTGCGACCTTTTGCCACATTTCAGGCTTCAAACATAAAGATATAAAACTGTATTTTTTGTGAAGAATCAACAACAAGTGGGACACAATCATGAAGTGGAACGACATTTATTGGATATTTCAAACTTTTTTAACAAATCAAAAACTGAAAAATTGGGCGTGCAAAATTATTCAGCCCCCCTAAGTTAATACTTTGTAGCGCCACCTTTTGCTGCGATTACAGCTGTAAGTCGCTTGGGGTATGTCTCTATCAGTTTTGCACATCGAGAGAGAGAATTTTTTTCCCATTCCTCCTTGCAAAACAGCTCGAGCTCAGTGAGGTTGGATGGAGAGCATTTGTGAACAGCAGTTTTCAGTTCTTTCCACAGATTCTCGATTGGATTCAGGTCTGGACTTTGACTTGGCCATTCTAACACCTGGATATGTTTATTTTTGAACCATTCCATTGTAGATTTTGCTTTATGTTTTGGATCATTGTCTTGTTGGAAGACAAATCTCCGTCCCAGTCTCAGGTCTTTTGCAGACTCCATCAGGTTTTCTTCCAGAATGGTCCTGAGCTACACTGTAGCTCTCTATCTCCCTCCGGCGTTTTAAAATGACACATAAAGCTTGGAGTACACCTTGTTGTATATCACAAAGTGGTGGCTCTGAGGACATAAGGGAAGGGACTGCCGTTGGCTCACTCCAACCAAAGTGCATGAATTTTGCAGAATGAATATCGGGCGTGTCAAGCAGATCAATTTTGCCCAGTGATGTAAAAATACTTTAAAGTACTACTTAAGTAGTTTTTTGGGGGTATATGTACTTTATTATTTATATTGTTGACAACTTTAACTTTTATTCCACTACATTCCTAAGGAAAATAATGTACTTTTTACTCCTTACATTTTCCCTGACACCCAAAAGCACTCGTTACATTTTCAAAGCCTAGCAGGACAGGAACATTTTCTAAATCACACACTTATCAAGAGAATATCCCTTGTCATCCCAACTGCATCTGATCTGGCAGACTCACTAAACACAAATGCTTCATTTGTAAATGATGTCTGACTGTTGAAGTGTGCTTTTTTTGTACATTTACTTTTGATACTAAAGAATATTTAGCGATTACATTTACTTTTGATATATTTAAAACCAAATACTTGTGTGTGTTTACGGACATATTCAATCGCTCCCTATCCCAGTCTGTTGTCCCCACATGCTTCAAGATGGCTACCATTGTTCCTGTCCCCAAGAAGGCAAAGATAACTGAACTAAATGACTACCGCCCCGTAGCACTCACTTCTGTCATCATGAAGTGCTTTGAGAGACTAGTCAAGGATCATATCACCTCCACCTTACCTGCCACCCTAGACCCTCTTCAGTTTACATACCCCCCCAACAGGTCCACAGACAACGCAATCGCCATCACACTGCACACTGCCCTATCCCATCTGGACAAAAGGAATACCTATGTAAGAATGCTGTTCATTGACTACAGCTCAGCATTCAACATCATAGTACACTCCAAGCTCATTATCAAGCTAGAGGCCCTGGGTCTCAACCCCGCCCTGTACAATTGGTTCCTGGACTTTCTGACTGGTCGCCCCCAGGTGGGAAAGGTAGGAAAAAACATATCCACTTCGATGAACCTCAACACTGGGGCCCCACAAGGGTGCTTTCTCAGCCCCCTCCTGTACTCCCTGCTCACCCACGACTGCGTGGCCATACACGCCTCCAACTCAATCATCAAGTTTGCAAACTACACAACAGTAGTGGGCTTGATTACCAAAAACGATGAGACAGCCTACAGGGAGGAGGTGAGGGCACTCGGAGTGTGGTGTCAGGAAAACAACCTCTCAATCAATGTCAACAAAACAAATGAGATGATCGTGGACTTCAGGAAACGGCAGAGGGACCATCCCCTATCCACATTGAAGGGACAGCAGTGGAGAAGGTGGAAAATGTTAAGTTCCTCGGTGTACACGTCACAGACAAACTGAAATGGTCCACTCACATAGACAGTGTTCTTCAACCTCAGGAGGCTGAAGAAATTTGGCTTGTCACCCAAAACCCTAACAAACTTTTACAGATGCACAATCGAAACCATCCTGTCGGGCTGTATCACAGCCTGGTACGGCAACTGCACCGCCCTCAACCGCAAGACTCTCCAGAGGGTGGTGCGGTCTGCACAACACATCACTGGGGGCAAACTACCTGCCCTCCATGACACCTACAGCTCCTGCTGTCATAGGAAGGCCAAAAGATCATCAAGGACAAATCCAAACCCATTCTACTCCTTCAGTCATAGTCCTATCGAGATCTCATTCCTACATAGGTTCAGAGACCTGTGAGGGCGGAAAAGTTGTTAACAGGATTCCTTGCAAGGCCTTAGCTGTGAAATCAACGAGACCCAAAAAGCTTTCAGCCACACTCACAATGATGCTGATTTTCTCTGATTTCTTCTCCGCTTGTGCTGTACAGTTTATGACCGCTGCAGTAAATTATACAAATTCTACTTTTTCATATGCAATATGTCAGGATCCCTTACTTGACGAGAAGTATTCACTGGTGGCTCTACTACCATTGTTTTTCAATGCCACTTGCCCCTTCAACTCTTCTAACCAACTCCGGGCTCCTGATAGGACAAACGTTGAACAGCCCTTATTCTTGCTAACTCTGGAATTTGGGGTGCATATTCACCACCACATTTGCAGCATTTTACCTCAGCTGGCATATGATACTCTTCCTGTATGCATACACTTGACACATGACCAAATCTTTTGCATTTATGACACTGGAGGTGCTTGGGTACCAAAGCTCTTACAGGGTATCTCACAAAGTCTAACTCTATGTGAGAAGGGAAAGACTCTTCATCAAAGAACAACAGTATGGATGAAGTACCACTCCAGGTACTATCAAAAACTAAAGGTATATAATTTGCATCTACTTCATGCGCCATCCCAGAGATAATCGGTGAAGGTAGCTCGAAGTGGACTTGTGATGTTTTTCTGTGTTTCTTCTGTCCAGAAAAAGAGGGCGCTCATGTCACGTGCCTAGGGACAAGACCTGTGCTCTCCGGAGCAGGATGACGTTGAGGACAGCGTTAACATGGAGCATCTGAAATGGAAGATTCCCTGTGTCTGTGATGCCCGATGTGCGAGTGTGGTGAAACTAAGAATACACTGTCTGTCCTTTTTGAGTTTTGAAGCAGTCTTTACCTGACAAAGTAATGGTAGGATATGTCAGGTATCCTGTCAGAGCTTTTGTGCCAAACCCACTACGGTGTTTAGGATGCCAAGCTTATGGTCATGTTGCAGCAGTGTGTAGGAGGGAGATTTTGAGATGTGGGTCTGCAGGAGGGCAAAACTGTGTGTGTCAATTGTGGGGGTGCCCATGTTGCTGAGAATCTGAAGAGCCTGGTGCGAGAGAGACAGGTTGAGGTTGCCAGGGTTAGAGTAGAACAGAAGGTGTTGTATGCTGAGGCAGTGAAGAGAGTAGAGGATGATGGGTCAAGGGTAAGGGAAGACCCCCATGAAATGGACAAAAATGAATGGCAACTTATTGGCATTGGGCGAACCATATACACAATCGCAAACACCACTCAAATGGACGGCAGTTCATCAAAACCATATTGCAAGCGGAAATCCCAAAGATGGCGAGCATGCTCCACCGTAGATTTTTATATGGCAAATGGTCATAAAGTCAGGTCCCAAGGGTGACATTTTGAAAATCTAAAAATAAAAATACATTTTTTAAAACCTAAGGTCCATCAGGTCCATAAGGTCCATTTGCCATATATGATCATAGGAAGTTGGCTTCCGAACCCAAAAGTCAGTGAACCATGTCCAAATGGCATAAGAAATGTCCAAATGTCATATATAAGTATTGAAAGTACCAAATCAGGATGTTATGTCCATTTGCCATATATGATCATAGGAAGTTGACTTCCAAACCCAAAAGTCAGCGAACCATGTCCAAATGGAATAAGAAATGTCCAAATGGCATATATAAGTATTGAAAGTACCAAATCAGGATGTTATGTCCATTTGCCATATGTGATCATAAGAAGTTGGCTTCCAAACCCAAAAGTCAGTGAACTATGTCCAAATGCCATACATAGGTATTGAAAGTACCAAATCAGGATGTTATATCCATTTGCCATATATGATCATAGGAAGTCGGCTTCCAAACCCAAAAGTCAGTGAACCATGTCCAAATGGCATAAGAAATGTCCAAATGGCATATATAACTATTGAAAGTACCAAATCAGGATGTTATGTCCATTTGCCATATGTGATCATGGGAAGTTGGCTTCCAAACCCAAAAGTCAGTGAACCATGTCGAAATTGTCACATTCTGACCTTAGTTCCTTTGTTTTGTCTTTGTTTTAGTATGGTCAGGGCGTGAGTTGGGGTGGGCAGTCTATGTTTGTTTTTCTATGTTGGTTTCTGTGTTCGGCCCAGTATGGTTCTCAATCAGAGGCAGGTGTCGTTAGTTGTCTCTGATTGAGAATCATACTTAGGTAGCCTTTTTCCACCTGTGTTTGGTGGGTGTTTATTTTATGTCTTCGTGTATGTCGCCAGACAGGACTGTTTCAGTTTTCGGTCGTTCACTTTCTTGTTTTTTTGTATTTCAGTGTTCAGTTTGATTCATTAAATATTACATCATGAACACTTACCACGCTGAAAATTGGTCCTCTGATCCTTCTCGCTGCTCTCCTCCTCTGAAGAGGAGGACGAGATCCGTTACACAAATGGCATAAGCAAAGTCCAAATGGCATTTATACTGACCAAATGATATATCATTATGTTAAGCCCTGAATCAACCTAGAAGGTCTATTTGTCATGTTTGATCATAGGAAGTAAGACTTTCTCATTGATTTTGATTTCAGCCTGTCCATTTAGTGATGGAAAATCCCTAATTAAATACATTGTAAATGGACAAATGTAAACTGTCCATTTGCAATGTCTTACAATGGGCATTTACCATTGTGAATTGGACATGGTCTAATATACTGTAGAAATGCCCAACTGACTGGCTCGTTGAACGGACAAGCAGTGATAGTGGTTACTCTCCATCACTCGTTGGTGCGATGAGAGAGAAATGGGACTCTGTCGTTTTTTTAAAATGTATTTTTTTAAATGTCCAAAATTACCAGGGGTGACCCCCATTGGCAGGACCCGGGTGGGAGGTGCTCCCTGCCTGGCCATGGACCCCTAGCACCTCCCTGAAGACATTTAGAGCCATAATAAAAAATACGCTCCTGGTAAACCGTTCAGATTACCAGTGCACGGCTGTCTATTTGGGGCCAGTCCTCTTCTGGCTGTGCCGGGGGGAGATTATAACAGAACATGGCCAAGATGTTCAAATGTTCTTAAATTACCAGCAGGGTCAAATAAAAATAATCACACTGATTGTGGAGGGTGCAACAGGTCAGCATCTCAGGAGTAAATGTCTGTTTGCTTTTCATAGCCAATCATTCAGTGTATCTCTACCGCTCCTGCTGTCTCTAGAGAGTTGAAAACAGCAGGTCTAGGACAAGGTAGCATGTCCGGTGAACACATCCGGTAAGGGTTCCA
Source organism: Oncorhynchus clarkii lewisi (assembly GCF_045791955.1). NCBI lineage: Eukaryota > Metazoa > Chordata > Actinopteri > Salmoniformes > Salmonidae > Oncorhynchus > Oncorhynchus clarkii. The sequence continues at coordinate 15,601,586 of NC_092175.1, read as the reverse complement.
TAGCCGCAGGCAGAGCAGTTGAAACTGGAGCAGCAGCATGACCAGGTGGACTGGGGACAGCAAGGAGTCATCAGCCCAGGTAGTCCTGAGGCATGGTCCTAGGGATCAGGTCCTCCGAAAGAAAGAAAGAGAATTAGAGAGAGAGCATACTTAAATTCACACAGGACACTGGATAAGACAGGAGAAATACTCCAGATATTAAAGACTGACCCTAACCCCCCTACACATAAACTATTACAGCATAAATACTGGACAGGTGGTGGACCATTCAAATTAAATTGTATTAGTCACATGCGCTGAATACAACAGTTGTAGACCTTACAGTGAAATGCTTACTTACGAGCCCATAACTAACAATGCAGTTTAATATTTAAAAAAATAAATAATACAGATAAGAATTACAAATAAAAGTAACAAGTAATTAAAGAGCAGCAGTAAAATAACAATAGCGAGACTATATACAGGGGGGGACCGGTACAGAGTCAATGTGCGGGGGCACCGGTCAGTTGAGGTAATATGTACATGTAGGTAGAGTTATTAAAGTGAGTATGCATAGATGATAACAACAGAATGTAGCAGAGGTGTAAAAGAGGTGTGGTGGTGTGTGTGGGGGGGAGGCATTTGATTAGGTGTTCAGTAGTCTTATGACTACTGGGGTAGAAGCTGTTTGGAAGCCTCTTGGACATAGACTTGGTGCTCCCGTACCGCTTGCCGTGCGGTAGCAGGAAGAACAGTCTATGACTAGGTTGGCTGGAGTCTTTGACCATTTTTAGGGCCTTCCTCTGACACCACCTGGTATAGAGGTCCTGGATGGCAGGATGCTTGGCCCTAGTGATGTACTGGGTCGTTCGCACTATCCTCTGTAGTGCCCTGCCATACCAGGCAGTGGTGTAACCAGTCAGGATGCTCCCGATGTTGCAGCTGTATAACCTTTTGAGGATCTGAGGACCCATGACAAATCTTTTCAGTCTCCTGAGGGGGGAGTAGGTTTGTGCCCTCTTCACAATTGTCTTGGTGTGCTTGGACCATGTTAGTTTGTTGGTGATGTGGACACCAAGGAACTTGAAGCTCTCAACCTGCTCCACTGCAGCCCCGTCGATGAGAATGGGAGAGTGCTCGGTCCTCTTTTTACTGTAGTCCACAATCATCTCCTTTGTCTTGATCACGTTGAGGGAGAGGTTGTTGTCCTAGCACCACACGGCCAGGTCTCTGACCTCCTCCCTATAGGCTGTCTCGTCGTTGTCTGTGATCAGGCCTACCACTGTTGTGTCAACGGCAAACTTATTTATGGTGTTGGAGTCATGCCTGGTCGTGCAGTCATGAGTGAACAGGGAGTACAGGAGGGGACTGAGCTTGCACCCCTGAGGGGCCCCTCTGTTGAGGATAGAAATTTGGTAAAACAGATTTAAGTTTCCCTGCATTGAAGTCCCCGGCTAATAGGAGTGCCGCCTCTGGGTGAACGTTTTGTTGTTTGCTTATGGCGGAATACAGTTCATTCAATGCTCTCTTCGTGCCAGCCTCTGACTGTGGTGGTATGTAAACAGCTAGGAAGAATACAGATGAAAAGTCTCTAGGTAGGTAGTGTGGTCTACAGTTTGTCATGACTTCCTTAGATATTGTTTACCAGCTGTTATTTACAAAAATACATAGTCCACCACCCCTTGTCTTACCAGACACCGCTGTTCTATCCTGCCGATGCAGCGTATAACCAGCCAGCTGTATGTTGATAGTGTCGTTGTTCAGCCACGTCTCCGTGAAGCATAAGATATTACAGGTTTGAATGTCTCGTTTGTAGTTTAATCTTCCGCGTAGGTCTTCTATTTTATTGTCCAAAGATTGCAGATTTGCTAGCAGAATGGAAGGAAGTAGGGGTTTATTCGATCGCCTTCAAATTCACCCTCCGGACCCTTTTCCTCCACTTCCTCTTCACGCAAATCACAGGGATCTAGGTCTGTTCCCGATAAAGCAATATATTGTTTGGAGAGTAATCACAGTCCTGATGTCCAGAAGTTATTTTCGGTCATAAGAGACGGTAGCGGCAACATTATGTACAAAATAAGTTTAAAAAATAAGTTACAAACAAGGCAAATAATCGAACAAAGAAAACACAATCGGTTGGGGGCATGTAAAACGTCTGCCTTCTTCTCCGGCGCCATCTTACATTCTTGATACACATGGTGAAACTGTTGATCGTGAAATACCCAGCAGGGTACTGATTCTTGACACAAACCGCTGTGCTTGCACCTACTACCATACCGCATTCAAACGCACTTAGTTTTTATTAGTCTTGCCCTTTCACCTTCAAAATGGCACACATACACAATCCATGTCTCAATTATCTCAATGCTTAAAAATCATTATTTAACCTGTCTCCTTCCCCTTTATCTTCACTGATTGAAGTCGATTTAACAAGTGACATTAATAAGGGATCATAGCTTTCATCTGGATTCACCTGGACAGACTATGTCATGGGAAGAGCAGGTGTCCTTAATGTTTTATATACTCAGTGCAATTCACGGTCCCATCGATGTGGATAGGGGTGTGCTTCTCCTGAAGTCCACGATCAGCTCCTAGCTTAATGATAGGACCATTTATTTTATGTCTTCGTGTATGTGATAGGGCAGTCTGCAGTGCGATGGCGATTGCGTCGTCTGTGGATCTATTTGAGCGGTATGCAAATTGAAGTGGGCCTAAGGTGTCAGGTAAGGTGGAGGTGATATGATCCTTAACTAGCCCCTCAAAAGTCTTCAAGATGACAGAAGTGAGTGCTCCCTGATGATTGTCATTTAGTTCAGGTAGCTTTGCTTTCTTGGGTACAGGAACAATGGTGTATATCTTGAAGCAAGTGGGACAGCAGACTACACATTGATTGTGAGGTATTCTAGATCCGGTGAACAAAAGGACACAATCACACCATGAGTAGTTAATCATGAAACATACACCTTTCTTCTTCCCGGAGAATTCTTTATTCCTGTCTGCGCAATGTACTGAGAACCCAGATGGCTGTATGGAGGGGGACAGTATATCTGGAGAGCGCCATGAGTCCGTAAAACAGAGTATGTTACAGTCACTGATGTCTCTTTGGAAGGATAAGTCAGTTAAGGTGTTTTGGATGCTAAGCTTATGGTCATGTTGCAGCAGTGTGTAGGAAGGAGATTCCGAGATGTGCGAATCAAATCAAATGTATTTATATAGCCCTTCTTACATCAGCTGATATCTCAAAGTGCTGTACAGAAACCCAGCCTAAAACCCCAAACAGCAAGCAATGCAGGTGTAGAAGCATGACGCAGAAGTGTGCATGAGGGCATGGAAAAATTGAATGTCTAGTATTGGTGGAAAAAACTGTGTGTCAATTGTGTGGGTACTCATGTTGCTGGAGATCAGAAGTTCCCGGTTTGAGAGAGACAGGTTGCCAGGGTCAGAGTAGAACAGAAGGTGTCGTATTCTGAAGAGAGTAGAGGAGGATGGGTCAAGGGTGAGTAGTAGTCCTAGGCCAATACAGAGTGATAAAAATGTGTGCTTCAGTAATGTTGGCTTCTTAGCATTCATTGTCATGGTTATCAACTGTACCACAGCAATGGAACGTAAATCACAGAGAATAGATGTGGTAGTGGCAGTTGCAGAGAAGTACTTGGGTGTAGAGGTTTTACTGCAGAGTTACAAGGTGTGTTAAACAAAAGTGTCGCATTGTCCTAGGCCGTCGGCCTGGTGTAGGATCAGTTAGGGTCAAAGTAGTGGAATGGGGTGTTTTTTTTTTAATTGTATTTTATTTGTAATTATTATATATATTTTTAAATAGTGCTATTATAGGTGTAAGATTGGTTGGTAGTTAATTTTCATTTCACAAAGTGTAACTTGATCAATAGGTGGCGGCATGCACAAACAAATGTGCGAACGCCCTGATACCGAAGAAGAATTATTCTCCTCCACGCCCCCAACCCAACCCCTGGCTCCTTGGATAGTAGTAACGTTACCAACACGGCGATGACCCACGGACCTTACTATAACTTCTTGAATAACTTATTCATTTCTCGATAGCTTCTATTATAAAACAGTAGTCATAGTGCGGGTCTTCTCATTTTTAGGCTACCATTTGTCATACATTTTCAAGAATCCTTTTGACTTACATGGTAGGTTATTAGAATGTTTTGTCGAAATCAGGTGTCGAGATCCACGGTAGCAAGGGGGTCAGCATTGGATCTGGAAATACGACGACGGGGGCATTTCAACACTCTTACGGACACGGCACAGGTGAGTGGAGAGCAAACGTTTCGCTCCACAAAGTGATCATCCCGGCCTGTGTTATTAATGCGTTATACCATATTTTCCTGTTTTCTCCTGTTGATGCGGTGTATTTGAGTTCTCTATGATCAATTGGATCACAATATATCAGGCTATTTGAAATAAGTAATGTGCTCTGCTCATAACAACTATAATGTAAAGGGGCAACTCGCATTTGAAACAATAACAAAGGGCACCGCCGACCCCTGTTTGGATTTAAAAAAAGGAAGGGATAAGCCTGGAGAAATGTTAGTCTTAAATTCATAGACAGAGCTATTGATGAAAGGACTGACCATCCAATATATCAAAGTTATAGTTCTAATGGGCTAGGTCAGTTGAACTAAGCTCATGAGTCATTTAGAAGTTATATTCTTCAAGAGTCAATGAGTGTATATCATGTATAAGTCCTGAAAAAAATGTACGTAGCAAAAGCAGATTGCCCCTTTAACAATATTGCTTAAATTTCTTTTCCCCCTGAGAAAAAAATGATTGTGGCTTTTGGTGATTGATACAATGACATCACATACTGGAAATGACAAAAATCCTAAATGGTTCTCAGAACTGAAATGACTCATACCTGAGTAATCTAGTTGGAAGGTACATATTGCTTCCTGGCCTTGAAATTATATTGTTTGTCTTGAGTAACAGTAACTCTTTAAGTCACTAATAAGAGGCGATACGATGCTTGAAATAATTTATAGTTCATATACACATTCATTCTCTCGCTCTCCATTCCTCCCTCCCATGGGAAATGAGACACTTTTATTCCGACGTTATGTCATCCCCCCCCCCCCCCCCCAAGATCTTTGCCCTCTACTCTTTATACTTGGCACAGCCAGATTTCTTATCAGACTCATTTAACACTTTTATCAGCTGCATAAAAACATGGAATGTTTTTTCAGACTCACAGAATCAACTGATTACATAATAAAGTCACCAACCAAGACTTAGACCAAGGTGCATCTTCAGGTGAATTGAAGAATAGACGGAGGGGAGAAGGAGATATAGAGAGAAGATGGGAGATGAAGAGCTGAAATCCCAACACACAAACACCCACACACCTGACCTAACGCCAGGGAGTGGGAGGAGAGCAGACCAGACTGTGACTCATATCATTGCTCAAGTGCCGGAAGACCAGACAGCTCCATTTGTCACAGTGAATGATTGATCCATAACTTCTGTTACCTCTCTAACTATGCGGTCAGTCTCCCACAATGACTGTCAGAGAGCAGCTTGGGGTTTTAGCCTGCAGTATATGATGCTGCCATTGGGGAAACCATCCGGTGTCCTCCTGTGTAGTAAGCCTAATATTGACCTAATCATGACTGTCCATGTGTGATGTCCACAAGTTGGTTAAGACATGGGTCTAGGTTAAAAACATTGGTTGAGTTCAAATCTAGCTTTAAGCTAGCTAATTAGCACAGGTAGTCCACTCTGTCTTCCATCTGTTTTCCATAAACAAATGCTGTAACACCTATTAACGTGTGTATCATTTTAACCTGTTAGTTTTTTTATTTATTATTTCTTGCTGATATTAAAGATATGGTCCTTATGCATCTAAAACCGTACCACACGCAATGCGTGTTAATGTTCAGACCGAACATTGCGGCTCTTAACAAAACTCCCCCATACAGAAGACGCCTTCGTCCTATGACTCTTATGTGTAATGTAATGGAACGGAGTCATGATCAAGGGCTAAAATAATCCATGTCCTGTCCTCCTCTGCAGTTGACTGACCTTAGATCAGTAGGCCAGAGTGAGCTAGCTTTACCACCTATTAACATCTCTGCATAGTGCTGCAGTGTAGAGAGCCTTGATAATACTGTGGCAGGTTCCAATATCAGATTGGACAGCATTTTATTGTGTTTTTACTGGCCAGTAACCCACTAGGCAGTCCAAATCCTTTTATACATTATTGGCTCCAACCCTCCCCCTCTGGAGTTGAATGGATTTGACAATGCTGTCTCACTGCATTGTCAATGCCTGAGGTCTGTAAGCATGTGCTCTATGAACTACGAATAGATTGGCCATTGGATGTAGTACAGAACAGTCCAGGAGAGGGCACTGTTACCTAAAATCAACTCAGTCATATTACAGTATAGTACATGCAAATAGTTTAATACTTTGTCTGAACCATGATGAAAACAGCATGCTAACAATAGGTCAGAGCTGAAGATTGTGGTAAGATATCTGTTTATATGACATATGACTATGGCCTGTATATTACATGTTGTCAGGTAAAGGACATCCAGGTATTAGGTTAGTCTCCCCAGATGTGGGACTAGTCTGGGACTTGAAATAACAAGGCATACTAATCCATGTAAAATCCCCGCCTCCACTCCCTGTTGACTGGACCTTCTTTCGTCTCTCTGGCTGACTGTAGCTTTAACTCAAACTAGACTGGACTGTATATTCTGTATTCTAAAACTGGTGGAGTCATTCACAAAGTAGATGGTGGAGCTCTTTGAAGGATCGAGGAACATGAACATCTTTGAAAATAACCAGGTGAGTGTACAGAACAGTGTTGGTACAGAGGCAGTACCAGACCTTTTTACTATAGCTTGGTCGTTGCGTAGGGATGCTTGTAATATATGGTATACATGTGTGAATATACTCAGAAAATCTTTCTCAGGAGTGCCCATGATCACGTATTTAGGATCATGTATTTATGTGTGTACAAGATGGCTAGTGAAGAATCTGATTGATGTATTGGAAGGAATATGGACTCTAGTCGGAATTTGGGCTGTGTAGACATCTGTTTCAAGTTGGGCCTGGATAGGAATTCTTATGTTTCTGCACAGATATGGTAATCAGGGACCTCATGTCAGGTGTGCTATATCCTGGTAGGTAACTGGTAGATGTTCGAGGGAAGATACATCAGACATAACACAGTCCATTTGGACATGCTTGGACAATTATTATTATTATTTTTAAACCTTTTTGGCTCCTGAGTGGAGCAGCGGTCTAAGGCACTGCATCTCCGTGCTAGAGGTGTCACTACAGACACCTTGGTTCAAATCCAGGCTTTATCACAACCGGCTGTGATTGGGAGTACTATAGGGCGGCGCACATTTGGCCCAGTGTATTATATTTACTATATTAACTGACTTGCCTAGTTAAATAAAAATGACTGTCACATGGGGATTTGGTTGTTCAGAGTTAAGTACACTGAACTAAAGGTTAATGGGGCTCCCGAGTGGCGCAGCGGTCTAAGGCACTGCATCTAAGTGCTAGAGGTGTCACTACCAACCCTGGTTCGATCCCGGGATGTATTGCAACCAGCTGTTATTGGGAGTCCCATAGGGCGGTGCACAATTGGCCCAGCGTTGTGCTGGTTAGGGTTTGGCCAGGGTAGGTCGTCATTGTAAAATAAGAATTTGTTCATAACTAACTTGTTTAGTTTAAAAAATAAAATAAAAAATGGGATCTATCCATACTTATAGAAACACAACATACCATTGAGGGTAATGGTCAAAATGCTATAATTAAATCATGTAGCAGCAGCACAAAGCATGATCCTCCAATGACACCCACCATCTCAGATTCTTCTGAAATGGTTTTGGTGGTTAAAATGTAATAAGATTAGCATTCCTGCAACATTATTTTGTTGAAATATAATTAAACTAATTGATTGCACCCAAATTGGCCATTTTTATTTATTTATAGGATTCGTATAATATTCAGTAAATATAATGCACTGAACAAAAATCTAGATGCAAGATGCAACAATTTCAGAGATTTTACTGAGTCACAGTTCATATAAGGAAATCAGTCAATTGAAATAAATAAATTAGGCCCTAATCTATTTGGAATCGTTTCCAGATCCTTGCGACATGGGGCCGTGCATTATCATGCTGAAACATGAGATGATGGCAGTGGATGAATGGCATGACCATGGGCCTCAGGATCTCGTCACGGTATCTCTGTGCATTCAAATTGCCATCGATAAAATGCAATTGTGTTCATTGTCTGTAGCTTATGCCTGCCCATACCATAACCTCACCGCCACCATGACGCACTCTGTTCATAAGGTTGACATCAGCAAACCGCTCGTCCACATGACACCATACACACTGTCTGTCTGCCATCTGTGAAGAGCACACTTTTCCAGTGTGCCAGTGGCCATCGATGTTGAGCATTTTCCCACTGAAGTCGGTTACGACGCTGAACTGCAGTCTGCAAGACCCTGGTGAGGATGAAAAGCACGCAGATGAACTTTCTGACAGTGTGTGCAGAAATTCTTAGGTTGTGCAAACCCACAGTTTCATCAGCTGTCTGGGTGGCTGGTCTCACACGTGCAGGTGAAGAAGCCCGATGTGGTGTGGTTACACTTGGTCGACTGTGGTGAGGCCAGTTGGATGTACTGCCAAATTCATTAATTTCTCTAACAGCTCTGGTGGACATTCCTGCAGTCAGCATGCCAATTTGCACACCCCTTTAAAAAAATAAGAAAAGACATCTGTGGGATTGTGTGACAAAACTACACATTTTAGAGTTCCCTTTTATTGCCCTGGCACAAGGTGCACCTGTGTAATGATCATGCTTTTTAATCAGCCTCTTGATATGCCACACCTGTTAGGTGGATGGATTATCTTGCAGTGACTTTTTCAAATTAAACATGCATGCCGCCTATAGCGAGCGCCAACCACTGGCCGCGCATTCTGAAGGATTGATAGCTTATTAAAGCAATTTAAAAGTAAGTATTACAGCCTACGTTTCTATGCCAGAGGAACTGTTCAATATTGTGTTTATCAATCGACGATTGTGATCTATCTCCTGCCTTGGTATAGGCTGTGAAATTAAATAGGAAATTATGTTGTGCTTCTATCACACAGCAACACCATGCTGTAGCCTTGTATTGTTGTCAAATATTTAAAATAGTGGATGGATGAATGGTAATATTTGTTGTCGGCCTAGGTTATAGTAGCGGAAATACTGTAAGTCATGTCAGAAAAGGAGAGAGGTCCTGCAATTTGATTTATATAATGAAACATATAAGGACTACACGCCCAGTTATGCCATCTCCAACGGCGAATGTACTCAGCTTTTTAAAAAGAAAATGAGGCCCCAGGATTGTGTCTCCTATTTCTGTAGCGTGAGGCAGCTTGATGAACAACTACACACCCTGGACAGGAAGCTAGTCTTTAGAAGGGCCTTACCTCGACTCTATCCCCTTAATGCGGAGTGCAAACAGTGATGCACCGGGTCCCATTTTTACAGTCTATGGTATGACTCGGCCAGGGATCGAACTCCCAACCATTCAATCTCAGGGCGGTTACTGAAATCACAAGGCCACTGAGTGGTAGGGTAGGATAGGATAGGAATTTTAAGTGGGTTGGTGTGTCTCTTTCGGATGTCTGACTGTCCTCTGGTGTTCCTCCTCGTTGTCTGACACTGAAGTGTTTTTTTTGGACATGGTGTTTATTATCTGAGTGGACAGGTTATAGAAGACTGTGAGGAGAGCTCAGAGACTACATCATGACCGAACAGACAGCGTTCTTCTTGACTTGAGTCTTAAGTGCCAAACAACAACAAAGCCAGCACCTCGCCACTGTTTTGGTAAACCGCTGAGGAAAGGGGCTCATGATGCATTTCTAAGTAATATTCTTCAAGAAACAATGGGTACGAGGTTTATGTACACTGATTGTACCAAACATTAATATTTAGTTCCTCAGAGATGCTGACCCATGTTGACTCCCGTGCTTCACACAGTTGTCAAGTTGGCTGAAAGGCCTTTGGGTGGTGGACCATTCTTGATATACACAGCAAACTGTTGAGCATGAGAAACCCAGCAGCGTTGGAGTTCTTGACACACTCATACCGGTGCTCCTGGCACCTACTACCATAGCCCGGTCAAAGGCACTTACATCTTTTGTCTTTCCCATTCACTCTCTGAATGGAACACACACACAATCCATGTCTCAGGGCTTAAAAAACATTCTTTAACCGGTCTCCTCCCCTGCGTATACACTGATTTTGAAGTGGGTTTAACAGGTGACATCAATAAGGGATCATAGCTTTCACCTGGATTCACCTGGCCAGTCTGTCATGGAAAGAGCAGGTGTTTCTAATGTTTTGTAAACTCTGTGTATAATTAAATTAAAAGTCCAAAAATGTATGTGTAATCACACATCACAGTCTGTTTAACCCAAGATTATATTTTGACCGGGTCTATCAGAGTGGACATTCCTGCAGTCAGCATGCCAATTGCATGCTCCCTCAACTTGAGACATCTGTAGCATTGTGTTGTGTGACAAAACGGCACATTTTTTAAATTGGCCTTTTATTGTCCCCAGCACAAGGTGCACCTGTGTAACGATCATGCTGTTTAATCAGCTTCTTGATGTGCCACACCTGTCAGGTGGATGGATTATCTTGGAAAAGGAGAAATGCTCATTGACGTGGATGTAAATGAATAGCACAAAACTTAAGAGAAATAAGCTTTTGGTGCATTTCTGGGATCTTTTATTTCAGCTCATGTAACATGGGACCAACACTTTACATGTTGTGTTTATATTGTTGTTCAGTGTAATAATAATAATGATTATTATTATTTGGTGGGTGCCTATTTGTCCTATTTCACACAAGTACAAGTGTGTATTATACACGTGTGAATTGAACATTTGTTTTTTGCATCTGTTTTTTGCATTTGTTTTTTGCATCTCAGGGAGTGGGGGTCACGGCTAATAAATATAGTACCAAACCTCCTAGTTGGACCAAACCTTTTCCTGACAACAAATTATGCTAAATGTTTAAGGGGGAAACTGCTGAAAATGATATTACAATCCAGCTCTTAGTGGGCTGCAGGATGGCACTGATGCAGCAAGCTGGGACAAGATCACTCCAATGACTTAAATGACATTTTTCTCACATTTTACCTAATAGCAGGAATGGCATCACCTAGTGGTCAGAACCTGGTAATGTCAGGATGTCTGGGACATAAAATCTAACAACTTCAGACAAATTTCTCTGAACAGTTGGGAAAGAACCATCACCTAATTCACTGAGAATATATTGTATAATTTGAATAAACTATACTCGGAGCTGCAGCTCCATACTACTTGTCATACACAGAGAACTAATAATGTATACTTGTTGTTGGGGTGGGATTGGTGGGGGTGTGGGAGGTCTGTGGGAGGATTTTAAATTTTGGGGGGGATTCCTCATATCTTATTAATTGTAAGGGAAAAAGTTTGGACCACATTGGATGTCAGGTACTATATTTATTGAATACTATATGAATCCTATACATTTTAAATGGCCAATTTGGGCCCAATCAATAATCTTAATTTCTCAAGAGATCAGATTATATTCCATCAAAATGTTGCAGGAATGCTTATTTTATCTGTTTCTAACTACAGACACAATTTCAGAACAAACTGAGATGGTGGGTGTCAATCCTCTTTCTTGTGCTGTTTGAAGTGGAAAGCCCAAGCTGCTTGTTTGTCTAGGGTTTCTGGTAAGCAGGACAGAATATATCCTTACTGCCCTCATCCTTCTGACTCGGCCTGGTCCAAGACCTCTGACTTCTGTTGAGTCGGGTAGTGTTGGGAGCTGTTGTTAGATATGGCATTGTTGAATGTGGAGGAAGGGTCACCTAGCTATACACAAACTGATGAGTAAAGTAGAGCCTCTCCTAAGTTTTCTGTAATCTTTCTCTCCCTATTGCTCTTGCTCTCCTCTGTCACTCAACCACTCAGGATGGTGAGGTGCAGCGTCAGATAGACCGCGAGGTGCGGATGCGTGAGGGGGCCAGTAAGCTGCTGGCTGCGTGCTCCCAGAGAGACCAGGCCCTAGAGGCCTCCAAGAGCCTGCTCACCTGCAACACCCGCATACTGGCCCTGCTCAGCCAGCTGCAGAGGATGAGGGAGGCCCAGGTCCTGCAGAGAGTAGGCCACAGGTAGGAGAGAGAGGGGGTGGGTGGGAGCAGTTTGCTGTCATAACAATTTAGTAAATAAATAAAACCACTGTGTTCTCCGCTGCAGGTCCTGTATTGGTGGGTCACTGGATGAGAGGCTGCCCTGCATGGGTCATGTGGCCATCTCAGGTGAGCGTGTACACATGCGCACACAGACACCATTGTAAGATGGCGCCGATAGATGGCAGCTTCGCTTCAAGTCCTTAGGAAACTGTGCAGTATTTTTTGTTGTATGTATTAGTTGTATGTATGTATTATTATATATATCAACTTACCAGCACAACCAACACTACGACCAGGAATACGACTTTCCCGAAGCGGATCCTTTGTCTGCACCTTCCAGGGCATTTGAACTAATTCCAGAGGCCGGCCCAAAATAAAGCCGTCGGAGGAGAGGGTGACGGAGCGGTCTTCTAGTGGGGCTTCGGATGCGCATACACCACCCACGGCTTCCGAGTATATTATTCGCTAATGTCCAGTCCCTAGTTAACAAAGTCGACGGAATTAGGGCAAGAGTTGCTTTCCAAAGAGATATCTGGGATTGTAACATACTCTGTTTCACGGAGACATGGCTAGCTGGGGACATGCTCTCAGAGTCCGTACAGCCAACAGGATTTTCAGTGCATTGCGCCAACAGGAACAAACATCTCTCTGGTAAGAAGTGTGGGTGTAATTGTTACAACATACAATAACTCACGTCCTTTTCTTCACCTGACATAGAATTCCTCACAATCAAATGCTGACTGTGTTATCTCCCTTCTCGGTTATTGTCACAGCCTTGTCCCCCCGCAAGCAGATACCAATACGGCCATCAAGGAACTTCACTGGACTTTATGCAAACTGGAAACCATATATCCTGAGTCTGCATTTATTGTAGCTGGGGATTTTAACAAAGCTAATCTGAGAACAAGGCTATCAGCATATCGATTGCAGTACACGAGCGAGGAACACACGTGACCACTGTTACTCTAACTTCCGCAATGCATACAAGGCCCTCCCCCGCCCTCCTTTTGGCAAATCTGACCATGACTCCATCTGTTAGGTCCACAGACGATGCAATCTCAACCTCACTGCACACTGCCCTAACCCATCTGGACAAGAGGAATACCTACGTGAGAATGCTGTTCACCGACTACAGCTCAGCATTTAACACCATAGTACCGTCCAAACTTGTTATCAAGCTCGAGACCCTGGGTCTCGACCCGCCCTGTGCAACTGGGTACTGGACTTCCTGATGGGCCGCCCCCAGGTGGTGAGGCTAGGTAACAACATCTCCACCCCGCTGATCCTCAACACTGGGGTTCCACAAGGGTGCATTCTCAGCCCTCTCCTGTACTCCCTGTTTACCCACGACTGGGTGGCCATGCACGCCTCCAACTCAATCATCAAGTTTGCTGACGACACTACAGTGGTAGGCTCGATTACCAACTATGACGAGACGGCCTACAAGGAGGAAGTGAGGGCCCTCAGTGTGTGCCAGGAAAATAACCTCACATTCAATGTCAGCAAAACAAAGGAGATGATCGTGGACTTCAGGAAACAGCAGTGGGAGCACCCCCCTATCCACATCAATGGGACAGCAGTGGAGAAGGTGGTAAGTTCCTCGTTGTACATATCACCGACAAACTGAAATGCTCCACTCGCACAGACAGTGTGGTGAAGGCGCAACAGTGCCTCTTTAACCTCAGGAAGCTGAAAAAATGTGGCTTGTCACCGAAAACTCCCACTAACTTTTGCAGGTGCACAATTGAGAGCACCCTGTCGGGCTGTATCATCATCTGGTACGGCAACTGCCCCGCCCACGACCGCAGGGCTCTCCAGAGGGTGGTGCGGTCTGCATAACACATCACCGGGGGCAAACTACCTACCCTCCAGGACACCTGCAACACCCGATGTCATAGGAAGGCAAAAAAGATCATTAAGGACAACAACCACCTGAGCCACTGCCTGTTCACGCCGATTCCATCTAGAACAGTACAGGTGCTTCAAAGCTGGGACATAGAGATTGAAAAACTGTTTCTCATCAGATTGTTTAACAGCCACCACAAGCACAGAGAGGCGGCTGCCAACCTTCTGACTTGATATCATTGGCCACTTTAATAAATGGAACACTAGTCACTTTAATAATGCCTCTTTAAGAATGTTTACATATCTCACATTACTCATCTCATATGTATATACTGTATACTGTATCCTTCACTATCTATTCTTTACTGTCTATTGCATCTTAGCCGCTCTGTCACTGCTCATCCATATATTTTATACTTATATATTCTCATCCCATTCCTTTACTAGATGGTGTATTAGGGTTTGTTGTGGAATTGTTAGATATTACCTGTTAGATACTGCTGCATTGTCAGATCTACAGAAGAAGCATAAGCATTTCGCTACTCTCACAATAACATCTGCTAAGCATGTGTATGTGACAATAACATTTGATTTGACCAACAGATACGGGTCGGAGTCCTATATCTTACAGAAATGTCTCATTCTCTCTCTCTTGCTGACCCTCAATCCACCCATTCTGCTCCTCCTCTTCCACTCCAGACCTGCGTATCCCACTCATGTGGAAAGACTCTGAGTACTTCAAGAGCAAAGGAGGTGAGTCCCATACAACCTTAAATGGCGTTGCCACTAACCCTGTCATGACGACGCATCATGTGGCAATGCCTGGAAACGCACCATTTTTGGGGGATTAAATCGTCGCTCCTGAACATCGGCCCTGAACATCTCGCATCCAGTAACAACATTGGGCAGTAATAGCACTTGATAGCATCTAGCTCCTAACAATAATGTTTGAATTGAATGGAACAGCCTTTGGTCAGAATAGAATGCAAGTGGTGCATATTGAGAGAGTGGAGCCTCTATTGGCTAAGTGTACCCGGCCGGTACGTCATCAGTTCATCAGAGTTTAGTTTGAGCCATTTCTCTCCCACCACTACCAGAGTGGCCTGAGTTCATACATTCCACTGATGGAGTAAATCTAAGGTCTCAATCTATAATCTTGTCTAAACCAGTTACGTGGCTAATCCATGCAGATTATGACTCGTGCATGTGGGGTAAGCACATTCAATTAACCGCCTCCTGTTTGTTTCTAAAAACACTTGTATTATCGTGGCTCCTCTCAGAGCTACATCTGAAATCAGGTCAGATTTAGAGGTCACACCGGTTAATCCTGTAAAGGTGTAGTTATTGGACTCTTATTTAACCTACTACGTTCTCACAATTTTTCTGCCAACTCTGTCCTGTTCTCTTTCTGCTCTCTGCCCATCTTCTTTTCTCTAAAACTCCCACTCTATTCTATTCTATCTTGCTCTTCTCTCTCTCTTGCTCTCGCTCTCTTTCAGAGCTTCATCGCTGTGCTGTGTTCTGTCTGCTCCAGTGTGGCAGAGAGATCTATGACACAGACCTGGTGATGGCGGACAGGACTTTGACTGACATCTGCTTCGAGGACACCATCATATTGCAAGTGACTGCTCGAGTTGCTCTCATTTTGTCTCCGTAATTTATATGACACTATTAGTGCAGGTGATGTAGCATTTTGTCTGTGGTTTTAATATTTGCTTAGAAACGTATAGAGAGCTTC
The DNA here is from genome assembly GCF_045791955.1 of Oncorhynchus clarkii lewisi. Lineage (NCBI taxonomy): Eukaryota > Metazoa > Chordata > Actinopteri > Salmoniformes > Salmonidae > Oncorhynchus > Oncorhynchus clarkii. Next base: position 15,585,801 of record NC_092175.1, on the reverse strand, counting down.
TGTCCTCTTCAGTTTAATTATGTTTGTGTGTAATTCTGTATTTCATTATGTCCATGTTTCTTTGTTAATATTTGTTGCTATATTCATCTGTGTGCGTGTGTTGGTTCTTGTATATGATCCAGTAAGGAGGCGAGCCCGTGCTTTGAGCTCCGTGTGGAGCTGTACAGTACCTGTGTGGTGGAGGACTTCTCTCCGGGCCCAGGGGCACTAGGACCCAGGAGACATAACCGCCTCAGCAGCTCCCTGGGCTGCACCTCTGGGAGGAGGATCAGGGCAGCTCTAGAGTCTGCAGCCTGTGGTACCATACCCAACGTAGAGGGAGGTGATGGAGGAGGAGGGTCTCCACCACCTCTGCTGCCTGCTCTCTGTACAGAGTGAGTGTTGATGTAACAGCTTGCACACGCATGACACACACACAACTGGAATCAAATGCAACGGCGATGCACATAATGTCAACTCAAACTGGCCACACAAGTCGTCAAATACTCACATGCAGTACATTCCGACTAACTGTTGATTGTGTGTGGTTTCTGTTTGCAGGGGGCCAAAGTATCACCTTCTGGCCCACACCACACTGACAATAGCACATGTTCAGGACAGCTTCAGAACACACGACCTGTCCATATCAGCCACAGGTGAGTGGCGACTCCTCTCCTTTGGCTGTTTACTGTCCTTGAATAGCAAAAGCAACAAACTCATCAACCAACATTGTTCCAGAGGACAGTGCATTCTGGCTGCCTCTCTATGGCAGTGTGTGTTGCCGTCTGGCCGCCCAGCCTCTCTGTATGACCCAGCAGGTTATCAGCGGCAGGATCAAGGTGAGTTCACTCTTTGTCATCGCCCTTAGTATCACACCCACCATCATCATTCGCATCATTTGTTTAATCATTCTCAGTTTTAGTATGATCATTAGAGTCGTAATTACAGTGCCTTCGGAAAGTATTCAGTCACCTTGACTTTTTCCACGTTTTGTTTACGTTACAGCCTTATTTCTAAAATGGATTCAATAATTTTTTTTCTCTCAATCTATGCAGAATACGCCGTAATTACAAAATAAAAATAGTTTTTTAGATTTTTTGGTAAATGCATATAAAAACTGAAATATCACATTTACATAAGTATTCAGACTCTTTACTCAGTACTTTGTTGAAGCTGAAAAGCATCCCCACAGCATGATGCTGCCACCATGGTTTCCTCTAGACGTGACGCTTGGCATTCAGACCAAAGAGTTCAATCTTGGTTTCAACAGACCAGAGCATTTTTTTTGGTTCTCATGGTCTGAGTCCTTTAGGTGCCTTTTCGCAAACTCCAAGCGGGCTGTCATGTGCCTTTTTTACTGAAGATTGGCTTCCGTCTGGCCATAAAGGCCTGATTGCTGGAGTGCTGCAGAGATGGTTGTCCTTCTGGAAGGTTCTACCATCTCCACAGAGACTCTCGGAAGAGTCTTGGTGGTTCCAGACTTCTTCCATTTAAGAGTGATGGAGGCCACTGTGTTCTTGGGGACCTTCAGTGCTAAAGAAATGTTTTGGTACCCTCCCCCAGATCTGTGCCTCCACACAATCCTGTCTTGGAGCTTTACGGACAATTCCGTCAACCTCATGGCTTGGTTTTTGCTCTGACATACACTGTGAACTGTGGGACCTTACATAGACAGGTATGTGCCTTTCCAAATCATGTCCAATCAATTGAATTTACCACAGATGGACTCCAATCAAGTTGTAGAAACATCTCAAGGATGAGCAATGGAAACAGGATGCAACTGAGCTCAATATCGAGTCTCATAGCAAAGGGTCTGAATACTTATGTAAATAAGGTATCTGTTTTTTAATTTTTAGACATTTGCAAAAACGTCTAAAAACCTGGCTTTTTTGTCATTATGGGCTATTGTGTGTAGATTGATGAGGAAAACAATTAATTTAATACATTTTAGAATAAGGCTGTACGTAACAAAATGTGAAAAAGTCAAAGGGTCTGAATACTTTCCGAATGCACACTAGTTTAGTCAAAAGCATCGTTATATTCATTCCTACCATTCTCATGATCAGCTTGAGAAGGAGCCTGAGTGCTGGACTGACATCTACGGTGTCCTCAAAGGGACAAGTCTTATCTGTTACCACAGTCAAGAGAGCATGGTTGCCCAAGAGGAGCCGTTATTCACCATCGACATCAACAAGGTTTGTTACTCTTGTAAACACCCAAGACATGTTCACACTGTCATCCATACACATGGCCAAAATGCAGAGACTGAGACACATTTGCATAAATACTGAACTATAATCCCATTTAGCACCCACAAAAGGACAATATTGTTTTTATTAGAGGTTCACCCCCCTTGTGGCAAGCTATAACAGCACAACACCACTCTGTATACAGTCCAGTACATCACTGGGGCTATTCCAGGTGGTGTAAGAGGAAGTCCCTAAAAATGGTCAAAGACTCCAGCCACCCAAGTCATAGACTGTTTTCTCTGCTACCGCACGGCAAGCGGTACCGGAGCGCCAAGTCTGAGACCAAATGGCTCCTTAACGCTTCTACCCCCAAGCCATAAGACTGCTGAACAGTTAATCAAATGGCCACTGGACTATTTGCATTGACCCCCTTGCACAGGCTCGATGTACACTCACTGGACTCTAACCATACACACACACACATGCATATGGACGACACACACACATAATATGTGGAGACCTTCAAATTAGTGGATTTAGCTATTTCAGACCGAGCCGTTGCTGACAGGTGTATAAAATCGAGCACACAGCCATGAAATCTCCATAGACATACATTGGCAGTAGAATGGCCACACTGAAGAGCTCAGTGACTTTCAACATGGGACCGTCATAGGATGCCACTTTTCCAACAAGTCAGTTCGTCAGATTTCTTTTCCTGCTAGAGCTGCCCTAGTCAACTGTAAGTCCTGTTATTGTGAAGTGGAAACGCCTTGACGCAACAACGGCTCAGCCACACAAGCTCACAGAACTGGACCGCCGAGTTCTTAAACGCGTAGCCTGTAAAAATCACCTGCCCCCGGTTACAACACTCATTACCGAGTTCCAAACTTCCTCTGGAAAAAACGGCAGCGCAATAACTGTTCGTCGGGAGCTTCATGAAATGGGTTTCCATGGGCAAGCAGACGCGCACACAAGCCTAGGATCACCATGCGCAATACCAAGCGTTTGGATGGTGTAAAGCTCGCCGCCATTGGACTAGGGAGCAGTGGAAACGCGTTCTCTGGAGTGATGAATCATGCTTTGTCATCTGGCAGTCCAACGGACAAATCTGGGTTTGGCAGATACCAGAAGAATGCTATCTGCCCGACTGCATAGTGCCAACTGTAAAGTTTGGTGGAGAAAGAATAATGGTCTGGGGCTGTTATTCATGGTTCGGTCTAGGTCCCTTAGTTCCAGTGAAGGGACATTTTTAATGCTACAGCATACAATGCTATTCTAGATGATTCTGTTCTTTCAACTTTGTGGCAACAGTTTGGGGAAGGCCCTTTCCTGTTGGTACCAAGTCAATGTGCAGGGGTATGGGTTAGTCAAGATAATTGAGGTATGTGTACATGTAGGTAGGGTTAAAGTGACTACGCATACATAAAAAACATCTCATTCCAACATCATGGACATTAATATGGAGTTGGTCCACCCTTTGCTGCTATAACAGCTTCCACTCTTCTGGGACGGCTTTCCAGTAGATGTTGGAACATTGCTGCTGGGATTTGATTCCATTCAGCCACAAGAACATTAATGAGGTCAGGCACTGATGTTGGACGATTAGGCCTGGCTTGCAGTCGGTGTTCCAATTCATCCCAAAGGTGGGGTTGAGGTCAGGGCTTTGTGCGGGCCAGTCAAGTTCTACCACACTGATCTCGACAAACCATTTCTGTATGGACCTCGCTTTGTGCATTGTCATGCTGAAACAGTACACCTTGTATATAGCCTCGTTGTTATTTTGTGTTTCTATTTTTGCTATTTTTGGTTTATTTATCACATTTAAAAAAAAAAAAAGCATTATTGGTTAAGAGCTCGTAAGTAAGCATTTCACGGTAAGTTATACTATTTGGTGCATGTGACATTGAATTTGATTTCTTTGAAGTCTGCTGCATGATCAGTCCACTAGAGGGCACTGTCGAGGTATAACCCAAAGACACCCCTTGCCTGGAGATTTTTTTATTTTATATCACTTTTATTTAACTAGACATGTCAGTTAAAAAACAAATTCTTATTTAGAATGACAGCCTACCAGTAGGCAAAAGGCCTTCTGCAAGGGAGAGGGGCCTGGGATTAAAACTAAAATAAATATAGGACAACACCAACACTACATAGAGACCTAAGATAACTCAGCATGGCAGCAACAAATGACAACAACATGGTAGCATCACAACATTATGTTTTTTGGGGTCAAGTTTAAGGAGCTCCTTTAGCACCTTGGACTCTGACCGCCTGCAGGAGAGACTTTGTAATGTGGCAGTGGAAAAAGAGGGAGGAGCATCGGGGATAGTCGCATTAGAAGGGGTGGGATTTGAGGAAATGTTGGGTGGGCAATAAGGCATGGTTGAGTCAAATAGGAATACTGACTTAATGAGGTGGTGATTTTAAACTCTGCCAGATCAGTCGAACCAGGGGCTGAACCTGTTTTTTAATTTTCATTATTGGCGCGTATTTGTTAACGATACCACCTGAAAATATCAAAAAAGAAGGTCCAAGTGTCTTCAACAGAGGGGATCAAGCTGATTCTATACCAATTTAAAGAGGCCAGATCATGAAGGAAGGCTTGCTAAAGAACTTTAATGAGCATGTGTCTATAACAAATCGGGACAGGTCGTTTCACTGAGCAGCCATTACGAACACAGGCTGTAAAACAGTGATCACTGGTGTTTTCTGTAAGGACCTATCTGTATTATTTGTGAGGATAACATCAAGGAGAGTAGCCTTTTCTGGGTGTTTGGAGTCTAACCTTGTGGGATTGGTAAGTCCCATTGCTTTAGGACTTGGTCAGGTGGTTTAGCATGTCCCACTTTAGGTCACCTAGCAGGACAAATTCAGACTTAGTGGAAGGGGCCAGGAGAGCGCTTAGGGCATTTGGGGTTCAGGCCGGTGCTGATGGTGGCCGACAACACCCAGCAACAGTCAACAAAGCGTTAGATGGAAGTTTAATGTGTAAAACCAGCAAATCAAATTGTTTGGGGACAGACTTGATGGAGACAACTGAGCACTGAAGGTGTTCCTTGGTAAAGATTGCTACTGAAGGTGTTCCTTGGTAAAGATTGCTACTCCCCTACCTTTGGAAGATTTGTCTTGCAGAAAGAGGTTATAACTAGAAAGGATAACCTCAGTGTTTCAAACACTCTTTCTTAACCACGTCTCAGTAACGACCAACACATCTGGATTGGAGCTGTGAACCCACACTTTCAATTGATACATTTTAGGTAATAACCTTCTAGTGTTGACGTGCAGAAAACCCAAGCTTTTACAAGAGCAGAAATCAGTGAAGCAGATATCAGAGCACAAATCAGTAATGGGGCTAGCAACAGTAGAAGGTCCAGGGTGTACATGCACGTTTCCAGATATAATCAGTAGTAATATAATCAGGACACGGCAGAGGCAGTGTTGATTTCTAACATTTGAATGTGCATCAGATGACAAAAAGATAATATTGTATAGCAATTTCATCAGGTAACATGAATACAAAGCTGGCGAGAGTTGGTTAGAATGGGATGGGAGGCCAAAAGACCGTGTAACCAATAGAGAGTCAGAGTCCTGAATGTGGGAACAAACACAGTCTGCCCCACGGTTGGGTAAACAAGCAAGTTTAAAGTCAGATCTTGCTTTGAGCATTACAGGAACGGAATTCTGTTTGCTTGCTGTTTAACCCCTTCACGTTCATTCTCTCACAATGAAGCCAACTATTTCATGCAATGTGGTTGCTAATCAGCCTGACAGCAGCTACAGTATATGCACATCAGCCATGTGCACATCACAGCAGCTATGTGCACTAGTGGTGCGCGGGTCAGCTGTTTGTTCACCCGCACCTGCCCGCGTTTGCTAATAACCCACAACCGCCTGACTAGATGTAAGAAAGTGAAAACCTAAGGCCCTTACCCGCTAATACAGAAAATGGGCTGTAGGCTACAGTCAGACACGCGGAAGGATTTCTTTGTTATTTGGTTATGCAATTTCTTTTGTCAACTTGTCTATAATTAGATACATGCAGCTTCTCTTCTGTCATTAGCCTATATGTTGCCCTAGAAGACTAAATAAAACCTTGCTCACCAGAATGCCAAACATTTTATTGGTCTCACACACACTCATGGTTAGCAGATGTTAATGTGAGTGTAGCGAAATGCTTGTGTTTCTAGTCCCGACCATGCAGTAATATCTAACTATTTCACAACAACTACCTAATACACACAAGTGTAAAGGAATGATTAAGAATATGTACATATAAATATATGGATGAGCGATGGCCGAACGGCAAGATGCAGTAGATGGTATAGAGTACAGTATATACATATGAGATGAGTAATGTAGGGTATGTAAAGATTTTATTAAGTGGCATTGTTTAAAGTGACTAGTGATACATTTATTACATCCAATTTTTTATTATTAATGTGGCTAGAGATTTGAGTCCGTATGTTGGCAGCAGCCACTCAATGTTAGTGATGGCTGTTTAACAGTCTGACCTTGAGATAGAAGCTGTTTTTCAGTCTCTCGGTCCCTGCTTTGATGCACCTGTACTGACATTGCCTTCTGGATGATAGCGGGGTGAACAGGCAGTAGCTCGGGTGGTTGTTGTCCTTGATGATCTTTTTGGCCTTCCTGCGACATCGGGTGCTGTAGGTGACCTTCTCCACTACTGTCCTGTGGATAGGGGGTGCTCGCACTGCTGTTTCCTGAAGTCCACGATCATCTCCTTTGTTTTGTTGACGTTGAGAGTGAGGTTGTTTTCCTGACACCACACTCCAAGGGCCCTGACCACCTCCTTCTAGGCCGTCTCGTCGTTGTTGGTAATCAAGCCTACCACTAGTGTCGTCTGCAAACTTGATGATTGAGTTGGAGGTGTGCATGGCCACACAGTAATGGGTGAACAGGGAGTACAGGAGAGGGCTGAGAACGCACCCTTGTGGGGCCCCAGTGTTGAGAATCAGTGGGGTGGAGATGTTGTTTCCTACCCTCACCACCTGGGGGCGTCCCGTCAGGAAGTCCAGGACCCAGTTGCACAGGGCGGGATCGAGACCCAGGGTCTCAAGCTTAATGACGAGTTTGGAGGGTGCTAAGGTGGTAAATGCTGAGCTGTAGTTGATTAACAGCATTCTTACATAGGTATTCCTCTTGTCCAGATAGGTTAGTTGACATCGGTAAAGTTTTAAATGTCATATTTGCTTTTTTCACGAAGCAAAGACATTTAGGGAACAGGGATCAAATGCAACAACAACATGCCTGTGCAAAATGTCCAACTGACATCGGTTTGACCGGTTGTGAGAAAATAGAAAGCTGTGAAAATGACCCAACCTATAAATGACCTTGACTAACCTGTACCCCACACATTGACTTGGCACCGGTTCCTTCCGTATATAAACTCTTTGTGTTACTTTTGATGTATTTAAAAAAAACTTTATTTAGTAAATATTTACTTAACTCTATTTCTTGAGCTGCATTGTTGGTTAAAGGGCTTGTAAGTAAGCATTTCACACATGTGACAAATACTATTTGATTTGAACATGCTTCTGTTAAGATTTCAGTGTGGATTGTGTGTGTTTCTCTCCTTCTCAGGAGACCCGCATCCATGTGTCCGAGAGAGGGCCTCTGCACCATACCCAGAGTATATCCATCAGTACACACACCCGAGGTGACGAAGCTGTCACACACACTCTGGTCACACACACACCCCAGGACACACAGCGCTGGATGGAGGCCTTCTGGCAGCACTTCTATGACATGAGTGAGTCATACTGATACGTTTAGTAACATTTGATTGGATTTGATTAAGTTTGATTAAATTCTACTTGGTTATTTATTTGATTCAATTGAAATACTTATCGATTTGATGTATACTAGTGGACACAATCCCTGGTCCTGCATACTCACAGGCTGTGCAGGTTTTTGTTTTGACCCATTACACGCTACTAGCCCACCCTTCTTTAATCCGACAGGGACAGATAGAAGTGACATTTCCAGTTAAATGATGATCATTACTGTTGAATTGTAATGTTAGGTCTTATCATTCTTGTCTTCATAAGGAGGTCATTATATTATATACACATATACATACACAGTTGAAGTCATAAGTTTACATACACTTAGGTTAGAGTCATTAAAACTAGAAATTTATTGTTAACAAACTATAGTTTTAGCAAGTCGGTTAGGACATCTACTTTGTGCCTGACACAAGTAATTTTTCCAACAATTGTTTACAGACCGATTATTTAACTTAACTCAATCACAATTCCAGTGGGTCAGACGTTTACATACACTAAGTTGACTGTGCCTTTAAACAGCATGGAAAATTCCAGAAAATTATGTCATGGCTTTAGAAGCTACTGATAGGCTAATTGACATCATTTGAGTCAATTGGAGGTGTACATGTGGATTTATTTCAAGGCCTACCTTCAAACTCAGTGACTTTGCTTGACATCATGGGAAAATCAAAAGACCTCAGAAAAAAATATTGTAGACCTCCACAAGTCTGGTTCATCCTTGGGAGCAAATGCCTGAAGGTACCACATTCATCTGTACAAACAATAGTATGCAAGTATAAACACCATGGGACCATGCAGCCGTCACACTGCTCAGGAAGGAGATGTGTTCTGTTTCCTAGAGGTGAACGTACTTTGGTGCCGAAAAGTGCAAATCAATCACAGAACAACGGCAAAGGACCTTGTGAAGATGCTGGAGGAAACGGGTACAAAAGTATCTATATCCACAGTAAAACAAGTCCTATAGCCACATAACCACATAACCATCACCAAGGAAGAAACCACTGCTCCAAAACCACTATTAAAAAGCCAGACTATGGTTTGCAACTGCACATGGGGATAAAGATCGTACTTTTTGGAGAAATGTCCTCTGGTCTGATGAAACAAAAATCGAACTGTTTGGCCATAATGACCATCGTTATGTTTGCAGGAAAAAGGGGGAGGCTTGCAAGCCAAAGAACACCATCCCAACCATGAAGCACAGGGATGGCAGCATCATGTTGTGTGGGTGCTTTGCTGCAGGAGGGACTGGTGCACTTCACAAAATAGATGGCATCATGAGGGAGGAAAATTATGTGGATATATTAAAGCAATATCTCAAGACATCAGTCAGGAAGTTAAAGCTTGGTCTCAAATGGGTCTTCCAAATGGACAATGACCCCAAGCGTACTTCCAAAGTTGTGGCAAAATGGCTTAAGGACAACAAGGTTAAGGTTTTGGAGTGGCCATCACAAAGCCCTGACCTCAATCCTATAGAAAATGTGTGGGCAGAACTGAAAAATCGTGTGCGAGCATGGAGGCCTACAAACCTGACTCAGTTACACCAGATCTGTCAGGAGGTATGGGCCAAAATCCACCCAACTTATTGTGGAAGGCTACCCGAAACGTTTGACCGAAATTAAACAATTTACAGGCAATGCTACCAAATACTAATTGAGTGTATGGAAACTTCTGACCCACTGGGAATGTGATGAAAGAAATAATACCTTAAATAAATAATTCTCTCTACTGTTATTCTGACATTTCACATTCTAAAAATATAGTGGTGATCCTAACTGACCTGGGCATTTTTACTAGGATTAAATGTCAGGAATTGTGGAAAAACTAAGTTTAAATGTATTTGGCTAAGGTGTATGTAATCTTCCGACTTCAACTGTATTTACACTACTGTTCAAAAGTTGTTCAAAAGTTTGGGGTCATTTAGAAATGCCCTTGTTATTGAAAGAAAAACATTTTTTTGACCATTTGAAATTATGTCAAATTCATCAGAAATACAGTGTAGACAGGTACTGGCGTGGGAATCTGTGGGAGGCCATTATTCCTCATGGAGAATAACATTCAATGATTTGCTTATCAATCAAGCCATTGGAACCAATTAGGATCAATTTGAAAATCCATCTAGCAACGCTTTGATTGGCAGCTCTAATTTGTTACTCATGTCACCACAGTTATGCACCAGTTGCAGGGAGAGACTGATCCGTTTAAGCCGACAGTGAAACTAAGCTCATGTCTGGCTCTACCCAATTCCTTTGTCTCTATAATACCTGATTTATCTTGTCAGTCTGTGAGGAGACGGAGATGCGACCTGTTTTGCTTTAATCTCCAGCTACACACACACACACACACACACACACACATCTCCTGCTGTGCCGAACCCACCACTGGTGTGCGTGACCAAGAGTGTTATTTTCATGTCATCTGACCATAGCACTGGTTTGAATCCAAGTGGCCACGCACACCAGTGGTAGGTTTGGCGAAAGAAGCATGTACATACAGAAGTGAACCCTGTACCTACTGTAAAATATGGTGGTGGATCTTTGATGTTATGGGGCTATTTTGCTTGCACACGGCACCAGTACCAGGACACTTTTTGCCAACAACCTGGTTGCCTCTGCCAGGAGGCTGAAACTTGGCCACAAGTAGATCTTCCAGCAAAACAATAAGCCTAAGCAGACATCAAAATCCACAAAGAAATGATTACTTGACCCCAAAATCAACATTGCAATGACCATCTCAGTCTCCGGACTTGAACCCCATTTAAAACCTGTGGTTTGAATTGAAGAGGGCCGTCCAAAAGCGCAGACAAAGGGTATTAAGAATCTGTAAGGATTTTGTATGGAGGAAGGATCTAAGATCACTCCGAATGTGTTTCCCAATCTCATTAAACATTTTAGAAAAAGTCTCCGTGCCATTACCCTTGCAACGGGAGGGTGGAAAACAGGGGTGGCAATATTATTTTTAACCTTCATTCATTTTCTTGAAAATATACGAATTGCTAAGCAATCCCTTTGTCCGAGCAATCATTTTATTATATCATATATTTCTAACAATCAATTGAGCATAACATGTCAGTTTTTACTGTACACCGAGCGATTCATTCCCAATGATTTCCCTCAACCTCAAGCAACCGAATGATCTCAGGATCCCACTCCTTGTAGTACACACAATCCAGTTACTCACTCACATTTAACACGATATACAATCCCAGACACTGCACCAAGCGTTTCTTTTCTTTCACTTCCTCTGATTCTAGAAGAATGTCTGTGTGGACGACACTGTGAGAATAGAAAACCTGTCGTTGTGATTTGTCCCTTTTGTGTGAACTGTGTGTGTGTATTTGTAACGATTGAGAAATGCTATTGTTGAGCCTCAGTCAAATTCATAAAGATGAGTCACCAAACACAACACACACACACACTGTTCTGCTGAGAGGGTGAGGTTGGGTAATTAACCTAAATTCCATGTCTATCCTACACACAATTTTCTAAAATTGGCCTGTAGCCGTCAGCAGGTTGATGTTTATTGTCACGAGTCTTGCCCTGGAGGCAGAACTGAGCGGTGTCAGCTGCAAAGTCAAAATGGTCTATATCTAAAAATGAAATATGAAAACAAAAATGTAGCTTTTGGGTTAAGCATGAAGGTTAGCAGTGGAGTTAGGTTTAAATTCAGATTTGATTACTTTGGGTCTGTGCCAGCTAGTAACCACTCTGCAGTGCTGCCTCCAGGGCAAGACTCATGACAATAAATGCCAACATGCTAGCCATGTCTGTAAGTCCTAGTATACAGTACACACCTATGCCTAGTAAACAGACCGTTAGGTATTTTATCAGAGAATACAGTATTAGGGCCCATCGATCAAATAGAGATTGAAAGGTTGAATCCACCTTGGTTATAAATCCGAAAATGACATTGCCTTGCTTGTCACTTCTGTCAGTGCTTTTACCGTGTATTGAATTTATGTTCCCTTGTATGTACTTACGGTGTATTTCATTTTAGGATGGTCTGTTATGGATAGCAATGTTGAATATGTGTCGCTTCACTTGCTTTGTAAGTGTTTGGATGTTTCACAGCCTTTGTAAGTGTTTGGATGTTTCACACCCTTTGTAAGTGTTTGGATGTTTCACACCCTTTGTAAGTGTTTGGATGTTTCATGCACAATAATGTTGTTTATTGTGCAGTAAGATTGTGGAAAATCCAATCCAATTTTATTTGTCACATAGTCTACACCCGTTTACGAAGTAACAGTGAAATGCTTACGGGCACATCCCAAAAATGCAGAGACATAAAAAAGAGGCAGTATAATTGAAAAATAATAACTAGCAAAAAATACACAATGAGTAATGATAACGTGGCTATATACAAGGGGTGCTAGTACCGAGTGGATGTGCAGAGCTACAAGGTAATTGAGGTTGACATTGTATGTACGTACTGTAGGCTGTGATAAAGTGACTAGGCAACAGGATAGATAATTAACAGTAGCAGCAGCAGCGTATGTGATGAGTCAAAATAGTTATTCATTTAACTAACTATTTAACTAACTATTTAGCAGTCTTGGGGCTTTGGGATACAAGCTGTTCAGGGTCCTGTTGGTTCCAGACCTGTTGCATCGGTCTTTGACAATTTTTAGGGCCTTCCTCTGACACTGCCTAGTATGATGTACAGGGCCGTACGAACTACCCTCTGTAGCGTCTTGCGGTCGGGTGGCAAGCAGTTGCCATACCAAGCGGGGATGCAGCAAGTCAAGATGCTCTAAATGGTGCAGCTATAGAACCTTTTGAGTATCTGAGGCCCCATGCCAAATCTTTTCAGACTCCTGAGGGGGTAGAGGCGTTGTCATGCCTTCTTCACGACTGTGTTGGTATGTGTGAACCCTAACAATTCCTTAGTGATTTGGACACCTAGGAACTTAAAAATCTCGACCTGCTCCACTGCAGCCCTGTCGATGTGTGTGGGTGCGTGCTCTGCCCTCCGTTCCTGTAGTCCACGGATCAGCGCCTTTGTCTTGCTGATTTTGATGGAAATGTTGTTCTCCTGGCACACTGCCAGGTCACTGACCTCCTCCCTATAGGCTGTTTCATTGTTGTCTGTGATCTGTTGTCTGTCTTTGACCAACATACCATCAAGCACAAGTTTCCTTTTAGATGGTTGCTTATGGGCTTCACATATTTTGGCATAATGGTGGATAGTAACCTGAAGAACCTCTATCTATTTAGTCAGCCACCAATTGTGCAAGTTCTCCCACTTAAAAAGATGAGAGGCCTGTAATTTTCATCATAGTTACACTTCAACTATGACAGACAAAATTAGGGAAAAAAATCCAGAAAATCACATTGTAGGATTTTTAATGAATTTATTTGCAAATTATGGTGGCCCATTCCTCCATGCAGATCTCCTCTAGAGCAGTGATGTTTTGGGGCTGTTGCTGGGCAACACGGACTTTCAACTCCCTCCAAAGATTTTCTATGGGGTTGAGATCTGGAGACTGGCTAGGCCACTCCAGGACCTTGAAATGCTTCTTACGAAGCCACTCCTTCGTTGCCCAGGCGGTGTGTTTGGGATCATTGTCATGCTGAAAGACCCAGCCACGTTTCATCTTCAATGCCCTTACTGATGGAAGGAGGTTTTCACTCCAAATCTCACAATACATGGCCCCATTCATTCTTTCCTTTACACGGATCAGTCGTCCTGGTCCCTTTGCAGAAAAACAGCCCCAAAGCATGATGTTTCCACCCCATGCTTCACAGTAGGTATGGTGTTCTTTGGATGCAACTCAGCATTCTTTTTCCTCCAAACACGGCGAGTTGAGTTTTTACCACAAAGTTATATTTTGGTTTCATCTGACATTCTCCCAATCTTCTTCTGGATCATCCAAATGCTCTCTAGCAAACTTCAGACGGGCCTGGACATGTACTGACTTAAGCAGGGGGACACGTCTGGCACTGTAGGATTTGAGTCCCTGGCGGCGTAGTGTGTTACTGATGGTAGGCTTTGTTACTCTGGTCCCAGCTCTCTGCAGGTCATTCACTAGGTCCCCCCGTGTGGTTCTGGGATTTTTGGTCACCGTTCTTGTGATCATTTTGACCCCACGGGGTGAGATCTTGCGTAGAGCCCCAGATCGAGGGAGATTATCAGTGGTCTTGTATGTCTTCCATTTCCTAATAATTGCTTCCATAGTTGATTTCTTCAAACCAAGCTGCTTACCTATTGCAGATTCAGTCTTCCCAGCCTGGTGCAGGTCTACAATTTTGTTTCTGGTGTCCTTTGACAGCTCTTTGGTCTTGGCCATAGTGGAGTTTGGAGTGTGACTGTTTGAGGTTGTGGACAGGTGTCTTTTATACTGATAACAAGTTCAAACAGGTACCATTCATACAGGTAACGAGTGGAGGACAGAGGAGCCTCAAGAAGTTACAGGTCTGCGAGAGCCAGAAATCTTGCTTGTTTGTAGGTGACCAAATACTTATTTTCCACCATAATTTGCAAATACATTTATTAAAAATCCTACAATGTGATTTTCTGGATTTTATTTTCTCATTTTGTCTGCCATAGTTGAAGTGTACCTATGATGAAAATTACAGGCCTCTCATCTTTTTAAGTGGGAGAACTTGCACAATTGGTTGCTGACTAAATACTTTTTTGCCCCACTGTATATAATGTTTAACACGTAATGTATAATATGTAGCTTACGGCAGGTTTGAAAAGAATGTGAATTAAGACTACTCTGAATAGTGTCTTAATAATAAAGGAGTCTTTTTGCACCAGGTATGGTTGTTAAACATTTGCCAGATGTAAGTTTAATATGATCCAATGTCTCATTATTATTTTTTATTTTACTCTTTATTATGACTTATTTATTGTATGTTTGTATATATAATAATTTTATTTTTATGCTCGTCTGCTACTGTCACTTTGTCCTATTGCTGTATAAAATAAAAAATATATAAAATAAAAAAAAAAAAAGATATATGGGCCACATGATCCGATTTATAGACTATTGATGATCAAACAAAAAAGCTTGCGCTCTGTTCCGTTCCTCAGGCTACACACGCTGTTCTCATCAGGTGATCATATTTTCACACATCAGACTATTCTCAATTTAATCTGGTCTTTACTAATATGTACAGTAAAATGTATTTCGATTTAGGTAGATAAAGTGCATTCGGAAAGTATTCAGACCCCTTCCTGTTTTCCACATTTTGTTACATTACAGCCTTATTCTAAAATGTATTACATACTTTTTTGCCCTCATCAATCTACAAACTATACCCCATAATGACAAAAAAACAGATACCTAATTTATATAAGCATTCAGACCCTTTACTATGAGACTCGAAATTGAGCTCCTGTACATCCTGTTTCCATTGATCATCCTTGATGTTTCTACAACTTGATTGGAGCTCACCTATTGTACATGCAATTGATTGGACATTATTTGGAAAGGCACACATCTGTCTATATAAGGTCCCACAACTGACAGTGCATGTCAGAGCAAAAACTCAAAGTCATTAGGTCGAAGGAATTGTCTGTAGAGTTCCGAGATAGGACTGTGTCATGGCACAGATCTGGGGAAGAGTACCAAAATATTTCTGCAGCATTAAAGATCCCCAAGGACACAGTAGCCTCCATCATTCTTAAATGGAAGAAGTTTGGAACCACCAACTCTTCCTAGAGCTGGCCGCACAGCCAAACTGAGCAATTGGGGGAGAAGGGCCTTGGTAAGGGAGGTGACCAAGAACCCGATGGTTACTCTTGACAGAGCTCCGGAGTTCCTCTGTGGAGATGGGAGGACCTTCCAGAAGGACAACCATCTCTGAAGCACTCCACAAATCCGGCCTTTGTGGTAGAGTGGCCAGACGGAAACCACTCCTCAGTAAAATGCACACCTAAAGAACTCTCAGACCATGAGAAACAAGATTGACTGTCTGGTCTGATATAACCAAGATTGAACTATTTGGCCTGAATGCTAAGTGTCACGTCTGGAGAAAACCTGGCACCATCCCTACAGTGAAGCGTGGTGGTGGCAACAACATGCTGTGGGGATGTTTTTCAGCAGCAGGGACTGGGAGACTAGTCCGGATCGAGGGAAAGATGAACGGAGCAAAGTACAGAGAGATCCTTGATGAAAACATGCTCCAGAGCGCTCAGGACCTCGGACTGGGATGAAGGTTCACCTTCCAACACGACAACAACCCTATGCAGCGATGCTCCCCATCCAACCAGACACAGCTTGAGAGGATCTGCAGATGAGAATGGGAGAAATTCCCCAAGTATAGGTGTGCCAAGCTTGAAGCGTCATACCCAAGAAGACTCGAGGCAGTTATTGGAGTAAATGGAGTCATTAAAACTTGTTTTTCAACCACTCCACAAATTTCTTGTTAACAAACTATAGTTTTGGGAAGTCGGTTAGGACATCTACTTTGTGCATGACAAGTAATTTTTCCAACAATTGTTTATAGACAGATTATTTAACTTATAATTCACTGTATCACAATTCCAGTTGGTCAGAAGTTTACTACATACACTAAGTTGACTGTGCCTTTAGTCAGTTTGGAAAAGTCCAGAAAATAATGTCATGGTTTTAGAAGCTTCTGGTAGTCTAACTGTGGATGTATTTCAAGGCTTACCTTCAAACGCAGTGCCTCTTTGCTTGAAATCATGGGAAAATCAAAAGAAATCAGCCAAGACCTCAGAAAAAATATTGTAGACCTCCACAAGTCTGGCTCATCCTTGGGAGCAATTTCCAGACGCCTGAAGGTACCACGTTCATCTGTACAAACAATAGTACGCAAGTATAAACACCATGGGACCACGCAGCCGTCATACCGCTCAGGAAGGAGAGGCGTTCTGTCTCCTAGAGATTAATGTACTTTGGTGCGAAAGTTTAAATCAATCCCAGAACAACTTCAAAGGACCTTGTGAAGATGCTGGAGGAAACAGGTACAAAAGTATCAATATCCACATTAAAATGAATCCTATATCGACATAACCTGAAAGGCCGCTCCGCAAGGAAGAAGCCACAGCTCCAAACCGCCATAAAAAAGCCAGACTACGGTTTGCAACTGCACAAGGGGACAAAGATTGTACTTTTTGGAGAAATGTCCTCTGGTCTGATGAAACAAAAATATAACTTGGGAATTTGCAACACAAACAAACATGGAGAGTGAACGTGACACAGAGCACGGAGACCTAAAAGAGGGGCTACTTCGGTAGCATGGACGTGGTTCGGATATGAAAAGTTTGACGCGGACCAGAAAATCGTCCTCTGCAAAATATGACGCAGGCCGGTCCCGACCAACGGGCTCAAACACCACTAACCTCTTACCACCTACGCAAGAATCATGTGAAACAGTACGTAGAGAGTCTACGGATGAGACCCAACAAAGTACAGTCGAGTGCTCAAAACAGACTCAAGACGTTGCAAGAGGCTTTTGCCCGCGGCACACTATATGGCAAAGAATCAGAAAGATGGAAGAGATAACAACTGCCGTTACAACTTACATCTGCAAAGACATGGCCCCAATTTACACGGTGGAGAAACGGGGGTTTCGTGAGTTGGTGCTAACACTTGACCCTAGGTACCATATGCAAATTCATATGTGACACGTATTAATGCCAAAATAACATGCAAAACAGGCATAAGGGATGGATGAATGGTAATATTTGTTGTCGGCCTAGGCTATAGTAGCATAAATACTTAAATATAGTCATGTTCTACACGCCCAGTTATGCGATCTCTTACAAACAGCGAATGTATCTTTTTTTTACATGCTGAGAGAGGCCTGACTTCTGGAATACAGGGGCAATGCATGCACAAGGCCATGCCGATGCATATTAATTAGAAAAACCTGGCTGGAGAATGTGGCTTGATTTGGCATTATACTGAAATTAAATAATCTTGCCATACTACTCACTCTTCTACCTTCTTGGACAAAGGGATGGATTGTGTGGGGTAAAGAACAAGTAAAGAACACGCAAATTAACTATATTTGGGTTAGGGTTACATTTCACCAAGAAGCTGAACATAATAATAGTAACATTTCAATAAATCTATTTTTACAAAGACATGTCGACTTTTCACTCTACAGGTCAGTGGAAACAGTGTTGTAATGACCTGATGAAGATCGAGGTACCCTCTCCCAGGAAATCCCATTTGGTCACAGCGAAGCAGGGGTCGCTTTACCACGAAATAGGTAACTATTCAATAACACACACCACCATCACATAGGTCTATACGCTCACCTACACTTACACAGTTTGAATGATTCTAATATTAGTTTGCAGACCTGCTAGAATTCTCTCTAAATTATTAGACAAATTGGATGCTTTCGCAACTGTCGGGAAATAAGATTGCTCTCAAAGGATTATATTGTTGTCATCAATACTGTAAGTAGTCCTTCTACAACAGCGCAGCAGTGCGACCTCTTAGTAAATAGATATTTTGCGACTCATCTAAACTAACTTTCCCCACACGCTCTAAATAAGTGAAAATAGCATTGATCACCATTACCACAAATTTCGGGCTTTAAGATAAAGGGATAGAATAATCATAAAAACAGATGAAAGTCTCCATATCTCCTCTGTCTACCCTTTAAGGAAGATGGACTGAACAAAACCTGCTCTGACACACACACACACACACACAGACAGCATACATAGAAACACAATGGTGGCATTATCGCCAACACCTGTTATGTATACCACAATGACTCAGATGGATCAAGGCACTATTCAGGAATTTGAGAGCGAGACGGAAATAGAGATTAAAAAAAAACGAGGAGAGGAACCAGATGTGAAAGATGATGGGTAGAGAAGAATGCAGGAAAGAAGAGTTATTGCAAGGAAATGGTCGAGGGGAAAATGGATCAGAATTTCTTTGTTCCTTACGCATGCCTGCGTCGAACCAGAAGAAAGTGATAATAAGTTTGGGGCTATTTTACTTCTTCTCTCCTTTCTTTCACAATAATCCATCTATCCCTTTTTTTATACAACTCTACTATACCTCATCACACACTCCCACTCTACTCATCATCCCCTTCCTCCTTCCTTCCTCTCTTCCTTTTCCCCAGTCACTCCATCTTCCCCAGGTGAGAGTGTGGTAATCCAGGATAACTCTGTGTCTGCTGAAGTGTGGGCCTGATCTCCTCTTACTGTAACCACAGGTAGAGTACCACCAACTGTAACAGCCCCCCCCCCCCCCCACACACACACACACACACACACACACACAGACAGAGGAAACCGGCACTTCAACTTCACAACATGAGTCACAGTGGAAGTGTAAATGATGTCCCCGGAACAATACACAATTTTCACCTGCCATGCCAACCAGTCTTGGCATGGCAACCACAGACTTACTAGAATCAAACCACAAAGGACTAATGGGGTGATTATAGTTGGGACTTGTGCCCATGTGGAATATGTAAGGTAAGGGAACCTGCCAAAGCCAGGCCTCATTAGAACACTCCATTGACACTCAAATCATACTGATATGATCATAAATGTTTCTTCAACTGTCTGATCTGTCAGCCTAGCAGATTGACACTAATCTCTAGAATATTACTACCGCTTTGTGAGACAGCTACTGCACTGGGTAGGTTCATAGTTCAGTTTGAGTTCTACTGTAGGCTTGTGTTCTGCCCTGCTAGTCCTGGAGAGCTTTTATTTCAGCCCAGCGGTAATACCCCTGATTCAGCTAATCAAAGTATTGGTGATCAGTTGATCAGCTGAATCAGTTAGTGTAGAATATTGACCTGTAAACTGGCGTACACTTTTGACCCGCATTGAACCAGGTCAGGTCAGTAGCAGCTGTGGTTTCCTACATTCATCTGACAGGAGCCTTAACAAATAGCTCTACGGTCAACAAACCCTTGACACACTGTCCCTGGGAGACTGTACAACATCAAATGTCAACTGTTCTGTTGGCAGAGTGTTTGACTGACTCAGTCATGGTAAACACTAATTAAGCCAGGGTATAATCCAAGTCAATGTGCCAAACTCTCCAAATATCTCACTGATGAATAGCTGATGGATGTTTATAGAGAAAAGCCAGGGTTGGGTCAAAATGTTTACCAAGTAAAGGTCGACCGATTAATCGGAATGGCCGATTAATTAGGGCCGATTTCAAGTTTTCATAACAATAGGAAATCAGTATTTTTGGACACCGATTTGGCAGATTATTTTTTTTAAATTTACACCTTTATTTAATCTTTATTTAACTAGGCAAGTCAGTTAAGAACACATTCTTATTTTCAATGACGGCCTAGGAACGGTGGGTTAACTTCCTCGTTCAGGGGCAGATTTTCACCTTGTCAGCTAGAGGGATTCAATCTTGCAACCTTACAGTTAACTAGTCCAACGCTCAAACCACCTGCCTCTCATTGCACTGCCTGTTATGCGAATGCAGTAAGCCAAGGTAAGTTTCTAGCTAGCATTAAACGTATCTTATAAAAATCAATCAATCAATCATAATCACTAGTTAACTACACATGGTTGATGATATTACTAGTTTATCTAGCGTGTCCTGCGTTGCATATAATTGATGCGGTGCGTATCGTTGCTCCAATGTGTACCTAACCATGAACATCAATGCCTTTCCTAAAATCAATACACAGAAGTATATATTTTTAAACCTACTTATTTAGCTAAAAGAAATCCAGGTTAGCAGGCAATATTAACCAGGTGAAATTGTGTCACTTCTCTTGCGTTCATTGCATAGTGTATATGCAACAGTTTGGGCCGCATAATTTGCCAGAATTTTACGTAATTATGACATAACATTTAAGGTTGTGTAATGTAACAGGAATATTTAGACTAATGGATGCCACCCCTTAGATAAAATACGGAACGGTTACGTATTTCACTGAAAGAATAAATGTATTGTTTCCGGATTCTACCATATTAATGACCTAAGGCTTGTATTTATGTGTGTTATGTTATAATTAAGTCTAGGATTTGATAGAGCAGTCTGACTGAGCGACGGTAGGCAGCAGCAGGCTCGTAAGCATTCATTCAAACAGCACTTTCGTGCGTTTTGCCAGCAGCTCTTTGTTGTGCGTCAAGCATTGCGCTGTTTATGACTTCAAGCCTATCAACTCCTGAGATTAGGCTTGTGTAACCGATGTGAAATGGCTAGCTAGTTAGCGGGGTGTGCGCTAATAGCGTTTCAAACGTCACTCATTCTGAGACTTGGAGTAGTTATTCCCCTTGCTCTGCATGGGTAACGCTGCTTCGAGGGTGGCTGTTGTCGATGTGTTCCTGGTTCGAGCCCAGGTAGGGGCGAGGAGGGGGACGGAAGCTATACTGTTACACTGGCAATACTGAAGTGCCTATAAGAACATCCAATAGTCAAAGGTTAATGAAATACAAATGGTATAGAGAGAAATAGTCCTATAATTTCTATAATAACTACAACCTAAAACTTCTTACCTGGGAATATTGAAGACTCATGTTAAAAGGAACCACCAGCTTTCATATTTTCTCATGTTCTGAGCAAGGAACTTAAACTTTAGCTTTCTTACATGGCACATATTGCACTTTTACTTTCTTCTCCAACACTTTGTTTTTGCAGTATTTAAACCAAATTGAACATGTTTCATTATTTATTTGAGGCTTAATTGATTTTATTGATGTATTATATTAAGTTAAAATAAGTGTTCATTCAGTATTGTTGTAATTGTCATTATTACAAATACATTTGAAAAAATCTGCCGATTTTAATCGGTATCGGCTTTTTTAGGTCCTCCAATAATCGGTATCGGCGTTGAAAAATCAACCTCTATTACCAAGTCTTAATTATGTCATAGTTCATAGCGTCTGTTGCATTAATGTGTTGTACAGGAGTTGATGTAGTGCATACGAGTGGCTGTGTGTAGGCTGTGCGTTCTTTATATTGCATCATGGAGTTCAATAGTGTCATATGGTGCCTTTATTGTTATGATGGATTAAAGTTAACATATACAAATATTGGATTCAATACACTTCTTAATTCCTTAATCTTGATCGAATCACATTAACTATAGTTCTGAGCTTTGTTTTACTTGTCTGTCATCTGATTATTTATGTACTACCTTGTCCCACACATTACCCCTGAGATGTGCCATCTACTCTGCCTATCTGGCAGATTGCTTGGCATGTTGGCTGTTTCTCAACATCAGTAATCACTGTAACTGGGAGAGTCAAAAGAATGCTGCTGGTCTGAAATCTTACACAAGTACTCCACTGTGTGTGGTAGCAGTTGTGTTGCGCAACGTTCCCATGAAGCCGTTTGGCGAGGTATGCGTTGGGCAGAGTGGGGAGTTGGGCGAGGGCGTGCTTGTGGGTGTATGGAGTGTTTTTGGAGTTGGGGGATTTTTGAGATTGTGATATTCTCAGCTGGATTTAGAGCTCTCAACATGAAGAAATACTAAATAATTTTGTGGAATTGAAACACCACCACTTTCTGAAGTTGAATTTTTAACGAGTCAGCAGACATTCAAATTATCTTACTGCATCACTCAGAGGAGGTTATATGAAATGGGAGCTAAATTTGTACCATCACGAAATATGATAATATTTATTTAACAGTTATAAGACAGGTGACATCTAATAGAAAGCTGTTTATCATTTGATTGTTACTATATTTAGAAAGAATTTCAGTCATTTCAAGCCCTATTGCCCCGCTTTCGTTGAATAGGGGGAAAAAATCATATACAGTGCCTTCAGAAAGTATTCACACCTCTTGACTTTTTGTACATTTTGTTGTGTTACAGCCTGAATTTAAAATTGATCAAATGTAGATGTTTTTGTCACTGGCCCACACACAAAACCCCATAATGTCAACGTGGAATTATGTTTTTAGATTTTATTTGACAAATTAATTAAAACTGAAAAGCTGAAATGACTTCAGTCAATAAGTATTCAACCCCTTTGTTATGGCAAGCCTAAATAAGTTCAGGAGTAAAAATGTGCTTGCCAACTCAAATAATAAGTTGCATGGACTCGCTCTGCGTTCAATAATAGTCTTTAACATTATTTTTTAATGACTACCTCATCTCTGCCCCCAAACATACATACATCTGTACGGTCCCTCAGGCGAGCACTACATTTCAGAAACAGATTCTACCACAAAGACAAGGGAGGTTTTCCAATGTCTCACAAAGAAGGGCACCTATTGGTAGATGGGTAAAACATTTTAAAAAGCATACATTAAATATCCCTTTGAGTATGGTGAAGTTATTCATTACACTTTGGATAGGGTATTAAAAAACACAGAAAAACATAACATCTGCTTTCCACCAGACACTGGGAGATGAATTCAACTTTCAGCAGGACACTAACTTAAAACGCAATGCTAAATCTACACTAGAGTTGCTTACCAAAACGACATTGAATGTTCCTGACTGGCCGAGTTACAGTTTTCACTTAAATCTACTTGAACATCTCTGGAAAGACATGAAAATGGTTTTCTAGCAATGATCAACAACCAATTTGACAGAGCTTGAAGCATTTTGAAAATAATAATGTGCAAATGTTGCACAATCCAAGTGTAGAATGCTCTTTGAGACTTACCCAGAAAGACTCACAGCTGTAATCGCTGCCAAAGTTGCTTCTACAAAGTATTGACTTAGGGGTGTGAATACTTATGGAAATGAGATATTTCTGTATTTAATTTTTATTACATTTGGGTGAGAAAAAAAATCTATTTGATCCATTTTGAATTCAGGCTGTAACACAACGAAATGTGGAACACGTCAAGGGGTAGGTATAGTTTCTGAAGGGACTGTATGTTTAATAAAATAATATATGTTTTCATAATATTTGTACTATGTATTTGAGCTTGTGTCCTCAAATGTGAAGTACACCTCAGCAATGTATAACTATTTTTACCAGAAAGGGGAGTTCCAAAACTGTATAGAACTATGCAGCTTTACTAGTCTACTTAGGTAAAAATCTCAATTTTGAAGTAACGTTCAAGAGTTTAACGTCAGACAGAGATGTTTAGCCTTCTGTTTGTGTTATTCTTTCTTACATGTAATTGAATATTGGCGTGCAGCCACCCTCAGAGCTGCACCTGCTATTGTGATAAAGCATGAACCTGTACTCTCCACAGGGCTGGCGTTATGGGTGGGACTTGGGGGTACTGGCCCGTCCTACCATACCTCCTGCCTGTCCAAATAAAATATTTTAATATTGATAATTTATTTGTCCGAGATGCGCACCGACAGAAAGACGCATCAATCTCTGATAAAGCATCTGAGCGAACAAAACAGTGCCCATGTATCTGATTCTGTCTGGCCCAAAAAAGTATGGCAATGTGCACACACAGGCGGCCCCGTGAAAATAAATTGTCACCCCTATCGATGTCAAATGCCCGTGCAACTGATTTGTTCCGACACCAGCCCTGACTCTCTGTGAAGACCCTTCACAGGTCCCCCTTGGCACGTGCAGCTAGATGAATCAGTTGGCCAGCCAATAGTTCTTCTCGATGGTATAACTATACTGTTACACATTAAATGGAGTAGAATAATAGGATTTTGATATTTTTGTTGGTATAACGGATGTCTTTCTCTTTGTCTCTCTCTCTATCTATATATATTAATTCGGTATAGTTGAAGGACCCTCCATGATTGCCAGGTTGTCCAGGTCAAGGGGGCCAACATCAGGATACTGCATCATCCAAGACAGGATCCACCTCTTACCAAACTCCAGCACCCCCCCACCACCCAATTGTACTCCTGCTCTTGGGAGTGACGTGCAGTGACACCCACCTCTCCCATGACACAGTGTCTCTGTACTGTACCTATCCCTGTCCTGTAATAGCACGAAACAGCCACAAGAGCTAGCCATTCCCCTCCAGGAACACATACAGGAACGCCACAAATTGGGGGCTGCAATCACACACTTTTGCTAATTGTAGCATTCCACACTCTTGCATTATTCTGGTAATGCAGCCTTGACCTTTTCTAGTCCAGGCTCAATGTTTTATAGGACATTTGGCTCTTCTCTTTACTTGTCCAAGTCCAAACCCAATTGGCTTTGAAATGCAGTTAATTGATTTTATAGTTTAAAAATATGTTGGTATGATTTTGGTACTTAGTCTTACTTTTATTCTTTAGCCTTCTCTCTTCCTATTTAAATGAGACCGTTTTGTTTCGGACACAAAAATTCAGGACAAGATAATCAATATGATTGCAATGCGGAGCATGTAACTCAAACTTGAGGATGACAATAAAAACCTAAAAACCTTTATTTGTATGTCTTCATGATTGTTGTCATGAACTGTCATCTCCTTCAGTGGCATGTCAACGCTGTCATTGATGGCTACCCAAATTGTTGTCAATATTCACTGTTCTGCAGTTCATGCATAAACTAATTAAGGACCAGTGCAGTCATAACGTGACTTTCACAGTACCAGTCAAAAGTTTTTGTACAAGAGTGTGCAAAGCTGTCATCAAAGCAAAGGGTGACTACTTTGAAGAATCTCAAATATAAAATATATTTAGAAATGTTTTACACTTTTTTTTGGTTACTACATGATTCCATATGTGTTATTTCATGGTTTTGATGTCTTCACTCTTATTCTACAATGTAGAAAATAATAAAAAATAAAGAAATACCCTGGAATGAGTAGGTGTGTCTAAGCTTGACTGGTACTGTAATTCATAACTATGAGGTTGGAATCATACTGTGGAATTGTGAAAATGGTAATGCCCTTATAGTGTAAGAGCTGTCTGAAAAGACTGAAATTTCAACCTGTTTTGGTGCGATGGAGTTTTGGCCTGCATGGTAACTTTAATAGACTAATAAGAAAGAGTTCCAAACCTCTCTGCTAATAACGGCAAATATTCCATTTTCTCCTACTCACTCAGAACACTCCCAGACAGTCCTGCCAAAATTCTTGCCGGAGAAAAGAAATGTGTTTTTTTTTGACCATTTGAATTGAAAACAATCACTAATGTATTTCATTATTACCTGGAAATGATTTGATACTGAGGATAAAAAAGCTGCATTGGATCTTTAGTATTTACTGTGTTTGACCTAGGGATACTCTTTGCTATATACAGTGCAATCGGAAAGTATTCAGACCCCTTCACTTCTTCCGTACAGCTCAGAGACATGATTGTGTCGAGGCACAGATCTGGGGGGTGGTACCAAAAAATGTCTGCCGCATGGAAGGTCCCCAAGAACACATTGCCCTGTATCTCTTAATTGTAAGAAGTTTGGAGCCACCAAGAGACTTCCTAGAGTTGACCGCCCGGCCAAATTGAGCAATCGGGCGTAAAGGGTCTTGGTCAAGGAGGTGACCAAGAACCCGATGGTCACTCTGACAGAGCCTTCCAGGTGGGGGAGCCTTCCAGAAGGACAACCATCTCTGCAGTGCTCCACCAATCAGGCATTTATAGTAGTGTGGCCAGATAGAAGCCACTCCTCAGTAAAAGGCACGAGGCAGCCTGCTTGGAGTTTGCCTAAAGGACTCTGAACATGAGAAACATGATTGAACTCTTCGGCCTGAATGCCAAGTGTCACGTCTGGAGGAAACCAGGCACCACTCATCACCTGGCCAATACCATCACTACGGTGAAACATGGTAATGGCAGCATTATGTTGTGGGGATGTTTTTCAGGATCGAGGGAAAGATGAATGGAGCAAAGTACACAGATCCTTGATGAAAACCTGCTCAGGACCTCAGACTGGGACTAAGATTCACTTTCCAACAGGACAATGACCCTAAGCACACAGCCAAGACAATGCAAGCGTGGCTTTGGGACAAGTCTCTGAATGTCCTTGAGTGGTCCGGCCAGAGCCCGAACTTGAACCCAATCGAACATCTCTGGAGAGACGCTCCCAATGCAACCTGACAGCTTGAGAGGATCTGCAGAGAATAATGGGAGAAACTCCCCAAAAACAGGTGTGCCAAGCTTGTAATGTCATACCCAAGAAGAATTAAGGCTGTAATTGCTGCCAAAGGTGCTTCAACAAAGTACTGAGTAAAGGGTCTGAATATATGCAAACATTTCTAAAAACCTGTTTTTGCTTTGTCATTATACTGTCGATGTATTATTTGTTTATTTTTTTTGTCCATTTTAGAAGAAGGCTATAACATAACAAAATGTGGAACAATTGAAGGGGTCTGAGTACTTTCCGAAAGCGCCGTACCTGTTGTTAGTGGTATCGTAGTGGATACCAAATTAGCGCTGGAGCATTATATAGTGATTTTGTTTTTTTGAAACAAATACATTTTGAGATTTTTAAACAATCAAGGCCTTTAAACACTTGTTGGACAATACATCAAAATCCCTTTTATCGAGTCTTACAGAGTTGACATATTTCCAGTTAAGTGCATTTTAATATAAAGCTTTTTTTTTAAATTAACTTGTTGCTCCTTTACATGATGTGGTAGCTGATACTTTGGTCAATAAAAATATCAAATAAAAAGCAAATATTTCACATTATGTTAATATTATGGGGAAATGTGGTTTTTGTCCCGGCTTTCAAGAATGTCTATAGTCTAACATTGCGTGTATGTCAGTTGTTTGGGAGTGTGTTAATATGATTGGCATAAGTGTTCTAGGAGGCAGGTTAACCAGTCATTCCTGCTAAAACTGTAAAGTCCTGAGGGGGGGGGTTATTTAAAATACTCTTTGAATAGTTAAGGTTTCAGATGTTTTCTTAAGCTGGGCGGGGATTCTACTGTCCTCGCTTCAGGGGGAAGCTCGTTCCACCATTGGGGTGCTAGGGCAGCGAAGAGCTTGGACTGAGCTGAGCAGGTGCCAAGAAACCAGTGGTGACAGAACAGAGTGCTCGGCTTGGGGTGTAGTGTGTGAGCAAAGCCAGAAGGTAGGGAGGGGCAGTTCCTCTTGCTGCTCTGTAGGCAAGTACCATGGTCTTGCAGTGGATGCAAGCTTCGACTGGAAGCCAGTGGAGTGGGCGGAGGAGCTGGGTGACATGGGCTGGAATTTTCACAATGTTTGGTATCTGAAACTGGTGTACCTTAATATGACCGCATGATTAATATGGATAGACATGGGATTGACTATAAACCGGTCTGTCTTCTTGCAGTCAGAGGACTGTGTGTAGATCTGTGATGCTGTTTGGTAGTATTGCTCAGTAAGACTTACTGGCAATGATGATGTTATGTGCCTAGACCTTACTTCCAGTAATAAGGCTACTCACTTGTTTGTGTGTGCATGCACAACTACACATGTACAGTTGAAGTCAGAACTTTACATACACTTAGGTTGGAGTCATTAAAACTAATTTTTTCAACCACTCCACAAATTTCTTGTTAACTAGTTTTTACAAGTTGTTTAGGACATCTACTTTGCATGACACAAGTCATTTTTCCAACAATTGTTTACATACAGATTATTTCACTTATAATTCACTGAATCACAATTCCAGTGGGTCAGAAGTTTACATACATTAAGTTGACTGTGCCTTTAAACAGCTTGGAAAAATCCAGAAAATTATGTCATGGCTTTAGAAGCTTCTGATAGGCTAATTGACATCATTTGAGTCAATTGGAGAGGTACAAGTGGATGCATTTCAAGGCCTACCTTCAAGCTCAGTGCCTCTTTGCTTGACATCATGGGAAAATCAAAATAAATCAGCCAAGACCTTGTAGACCTCCACAAGTCTGGTTCATCATTGGGAGCAATTTCCAAATGCCTGAAGGTACCACGTTCATCTGTACAAACAATAGTACGCAAGTATAAACACCATGGGACCATGCAGCCGTCATACCGCTCAGGAAGGAGATGCGTTCTGTCTCCTAGAGATGAACGAAAAGTTCAAATCAATCCCAGAACAACAGCAAAAGGACCTTGTGAAGATGCTGGAGGAAACGGGTACAAAAGTATCTATATCCACAGTAAAACGAGTCCAATATCGACATAACCTGAGAGGTTATGTTTTGCCTTGTTTTGTCTGGTTTCCATTTCCATCATTAATTGTTGTGTATTTAACCCTCTGTTCCCCCCATGTCCTTGTGTGGAATTGTTTGTAAGTGTTTGTACGCTATGTCACTGGTGTGTGTTGGGTTTTGTTATTTTTGTATTGCCGTGGGTTTTGTAATTAAACTAGTCCGGCTATTATCGATCTCTGCTCTCCTGTGTCTGACTTCACTGCCACCAGTTCCGCAACCCTTACACACAACTCCAAAACCGCAATAAAAAATGCCAGATTGTACTTTTGGAGAAATGTCCTCTGGTCTGATGAAACAAAAATGGCCATAAAGACCATAAAGACCAAGATGGCGTAGCAGTAGGACGTGTTGTCGTGTCGTGTCCCTTGTATATATTGTTTGTTTTCGTTTTTTTTTTTTTTTTTTTTCTTCGCATATCTTTTAAAACATTTTGCTGAACCTCAACTTCTTCTAAATACTCTCCTGCAACCCGCCTCACCCAACGTAGCTATTTTTCCTAAAGTATTTATATTTATTTTGGATCTGGAACCCCTCAACTGAAGCTAGCCAACTAACTACCAGCTATTCAGTCAGCAAAACATTGCTAGCGGTCTTCAGCTAACCGGTCATCAGCTAACCTTTAGCTCGGAAAGCTCTCGCCAGTTCGAACAACGCGACTCTAACCAGAGCATAACGGACCTATTTTTTATTTTTATTTTTATTTATCATCCCCGGATTCCCACCGCAAACGGAACATTTTGAGCTCCTGGGCTACAATATCCGGACCCACGACCGGTCCATCGATGTCACCGCATGAAGAGGAATAAACAGACTCACCCCATCGCGACGTCCCCCAAAGGCTAACTCTCTAGCCCTTGCTATCTCCTTGCTTGCAAATTCGGCCTGCTAACTGCTAGCTTGTTTAGCCCGGTCCGCTAACTGCTACCGTGTTTAGCACCGACCTACTACTAACTGTTAGCTTGTTAGCACAGACCTGCTAACCGTCTGAATCGCCGCGTCCCAAACACTCACTGAACCCATATTTACTTTCTATCCCTTTTCGATTTTTAATTTGTTTATACCTTCCGGTAACCTGCCTCACCCAATGTGATACGGAACCGCTATTATTTTTAAATTTTTAGAACACACTCAAGAACCTCCAGAAGCTAACCAGCTAACTGGCTACAAGCTATTTAGTCATTGTTAGTTTTCTAACCTGGATAACACTCGCCAGTCCAGCTTCCCTGCCCCATCTACCGCTGCCCCCTGGACACTGATCACTTGGCTACATAGCTGATGCATGCTGGACTGTCCATTAATCACGGTAATTCCATTCTGCTTGTTTATGTTTTATCTGTCGGCCCCAGCCGCACTCAGGCTCTGTGTGTAGTTAATCCGACCCCCCCTCTGCCTAGTCAATCGCCATTCTACCTGCTGTTGTTGTGCTAGCTGATTAGCTGTTGTTGTCTCACCTACTGTTTTAGCTAGCTCTCCCAATTCAACACCTGTGATTACTGTATGCCTCGCTGTATGTCTCTCTCAAATGTCAATATGCCTTGTATACTGTTGTGCAGGTTAGTTATCATTGTTTTAGTTTACAATGGAGCCCCTAGTTCCACTCTTTATACCCCTGATACCTCCTTTGTCCCACCCCCCACACATGCGGTGACCTCACCCATTACAACCAGCATGTCCAGAGATACAACCTCTCTCATCATCACCCAGTGCCTGGGCTTACCTCCGCTGTACCCGCACCCCACCATACCCCTGTTTGCGCATTATGCCCTGAATATATTCTACCACGCCCAGAAACCTGCTCCTCTTATTCTCTGTCCCAAACGCCCTAGGCGACCAGTTTTGATAGCCTTCAGCCGCACCCTCATACTACTCCTTCTCTGTTCCGCGGGTGATGTGGAGGTAAACCCAGGCCCTGCATGTCCCCAGGCACCCTCATTTGTTGACTTCTGTGATCGAAAAAGCCTTGGTTTCATGCATGTCAACATCAGAAGCCTCCTCCCTAAGTTTGTCTTACTCACTGCTCTAGCACACTCTGCTAACCCTGATGTCCTTGCCGTGTCTGAATCCTGGCTCAGGAAGGCCACCAAAAATTCTGAGATTTCCATACCCAACTATAACATCTTCCGTCAAGATAGAACTGCCAAAGGGGGAGGAGTTGCAGTCTACTGCAGAGATAGCCTGCAAAGTAATGTCATACTTTCCAGGTCCATACCCAAACAGTTCGAACTACTAATTTTGAAAATTACTCTCTCCAGAAATAAGTCTCTCACTGTTGCCGCCTGCTACCGACCCCCCTCAGCTCCCAGCTGTGCCCTGGACACCATTTGTGAATTGATAGCCCCCCATCTAGCTTCAGAGTTTGTTCTGTTAGGTGACCTAAACTGGGATATGCTTAACACCCCGGCAGTCCTACAATCTAAGCTAGATGCCCTCAATCTCACTCAAATCATCAAGGAACCCACCAGGTACAACCCTAACTCTGTAAACAAGGGCACCCTCATAGACGTCATCCTGACCAACTGGCCCTCCAAATACACCTCCGCTGTCTTCAACCAGGATCTCAGCGATCACTGCCTCATTGCCTGTATCCGCTGCGGAGCCGCAGTCAAACGACCACCCCTCATCACTGTCAAACGCTCCCTAAAACACTTCTGTGAGCAGGCCTTTCTAATCGACCTGGCCCGGGTATCCTGGAAGGACATTGACCTCATCCCGTCAGTTGAGGATGCCTGGTCTTTCTTTAAAAGTAACTTCCTCACCATTTTAGATAAGCATGCTCCGTTCAAAAAATGCAGAACTAAGAACAGATATAGCCCCTGGTTCACTCCAGACCTGACTGCCCTCGACCAGCACAAAAACATCCTGTGGCGGACTGCAATAACATCGAATAGTCCCCGCGATATGCAACTGTTCAGGGAAGTCAGGAACCAATACACACAGTCAGTCAGGAAAGCTAAAGCCAACTTCTTCAGGCAGAAGTTTGCATCCTGTAGCTCCAACTCCAAAAAGTTCTGGGACACTGTGAAGTCCATGGAGAACAAGAGCACCTCCTCCCAGCTGCCCACTGCACTGAGGCTAGGTAACACGGTCACCACCGATAAATCCATGATAATCGAAAACTTCAACA
The DNA here is from genome assembly GCF_045791955.1 of Oncorhynchus clarkii lewisi. Lineage (NCBI taxonomy): Eukaryota > Metazoa > Chordata > Actinopteri > Salmoniformes > Salmonidae > Oncorhynchus > Oncorhynchus clarkii. The sequence goes on along the minus strand of NC_092175.1, from coordinate 15,553,806 downwards.
AGCATTTCTCAACGGCTGGCCATGCCTTCCGCCTGGCTACTCCAACCTCGGCCAACAGCCCCCCCCCCCCCCCCCACAGCTACTCGCCCAAGCCTCTCCAGGTTCTCCTTTACCCAAATCCAGATAGCAGATGTTCTGAAAGAGCTGCAAAACCTGGACCCGTACAAATCAGCTGGGCTTGACAATCTGGACCCTCTATTCCTGAAACTATCCGCCGCCATTGTCGCAACCCCTATTACCAGCCTGTTCAACCTCTCTTTCATATCGTCTGAGATCCCAAGGATTGGAAAGCCGCCGCAGTCATCCCCCTCTTCAAAGGGGGCGACACCCTGGACCCAAACTGTTACAGACCTATATCCATCCTGCCCTGCCTATCTAAGGTCTTCGAAAGCCAAGTCAACAAACAGGTCACTGACCATCTCGAATCCCACCGTACCTTCTCCGCTGTGCAATCTGGTTTCCGAGCCGGTCACGGGTGTACCTCAGCCACGCTCAAGGTACTAAACGATATCATAACCGCCATCAATAAAAGACAGTACTGTGCAGCCGTCTTCATAGACCTTGCCAAGGCTTTCGACTCTGTCAATCACCGTATTCTTATCGGCAGACTCAGTAGCCTCGGTTTTTCGGATGACTACCTTGCCTGGTTCACCAATTACTTTGCAGACAGAGTTCAGTGTGTCAAATCGGAGGGCATGCTGTCCGGTCCTCTGGCAGTCTCTATGGGGGTGCCACAGGGTTCAATTCTCGGGCCGACTCTTTTCTCTGTATATATCAATGATGTTTCTCATGCTGCGGGCGATTCCCTGATCCACCTCTACGCAGACGACACCATTCTATATACTTCCGGCCCGTCCTTGGACACTGTGCTATCTAACCTCCAAACGAGCTTCAATGCCATACAGCACTCCTTCCGTGGCCTCCAACTGCTCTTAAACGCTAGTAAAACCAAATGCATGCTTTTCAACCGTTCGCTGCCTGCACCCGCACGCCTGACCAGCATCACCACCCTGGATGGTTCCGACCTTGAATATGTGGACATCTATAAGTACCTAGGTGTCTGGCTAGACTCTAAACTCTCCTTCCAGACCCATATCAAACATCTCCAATCGAAAATCAAATCAAGAGTCGGCTTTCTATTCCACAACAAAGCCTCCTTCACTCACGCCGCCAAACTTACCCTAGTAAAACTGACTATCCTACCGATCCTCGACTTCGGCGATGTCATCTACAAAATTGCTTCCAACACTCTACTCAGCAAACTGGATGCAGTTTATCACAGTGCCATCCGTTTTGTCACTAAAGCACCTTATACCACCCACCACTGCGACTTGTATGCTCTAGTCGGCTGGCCCTCGCTACATATTCGTCGCCAGACCCACTGGCTCCAGGTCATCCACAAGTCCATGCTAGGTAAAGCTCCGCCTTATCTCAGTTCACTGGTTACGATGGCAACACCCATCCGTAGCACGCGCTCCAGCAGGTGTATCTCACTGATCATCCCTAAAGCCAACACCTCATTTGGCCGCCTTTCGTTCCAGTTCTCTGCTGCCTGTGACTGGAACGAATTGCAAAAATCGCTGAAGTTGGAGACTTTTATCTCCCTCACCAACTTCAAACATCTGCTATCTGAGCAGCTAACCGATCGCTGCAGCTGTACATAGTCTATTGGTAAATAGCCCACCAATTTTCACCTACCTCATCCCCATACTGTTTTTATTTATTTATTTTTCTGCTCTTTTGCACACCAATATCTCTACCTGTACATAACCATCTGATCATTTATCACTCCAGTGTTAATCTGCATAATTGTAATTATTTGCCTACCTTCTCATGCCTTTTGCACACAATGTATATAGACTCCCCTTTTTTCTACTGTGTTATTGACTTGTTAATTGTTTACTCCATGTGTAACTCTGTGTTGTCTGTTCACACTGCTATGCCTTATCTTGGCCAGGTCGCAGTTGCAAATGAGAACTTGTTCTCAACTAGCCTACCTGGTTAAATAAAGGTGAAATAAAAAATAAATAAAATAAATATGTTTGGAGGAAAATGGGGGAGGCTTACAACCCGAAGAACACCATCCCTAACGTGAAGCACAGGGGGTGGCAGCATCATGTTGTGGGTTGATTTGCTGCAGGAGGGACTGGTGCACTTCACAAAATAGATGGAATCATGAGGGAGGAAAATTATGTAGATATATTGAAGCAATATCTATAGACATCAGTCAGGAAGTTAAAGCTTGGTCGCAAATGGATTTTCCAAATGGACAATGACCCCAAGCATACTTCCAAAGTTGTGGCAAAATGGCTTAAGGACAACAAAGTCAAGGTGTTGGGGTGGCCATCACAAAGCCCTGACCTCAATCCCATAGAAAATGTGTGGGCAGAACTGAAACCTGACTCAGTTACACCAGCTCTGTCAAGAGGAATGGGCCAAAATTCACCCAACTTATTGTGGGCAGCTTGTGGAAGGCTACACGAAACATTTGACCCAAGTTAAACAATTCAAAGGCAATGCTACCAAATACTAATTGAGTGTATGTAAACTTCTGACCCTTTGGGTATGTGATGAAATAAATAATAGCTGAAATAAATCATTCTCTCTACTTTTATTCTGACATGTCACATTCTTAAAACAAAGTGGTGATCTTAACTGAGCTAAAACGGGGATTTTTTTACTAGGATTAAATGTCAGGAATTGTGAAAAACTGAGTTTAAATGTATTTGGCTAAGGTGTATGTAAACTTCCAACTTCAACTGTAGCTTGCGTTGGCCATTAATAAACTCAGCAAAGAAAGAAACGTCCTTTTTTAAGAACCCTGCGTTTCAAAGATATTTCTTAAAAATCCAAATAACTTTACAGATCTTCATTGTAAAGGGTTTAAACACTGTTTCGCATGCTTGTTCAATGAACCATACACAATTAATGAACATGCACCAGTGGAACGGTCGTTAAGACACTAGCAGCTTACAGGTAGATAATTAAGGTCACAGTTATGAAAACGTAGGACACTAAAGAGGCCTTTCTACTGACACCAAAGGAAAGATGCCCAGGGTCCCTGCTCGTCTGCGTCAACGTGCCTTAGGCATGCTGCAAGGAGGCATGAGGACTGCAGATGTGGCTAGGGCAATAAATTGCAATGTCCGTACTGTGAGACGCCTAAGACAGCGCTACAGGGAGACAGGACGGACAGCTGATCGACCTCGCAGTGGCAGACCGAGTGTAACAACACCTGCACAGGATCAGGATGGCAACAACAACTACCCGATTCACACCAGGAATGCACAATCCCTCCATCAGTGCTCAGACTGTCCGCAATAGGCTGAGAGAGGATGGACTGAGGGCTTGTAGGCCTGTTGTAAGGCAGGTCCTCATCAGACATCACCGGCAACAACGTTGCCTATGGGCACAAACCCACCATCACTGGACCAGACAGGACTGGCAAAAAGTGCTCATCACAGACGAGTCGCGGTTTTGTCTCACCAGGGGTGATGGTCGGATTCATGTTTATCGTCGAATGAATGAGCGTTACACCGAGGCCTGTACTCTGGAGCTTGATCGATTTGGAGGTGGCGAGTCCGTCATGGTCTGGGTCAGTGTGTCACAGCATCATCGGACTGAGCTTGTTGTCATTGCAGGCAATCTCAACACTGTGCATTACAGGGAAGACGACATCCTCCCTCATGTGTTACCCTTCCTGCAGGCTCATCCTGACATGACTCTCCAACATGACAATGCCACCAGCCATATTGCTCGTTCTGTGCGTGATTTCCTGCAAGAGGAATGTCAGTGTTCTGCCATGGCCAGCGAAGAGCCCGGATCTCAATCCCATTGAGCACATCTGGGACCTGTTGGATCGGAGCATGAGGGCTAGGGCCATTCCCCCCAGATATGTCCGGGAACTTGCAGGTGCCTTGGTGGAAGAGTGGGGTAACATCTCACAGCAAGAACTGGCAAATCTCATGCAGTCCATGAAGAGGAGATGCACTGCAGTACGCATTTTTGCTTGCTGCCGTATAGTTACATTAGAAGTGCCCATCCAAGAAGGTTTAAGGTCATTGGCCACAGATAAAAGGACGTCAAATCATGTTATATCTACAGTAGCTTTGATTGGACTGATCATGTCAACATCATACTTTCAAAAGCTTAGCTAGCAGTCATCATCATGAATCAAGTCGACAATCTTTTTAATCATTGTCATATGAAAATAAACCAGGAAGAGACGTCTAGAAATGGATGACTAGAAAAAGCTGAAACCAAGTATATTCATACAGCTGCGAACACGAGGTATGATTACACAAGCACATATATTTATAACATTCTAATAGGGGGGTCAACTCCTTACACATTTACATAGCCAATACTGTACATATCTTGCTAGGCAGGAACGTAATCGGTTTCTCTCACTGGTGTTGTCATAGCCCTGCCTGATACACGTATGTGTGAGATAGGACTGTAGTGGGAGAGTAGTTGTGGTGGGCCCCTCTGGCCCCCCTACCAGAGGTTTCCAGAGGTTTCTTTCTCACTTCTTCTGTTGACTTGACCTCGAGACGCATTACTCGCTGGCTTATCAGAGACTAGCTATCGCCCTTCGCATCCCTCTTTTTAGGAAAATGGAACAGAAATCTGTACATGTAATCAATAACTTATTGTATGGTAACACAAATAAGAATATTTCAAGCTAGAATCCAACAGTGGGAATGAATTGAACATTGCCAAATGCATCATAAAACAAATATTGCGCCTATTTAATGCAAACCTTCAATGCAAATACTTCGGAAAGCAGCATACAACTGAGCTAAACTTTCGGAAATGACAAGTTCACTTAATCATTCGTAGCCTAAAAATGCATATCAAGTGCAAGTGTAATTCTGGACATCTTCTTCTGCGGATCGCGAAAATCGAATGATTATGATCCACTTCCTCAATTCAAATATTATGGCGACACTATACCAAAGATGGTTTAGAAACTTGGGAATCAAGCTCGAGTTATCAGTGTAGCCCGTTATTGTTTCAGTATGATATGTTGGATAAAGGATTAAAGACAGACACCAATGTCAGGTTCAATAGCCTTGTTTGTGCATTGTACAAATCCCTACAACTGGAGTCCCGGGGAACAGTCCGGCTAGTCGAATACCTATCAACTAGACTCCGTAACATCATCCTTTTCAATAGAAAGTGCAAACATAAAGGCATAACATTAAGTTCTTAACAGTCAGGTCATAACAATAGAAAAAGCATGACATTTTCTTTTTACTTCAGTTGTCATCTTCCTTTTTAATTTTATTTAATTATTTAAGAAAATATATATATTTTAATTAACCGAGGGCAAGTTAACAGTCCCTTGCTTACAGAGTAAGCCTGTCCGGTGGCTTGCACAGCCGACCCACCCGTGAGTAAGTATTGGCTCTGACAGGAATAGAATTAGGGGCACGAGCTGAAGATCTTGGTGGGGTAGAAGCCTCACCTTCAGTTGGCCCATGTCTCAATTCTGCGCCCCTTACCCTGGACTGTGATCCAGCTCATCTAGGTGAGTGTATGGCGTGTTCTGGTTTGTCTGCTCTGCTACACGCAGATCCACCCGATTGCGACGATAGAGGGAGCCACCAACATCCACCAGGTAAGAACGTGGTGCAACTCTCTGCAGGCATGTGCCCAGCCTCCAAAGTCCTGTGTGGTCTCCCGGCAGCGGTTTCATCCTTATCGTTTCACCTCCAGCTCTGGTAGGTCTCGAGCAGTCCGGTCATAGAAGCACTTAGCGAGCTGCTTTCTGTGACGCAGTTTGTCCGTAACGCCAACCATGACGCAGGGCTCAAGTAGCTTGTTAGCTACGGGGATGGTAGTCTTCAGACGTCTGGACAGAAGGCGTTGTGCTGGGCTGCTGTCCATGTTTTCCGTGGGTGTGTTCCTCCACTGTAAGATCGCTTTCCATGGGTCGTTGCTGTCACGCAGGTTTTTTGCAATCTTGACAGCTAATTCTGCCTTGTCATTTGCTTTTGGGTGTCTTGGAGAGGAGGTCACGTGGTCAAACTCCCATTCTGAGGCGAAACGCTTGAACTGTGCAGTGAATTGTGGGCCATTGTCCGTGATTACCTTGTCAGGCTGACCTTGCCTTGCAAACTGCGCCTTGCAGCGCTTTATGACCGTCTCTGCAGACAAGTCAGGGAGCAGTTCAATTTCCCAAAAGTCAGAGTAGTGATCAACGATGAGAAGATAGTCCTTTTGTCTGTGGCTGAATAAGTCCATGCTGACGATTTGCCAGACCCTTGTGGGCAGTTCGTGTGACATCATGGTTTCCTTTTGCTGTTCATGAGCGTACTCGTTGCATGTGGTACAGTTGCTGAAAAAGTCTTTAATTTCTGCTTGCATGTTTGGCCAGTATAATGTTTCACGAGCCTGACGGTAACATGTGTCACCTACAACGTGACTGGAGTGTATGCGGGTAAGCATCTCTGGACGTAGTGATTTGGGAATAATGACCTTCTGACCTCTGAACAAGACGCCATTTTGCACGCTGATCTCATCTCGACAGGTCCAGTATTCTCTCACTGTGAAAGTTGTCTCCTCTTTCAGGTATGGCCAACCTGCGAGAGCCATGGACTTCAGTGACTGTAGGTGTTCGTCCTTGTCAGTGTGTTGCCTTATCTGGGCTAGGCGGTGATCTGTGACGTTTAAGTAGTCTGCCTGATTGATCTGTTGAACATCTTGTTGTTCCTGCTGTAGCGAACAGATGGCCTGCCGCTGATAGACAGTGCCTCTGCCTGTACATTGTGTTGTTGCCCTGCTCAGTGTGTCGCTGATGTACATCTCTGGTCCTGGCTTGTAAATGACCTTCAGGCTGTAGTTTTGCAGAGTCAGAGCATGCTTTGAAGCTTATTGGGCGCGTTGAGGAGAGGTTTACTGAATATGGCAATGAGTGGTCAGTTTCAGCGGTGACCAGCTCTCGCCCATATAAGTAGTGATGGAATCGCTGGCAGGAGAAGACAATGCTGAGGCACTCTTTCTCAATTTGTGCATAGTTTTGTTCGATGGGGGTGAGCGCTCTCGAGGCAAACGCAACGGGCTGGCCTTCCTGCATAAGGCAGCATCCAAGTCCCCTTTGGCTGGAGTCGCTCTGGATTGTGACAGGCTTCATGACGTCATAGTAGCACAACACTGGCATGGATGAAGCCAGAGATTTAATCTCCTGCACTGCAACCTCGTGCTTGGGTAGCCAGTGCCATGGTGTGTCTTTGTCCAGCAACCGGCTCAGAGGCTCACAGACTGCTGATAGGTGTGGCATGAACTTTGCAAGATAGTTTGCAAAGCCGATGAGACGCTGTACTCCTTTTGCATCAGACGGGTTTGGCATGTCGAGGATCGCTCTGACCTTGTCTGGGTCCGGCTTCAGGCCTTTTGCCGAGAGAATGTGGCCATGGAAGTGGACGTCTTTCACCTTGAACTGCAGCTTCTTCAGGCCAAGGCGAAGCTTAACTGATCGGCAGCGCTCCATCAGTGCCAGGAGCTTTACATCGTGGTCGCATTCTGCTTCTTCGTCTGTGTCACTACAGCCTACTATCAGGACATCATCGGCGATGGGTTCAATGCCCTTGAGCCCAGCCAGTAACTTGTGCTGCTTGCGTTGGTATATCTCAGGCGCCACTGAGACACCAAACGGGAGCTTGAGCCAGCGTTTCCGACCCCAGGGGGTCCAGAAGGTAGTCATGAAGCTGCTTTCTTCGTCCAGCTTGCATTGAAGAAATGCATCTCGGGCATCCACCAAGGTGAAAATCCTGGACTTGGGAAGCTTATAGAGGACATCCTCTAGTGTCGGCATGATGTAGTGGGATCGTTTCAGTGCTTGGTTCAGATGCTTTGGGTCGATGCAGACCCTCAGCTTCTCTGTTTTTTTCACTATGACCATATTGCTGATCCAGTCAGTTGGTTCAGTCACAGATGTCATGTGGCCATCGGCCTCATACTTGCCCAGCTGGGCCTTCACAGCCACTTTCATTGCGAGGAGCACACTGGACTGGAGTGATGCTCTCATCCACTTCAAAGTGTACCTCCCCAGGCACAGATTCAACGGGCATGTTGAATACATCGTCATATCTGCTGAGTAGTTGTTCTTTGGATAGGGGTCCATGCTGGACATGATCCACAATGTGCAGGTCATTTGGTACAGTGAACTGCATTAGTCCCAGGCGTTCGCATGTAGAGCCTGAGAGGAGAGGATGTTGACTGGTTTTTACAATCTCAAACTCCAGCTTGTGTTTGCATCCCCGAATAACACATTCGGTCTCAAAGGTGCCCATAGAGCTCATTAGCTCTCCTGAGTACAGTTTTAGTCTAGTTTCGCTGGGCAATAGATGTGTGTCAGGTGCCAGATTGATTTTGTCTTTGTAGCTCATTACGTTGCATGTAGCACCGGAATCCAGTTGACATTGTTGTTGCTTGTTGTGTAATCGTAGTGTCACAAACCATTTCTTCCCTCTTGAGTGTACAGCCCCAATGGTTTCATGCATGTAAATGTCACTTTCACTGTTCAGCTCTGAACATTGAGTGACATCATCAACACAGTGAATCTTGCCCTCACTCACCCTTCTTTTGCTTTTGAGACACACTTTTGCAAAATGATTATTAGTTCCACAAGCTCTGCATGGTTTTCCGTAGGCAGGGCAGTGCTCTTTGCCACGTGTGTGTGTATTCCCACAGTATTTACATGCTACGGGGCTCTCTGTGTTCACCGTTCGTGGTGAATTGCTCTGCCTCGATTGGTTTAGTCTGAATGTCTGCATGGCAACAGCATGAACAGTATCAACGTCGGAGCGTGGGGTTTCGATTTCCATTGCTCTCATTCTCATGTCAGTGACTTCAGCAGTGCGGCACATTTCAATGGCAGTTACTAATGTTAAGCCTCTCTCTCTCAGTAGACGCCGGCGTGTATCCTCATTTGCAATTCCCAGTACTATTTTGTCACAAATCAATTCATCTTTCAATCCCCCATATTCACAAGTGGCGGATTTCTCTCTCAAACGGGTTACAAAGTTGTGTACTGACTCACACTCTTCCTGTTTGCAGCTTCCGAAAACCAACCGCTCGTAAATGAAGTTTCTGGCGGGTTTGAAGTAATTCTCCAATGCATCCAATATAGCCTTTGCATCACACTATTGTCGTGCTGTGAGGGTGAGATTGTGCCAGTAGATATGCCTGCATTCGCTGCCCATTAAACTCCTCAGAGTTGCAGCTTGTACCTTGTTGGGTTTCTCATGTAGACCGGTCGCCAGCGCATAGTCCTCGAATTCATCCCTGAAGTTGTCCCAATTAGTATTCCAGTCCCCTGTGAGAACCATGGGATTTGGTGGCGGAATGTTCGCTGCCATAGCAATGGAATATGAGATTTCTTTGCCTTCAGTCATCGAAGTAGGTAGTGATGCTAGCTAGCTAGCCAACAACGAGGTGATCAGTGTTGTGAGTAGGAAACGGCGTGTGTTCGCATATGGAACGTAACTGCGCCTATACTGTACTTAGCTACAAAAATAACAAACGTGTGTTTTCCGAGCCACTTCTGATACCATGTTTCAGTATGATATGTTGGATAAAGGAATAAAGACAGACGCCAATGCCAGGTTCAATAGCCTTGTTTGTGCATTGTACAAATCCCTACACATGGAGTCCGGGGAACAGTCCGGCTAGTCGAATACCTATCAACTAGACTCCGTAACAGTTATCGCCCTTACTTGTTGAAATATCTTCACACCTAGAAAAAAAATCTGTCAATTTGTATATAAATATATATACACTGCTCAAAAAAATAAAGGGAACACTAAAATAACACATCCTAGATCTGAATGAATGAAATATTCTTATTAAATGCTTTTTTCTTTACATAGTTGAATGTGCTGACAACAAAATCACACAAAAATTATCAATGGAAATCAAATTGATCAACCCATGGAGGTCTGGATTTGTAGTCACACTCAAAATTAAAGTGGAAAACCACACTACAGGCTGATCCAACCTTGATGTAATGTCCTTAAAACAAGTCAAAATGAGGCTCAGTAGTGTGTGTGGCCTCCACGTGCCTGTATGACCTCCCTACAATGTCTGGGCATGCTCCTGATGAGGTGGCGGATGGTCTCCTGAGGGATCTCCTCCCAGACCTGGACTAAAGCATCCGCCAACTCCTGCATTGTGGTGCAACGTGGCGTTGGTGTATGGAGCGAGACATGATGTCCCAGATGTGCTCAATTGGATTCAGGTCTGGGGAACGGGCGGGCCAGTCCATAGCATCAATGCCTTCCTCTTGCAGGAACTGCTGACACACTCCAGCCACCTGAGGTCTAGCATTGTCTTGCATTAGGAGGAACCCAGGGCCAAACGCACCAGCATATGGTCTCACAAGGGGTCTGAGGATCTCATCTCGGTACCTAATGGCAGTCAGGCTACCTCTGGCGAGCACATGGAGGGCTGTGCGGTCCCCCAAAGAAATGCCACCCCACACCATGACTGACCCACCGCCAAACCGGTCATGCTGGAGGATGTTGCAGGCAGCAGAACGTTCTCCACGGCGTCTCCAGACTCTGTCACGTCTGTCACATGTGCTCTGTGAACCTGCTTTCATCTTTTAAGAGCACAGGGCGCCAGTGGCGAATTTGCCAATTTTGGTGTTCTCTGGCAAATGTCAAACGTCCTGCACGGTGTTGGGCTGTAAGCACAACCCCCACCTGTGGAAGTTGGGCCCTCATACCACCCTCATGGAGTCTGTTTCTGACCATTTGAGCATGATACATGCACATTTGTGGCCTGCTGGAGGTCATTTTGCAGGGCTCTGGCAGTGTTCCTCCTGCTCCTCCTTGCACAAAAGCGGAGGTAGCGGTCCTGCTGCTGGGTTGTTGCCCTCCTACGGCCTCCTCCACGTCCCCTGATGTTCTGGTCTGTCTCCTGGTAGCGCCTCCATGCTCTGGACACTACGCTGACAGACACAGCAAACCTTCTTTCTACAGCTCGCATTGATGTGCCATCCTGGATGAGCTGCACTACCTGAGCCACTTGTGTGGGTTGTAGACTCAGTCTCATGCTACCACTAGAGTGAAAGCACTGCCAGCATTCAAAAGTGACCAACACATCAGCCAGGAAGCATAGGAACTGAGAAGTGGTCTGTGGTCACCACCTGCAGAACCACTCCTTTATTGTGGGTCTTGCTAATTGCCTATAATTTCCACCTGTTGTCTGTTCCATTTGCACAACAGCATGTGAAATTTATTGTCAATCAGTGTTGCTTCCTAAGTGGACAGTTTGATTTCACAGAAGTGTGATTGACTTGGAGTTACATTGTGTTGTTTAAGTGTTCCCTTTATTTTTTTGAGCAGTGTATATAAAAGAGAGTTACCGGGCGAAGTTTGGGTAAAAAACAAATCCTGTCCAAATCGTCCTCTTGACTAACTGGGGTAATAAATACATAACCAACGTTCTCTGGGTAAAACTTGTCCCGTGCGAATAGGGCTATAGACTAACCAGGTGAAAGTCACAGTATGATCCTTTATTGATGTCACCTGTTAAATCCACTTCAAACCGTGTGGATGAAGGGGAGGAGACAGGTTAAAGAATGATTTTTAAGCCTTGAGACATTTGAGACATTTGTTTTATTTATTTATTTTATTTTTTATTTCACCTTTATTTAACCAGGTAGGCTAGTTGAGAACAAGTTCTCATTTGCAACTGCGACCTGGCCAAGATAAAGCGTAGCAATTCTACACATACAACAACACAGAGTTACACATGGAATAAACAAAACATACAGTCAATAATACAGTAGAACAAAAGAAAACAAAAAGTCTATAAACAGTGAGTGCAAATGAGGTAAGTTAAGGAAATAAATAGGCCATGGTGGCGAAGTAATTACAATATAGCAATTAAACACTGGAATGGCAGATCGGCAGAAGATGAATGTGCAGGTAGAGATACTGGGGTGCAAAGGAGCAAAATAAATAAATAAATATCAGTATGAGGATGAGGTAGGTAGATAGATGGGCTGTTTACAGATAGGCTAAGTACAGGTGCAGTGATCTGTAAACTGCTCTGACAGCTGGTGCTTAAAGCTAGTGAGGGAGATGTGAGTCTCCAGCTTCAGGGATTTTTGCAATTCGTTCCAGTCATGGGCAGCAGAGAACTGGAAGGAAAGATGACCAAAGGAGGAATTGGCTTTGGGGGTGACCAGTGAGATATACCTGCTGGAGCGCGTGCTACGAGTGTGTGCTGCTATGGTGACCAGTGAGCTGAGATAAGGCGGGGCTTTACCTAGCAGAGACTTAGATAACCTGTAGCCAGTGGGTTTTTGGCGACGAGTATGAAGCGAGGGCCAACCAATGAGAGCGTACAGGTCGCAAAAGTGGGTAGTGTATGGTGCTTTGGTGACAAAACAGATGGCACTGTGATAGACTGCATCCAGTTTGTTGAGTAGAGTGTTGGAGGCTATTTTATAGATGACATCACCGAAGTCGAGGATCGGTAGGATGGTCCGTTTTACGAGGGTATGTTTGGCAGCATGAGTGAAGGATGCTTTGTTGCAATATAGGAAGCCGATTCTAGATTTAATTTTGGATTGGAGATGCTTAATGTGAGTCTGGAAGGAGAGTTTACAGTCTAACCAGACACCCAGGTATTTGTAGTTGTCCACGTGTTCTAAGTCAGAGCGAGCAGGTGCGGGCAGCGATCGATTGAAAAGCATGCATTTAGTTTTACTTACGTTTAAGAGCAGTTGGAGGCCACGGAAGGAGAGTTGTATGGCATTGAAGCTCGTCTGGAGGTTAGTTAACACAGTGTCCAAGGAGGGGACAGAAGTATACAGAATGGTGTCGTCTGCGTAGAGGTGGATCAGAGAATCACCAGCAGAAAGAGCAACATCATTGATGTATACAGTAAAGAGAGTCGGCCCGAGAATTGAACCCTGTGGCACACCCATAGAGACTGTCAGAGGTCCAGACAACAGGCCCTCCGTTTTGACACACTGAACTCTATCAGAGAAGTAGTTGGTGAACCAGGCGAGGCAATCATTTGAGAAACCAAGGCTGTCATGTCTGCCAATAAGAATGTCGAAAGCCTTAGCCAGGTCGATGAATACGGCTGCACAGTACTGTCTCTTATCGATGGCAGTTATGATGTCGTTTAGAACCTTGAGCGTGGCTGAGGTGCACCCATGACCAGCTCTGAAACCAGATTGCATAGAGGAGAAGGTACGGTGGGATTCGAAATGGTCGGTAATTTGTTTGTTAACTTGGTTTTCGAAGACCTTAGAAAGACAGGGTAGGATAGATATTGGTCTGTAGCAGTTCTCAATTATAGTGGATTTATCGGTGGTGACAATGTTTCCTAGCCTCAGAGCAGTGGGCAGCTGGGAGGAGGTGTTCTTATTCTCCATGGACTTTACAGTGTCCCAGAACTTTTTTGAGTTAGTACTACAGGATGCAAATTTCGTTTTGAAAAAGTTTGCCTTAGCTTTTCTAACTGCCTGTGTATATTTGTTCCTAACTTCCCTGAAAATGTGCATATCACGGGGGCTATTCGATGCTAATGCAGAACGCCACAGGATGTTTTTGTGCTGGTCAAGGGCAGACAGGTCTGGCGTGAACCAAGGACTATATCTGTTCCTAGTTCTAAATTTTTTGAGAGGGGCATGCTTATTTAAGATGGTGAGGAAGGCACTTTTAAAGAATAACCAGGCATCATCTACTGACGGGATGAGGTCAATGTCATTCCAGGATACCCCGGCCAGGTCAATTAGAAAGGCCTGCTCGCAGAAGTGTTTCAGGGAGCTTTTGACAGTGATGAGGGGTGGTCGTTTGGTCGCAGACCCATTACGGATGCAGGCAATGAGGCAGTGATCGCTGAGTTCTTGATTGAAAACAGCAGAGGTGTATTTGGAGGGTGAATTAGTTAGGATGACATCTATGAGGGTGCCCGTGTTTACTGATTTGGGGTTGTACCTGGTAGGTTCATTGATAATTTGTGTGAGATTGAGGGCATCAAGCTTAGTTTGTGGGATGGCCGGGGTGTTAAGCATGTCCCAGTTTAGGTCACCTAGTAGCACGATGGATTGTGTATGTGTGCCATTCAGAGGGTGAATGGGCAAGACAAAAGATTTGAGTGCCTTTGAACGGGGTATGGAGGTAGGTGCCAGGCGCACCGATTTGAGTGTGTCAAGAACTGTAATGCTGCTGGTTTTTTCATGCTCAACAGTTTCCCGTGTGTATCAAGAATGGTCCACCACCCAATGGACATTCAGCCAACTTGACACAACTGTGGGAAGCATTGGAGTCAACATGGGCCAGCATCCCTGTGGAATGGTTTCGACACCTTGTAGAATCCATGCCCTGATGAATTGAGGCTGTTCTGAGGGGAAAAGAGAGTGCAACTCAATATTAGGAAGATGTTTCTAATAGTTTGTACACTCAGTGTACATGTACTATGTGTTGTGATGTATGTGACCCACCGTCTCTTTTCAGTCTTATGTTCCTAGATGTTTTACGTTGGGTAAAAGTACAGAATCAGAGCTTCAAAATGGCATGTCATACACTGTATTTGCTGTGATTTTCACAATTGCTCTACATGTATCCTTGAGAAACATATTTAGAAAAGGAATGCTTTCACCAAATTGCCACAATGGATTCTCTGAACATTATCTCAAAAAGTTACCACAGTAGGCAAACCATGAAAAATATGAAATTGCCTATTGTTGTATAATAAAGATAACCTTTCACAGTTACAGTGCTGTTCTTTGTTTAAGCCCATTAATCATCGTTTTACACCGTCTAATGCCTTAGACCCACCCATCACTTAAAGAATTCACATTTGAACACATCTGACCAATATTAAAGAAAATATTAAAGCAATAAAATACTTTATTTACTTCAAGTGCTAAAGGTAGTAGCCTATAATTAGGAAAAACTTTTAAAAATCACAAAGTAAAAATAATATCTAGGCCTATATCATGAGTTCCTTTGAGTAACTTTGGTTCCGGTCATGTTATGATATACAGTGCCTTGAAAAAGTATTCATCCCCCTTGGCGTTTGTCCTATTGTGTTGCATTACAGCCTGTAATTTAAATGGATTTTTATTTGGATTGCATGTAATGGACATACACAAAATGGTCAAAATTGGTCAAGTGAAATTAAAAATATAACTTGTTTCAAAAAATAAAAAAACGGAAAAGTGGTGCGTGCCTATGTATTCACTATGCTCTATGCCTATGCTCTGAATCCCAAAATAAGATCTGGTGCTACCAATTACCTTCAGAAGTCACATAATGAGTTAAATAAAGTCCACCTGTGTGCAATCTGTGTGTCACATGATCTGTCACATGATCTCAGTATATATACGCCTGTTCTGAAAGGCCCCAGAGTCTGCAACACCACTAAGCAAACGGCAACACCAAGCAAGCGGCACCATGAAGACAAAGGACAGGGACAGGTCAGGGACAGAGTTGTGGAGAAGTACAGATCAGGGTTGAGTTATAAAAATATATCTGAAACTTTTGAACATCCTCACGAAGCACCATTAAATCCATTTTAACATACCTTCCAAGAGAGGGCCGCCCACCAAAACTCACGGACCAGGCAAGGAGGGCATTAATCAGAGAGGCAACAAAGAGACCAAAGATAACCCTGAAGGAGCTGCAAAGCTCCACAACGGAGATGGGAGTATCTGTCCATAGGACCACTTTATTAAGTCGTACTCCACAGAGCTGTGCTTTACGGAAGAGTGGCCAGACAAAAGCCGTTGATTATAGAAAAAAATATGCAAACATGTTTGGGAGACTCCCCAAACATATTGAAGAAGGTACTCTGGTCAGATGAGACTAAAATCAAGCTTTTTGGCCATCATGGAAAATGCTATGTCTGCCGCAAATCCAACACCTCTCATCACCCCGAGAACTAGCATCATGCTGTGGGGATTGGAAACGGCAGAATGGAAGGAATGATGGATGCTGCTAAATACAGAGAAATTATTGAGGGAGACCTGTTTCAGTCTTCCAGAGATTTGAGAATGGGACAGAGGTTTACTTTCCAGCAGGACAATGACCCTAAGCATACTGCTAAAGCAACACTCGAGTGGTTTAAGGGGAAACATTTAAATGTCTTGGAATGGCCTAGTCAAAGCCCAGACCTCAATCCAATTGAGAATCTGTGGTATGACTTAAAGATTGCTGTACACCACGTAACCCATCCAACTTGAAGGAGCTGGAGACATTTTGCCTTGAATGGGAAAAAATCCCAGTGGCTAGATGTGCCAAGCTTATTGTCACGTTCTGACCTTTATTTCCTTTTGTTTTGTCATTATTTAGTATGGTCAGGGCGTGAGTTGGGGTGGGCAGTCTATGTTTGTTTTTCTATGATTTGGGTATTTCTATGTTTCGGCCTAGTATGGTTCTCAATCAGAGGCAGGTGTCATTAGTTGTCTCTGATTGAGAATCATACTCAGGTAGCCTGGGTTTCACTGTGTGTTTGTGGGTGATTGTTCCTGTCTCTGTGTTTTGCACCAGATAGGGCTGTTTTGGGTTTTCACGTTTCTTGTTTTTGTTAGTTTGTTAATGTGAAGTGATTTATTAAAACATGAGTCAAAATAACCACGCTGCGCTTTGGTCCGCCTCTCCGTCAATGGAAGAAATCCCTTACACTTATAGAGACATACCCCAAGAGACTTGCAGCTGTAATTGCTGCAATTGGTGGCTCAATGCATGCTCAAGTTATTATTATTTTTTAAATTTCTTGTATGTTTCACAATTAAACATTTTTTACATCTTCAAAGTGGTAGGCATGTTTGGTAAATCAAATGATAGTAAGGCAACAAAATAGGAAAAATGCCAAAGGGGGTGAATACTTTTGCAAGCCACTGTAAACAAAGGGATCTAGCCTGAGAGCATATTTATGTCCAGCCCTTTAGAGCAGGACATGCAATATCCATGGCCTTTTCATTGCAAAAGTCCTGATCTTCTCAAAAATATGTTTTCTGGGTTGTGTCCAGTCTGGGGGATGGTTTCACATCTCTGGGAGGAAGGACTGCACAGCACCTGAAACCTGGTTCCATCTGAGTGAAAGCTCATTGACCACAACAACAGGCTCCAGAAAATAAAAGCTGTAGAGGAGGAAAGCAGACAAAAATAGACAAGACATTAAAACCTTGCATACCAGCAATAACATTCATTGACCCCCAAGTCAAAGAAATAAGCTCAAAGTACAAAGACAAAATATCTGAAGTGTTGCTTTTTCACCCTTGATCACAGGGTTGCCATGTCTATTATTTGTCAACTAATAAGGCTACTTTGAAAATAATGTTGCTGGTGAAAATGTTCTAAATTCTATTTCACCTTGTCCTGGTGCTGTTGATTTCTAGACAGTGAACAGGCTGTTTGAGTGAGTGAGTGAGTGAGTGAGTGAGTGAGTGAGTGAGTGGGTGGGTGGGTGCTGTGTGTGTTGAGAGCACTGGATAAGAGAGCAGCTGAGTCATGGAGACAGCAGCATGCGCGTACATCTGACAACTTTTTACCAGTTGTAGGTAGGCTATTTAGATTGTCATTATGGAGACACCTATTTCCAACCCTTTTTCCTTCAAATATATTAACATGCTAGAACTGATATAATGGCGACAAAGCACTGGAAAACAACTTTAGGCACACTAGAACGCTTTAGATAAATTCGCTCAGAGGTGGATTCAAATCAAATTTGATTTATCACATGCTCACTTACAAGCCCTAAATCAACAATGCAGTTTTAAGAAAATACTGCATTACAATGTTGACTTTTGAAACCTGTATCAAGCAAAGGGTTTCACACATGCTCAGTTCTTGGGTCTCGAGCGCTGCAAGAGTGGAAATTTGAAATGGAAGTTATGGAACTCCCTTGGGTGCTTCTGTTATGGGAAATGGTTCACAATGATACTGACATTAAATGTGGAGAATGATACATTTGCATCTGTTGGCCAGTAGGATTCATTTCAATGCCATTGTAGGCTATTGTAGTCGACCATTTGATACAATAAATATGTTGAAATGGTGGTATCACTGGAGTCATTGCAAATCAATTTGTGTTACTTGTGTTAATAACTAGCCTATAACTTCAGTTTGTTGTTGTAGCCTTGTGTCATTATGCAATTATTATTAAATTGGAGGTTATCAATTGTGATCATGGTCACAGCTCTACCACAAAGGTATCATTCTCCACATCTAATGTCAGTTACATTGTGGACTTTTCCCTGAAATGAGATGGCCTATCAGGGGCTATATGCAACCTGCATCTATCTCAGCAAACCATGGCAAAGTTGAATTGCAATTATTAACCCAGACTTTAGTCAGTCGCCTATGCCTATTGAAATTACCAGTAAATCTCACAAATAAGTCAGTAATTTACAGTGCCTTCGTAAAATATTCAGACACCTTGACTTTTTCCACATTTTGTTACGTTAGGTAAAACAATTTCCTCAGCAATCTACACACAATACTCCATAATGACACAGCGGGGATTTTTTTTTACATTTTTGCAAATGTAATAAAAACAAAAAAGATACCTTATTTACATAAGTATTCCAGACTCTTTGCTATGAGACTCAAAACTGAGCTCAGGTACATCCTGTTTCCATTGATCATCCTTAAGCTGATCTACAAATTGATTGGAGTCCATCTGTGGTAAATTCAATTGATTGGACATGAATTGGAAAGGCACACACCTGTCTATATAAGATCCCACAGTTGACAGTGTATGTCATAGCAAAAACAAAGCCACGAGGTCGAAGGAATTGTATGTAGAACTCAGAGACAGAATTGTGACGAGGCACAGATCTGGGGAAGGGTACCAAAACATTTCTGCAGCATTGAAGGTCCCCAAGAACACAGTGGCCTCCATCATTCTTAAATGGAAGAAGTTTGGAACCACTAAGACTCTTCCTAGAGCTGAACGGTGAGGTGACCAAGAACCAGATGGTCACTCTGACAGTGCTCCAGAATTCTTCTGTGTAGATGGGAAAAACTTCCAGAAGGACAACCATCTCTGCAGCACTCCACCAATTAGACCTTTATGGTAGAGTGGCAAGACAGAATCCACTCCTCAGTAACATGCACATGACAGCCCGCTATGATTTGCCAAAAGGCACGTAAAGACTCTCAGACCATGAGAAACAAGATTCTCTGGTCTGATGAAACCAAGATTGACCTCTTTGGCCTGAATGGCAAGTGTCACATCTGGAGGAAACCTGGCACAATTCCTACGGTGATGCATGGTGATGGCAGCATCATGCTGTGGTGATGTTTTTCAGCGGCAGGGACTGCGAGACTAGTCAGGATTGAAGCAAAGATGAACGGAGCAAAGTACAGAGAGATCCTTGATGAAAACCTACTCCAGAGCACTCAGGACCTCAGACTGGGGTAAAGGTTCACCTTCCAACAGGACAACATCCCTAAGCACACAACCAAGACAACGCAGGAGTGGCTTCAGGACAAGTCCCTGAATGTTCTTGAGTGGCCCAGCCAGAGCCTGGACTTGAACCCAATCTAACATCTCTGGAGAGACCTGAAAATAGCTGTATAGCAACGCTCCTCATCTAACCTGACAGTGCTTGAGAGGATCTGCAGAGAAGAATGGGAGAAACTCCCCAAATACAGCTGTGCCAAGCTTGTCGCGTCATACTCAAGAAGACTCGAGGCTGTAATCGCTGCCAAAAGTGTTTCAACAAAGTACTGTGTAAACGGTCAAATAAAATAAACCTGTTTTTGCTTTGTCATTAAGGGGTGTGTAGATTGATGAGGAAAAAATACAATTGAATCCATGTTTGAATATGGCTGTAACATAACAAAATGTGGAAAAAGTCAAAGGGTCTGAATACTTTCCGAAGGCACTTTATAACGGTTTGTAGTCTTAACATCTGGCACATAATAACGGCACAATTGCCAGAAAAAAGGGATTTATTTACAATTATAAACTGAGTGATTGGAGCCCTGAATGCTGATTGGTTGAAACCTATGGTATATCAGACCGTGTACCAGGGGTATGACAAAACCTTTTTCTTTTGCTGTTTTAATTACATTGGTAACCAGTTTATAATAGCAATAAGGCACCTAAGAAGGTTTGTTGTATTTGTCCATAGCTGAGGGCTGTGTCCTAAGAACAGTCCTTAGTCATGGTCGATTGGCCATATAACACATTTCCTTGGGTCTTATTTCATAATCATAGCAGTCAAAACAAGTTAAATCGACATCCCATTGATGGAAAATTATCTGGCGAGTTTAAGGGCTAAATATCTTTTCTCTTGTGACATTCTTAAACTCACAATAATTCTTATTTTGATTAGAAACCTAATTTAGCTTCTTAGCCTACGTTGTTAGAAATTATGCCGATATTCCTTCTTAATTCACTCGATAACATTTTGGAAAAAGGGTTTATTGGATAAATGTGACAACTGTTCTCTTGCTGAGCCCCAATGAAATGGGGCTAGGTTTTCTGGCATTGTGGGCTGGTTTTGAGAGGTCATTGGTCTAGAAATGTTTGCTTAACCTGGCAACCCTGCTCAATCATCTTGTACTGGTTGCGGAGAGAAGGTTTATGCTGAAAGACAAATTCCAGTGTAAAAAAAAATGAAGGGGGAGGGGTGTCAATGTAAATAGTCCGGTGGCCTTTTGATTAATTGTTCAGCAGTCTTATGGCTTGGGGGTAGAAGATGTTGAGGAGCCTTTTGGTCCTAGACTTGGCACTCTGGTACTGCTTGCCATACGGTAGCAGAGAGAACAGTCTATGACTTGGGTGACTAGAGTCTTTGACAATTTTTTGGACTTTCCTCTAACACCGCCTAGTTTATAGGTTCTGGATGGCAGGATGCACATTTATCTTCTGCACATCTATTACTCCAGTGTTGAATTGCTATATTGTAATTATTTTGCCACTATGGCCTATTTATTGCCTTACCTCCCTTATCTTACCTCATTTGCACACACTGTATATAGACTTTTCTGTTGTGTTATTGACTGTATGTTTGTTTATTCCATGTGTAACTCTGTGTTGTCGTTTGTGTCGCACTGCTTTGCTTTATCTTGGCCAGGTCTCAGTTGTAAATAAGAACCTGTTCTCAACTGGCCTACCTGGTTAAATAAAGGTGTTCTCAACTGGCCTACCTGGTTAAATAAAGGTCAAATAAAAAAAATAAAAAAGCTTGGCCGCAGTGAGGTACTGGGCCATACGCACTACCCTCTGTAGCGGTAATGCAGATGCAAAATAACTACGTAGATTTAGCTGCATAATTACCAGCTGGCTAGATGTACGGTACTGGTCAAAAGTTTGGACACAGCTTATTTATTTAAAAAATGTTTTACATTATAAAACTATGAAATAACACATATGGAATCATAACACATATGCAATCATTCTTCAAAGTAGCCACCCTTTGCCTTGATGACAGCTTTTCACACTCTTGACATTCTCTCAACCAGCTTAATGAAGAATGCTTTTCCAACAGTCTTGAAGATGTTTCCCAACATGCTGAACACTTGTTGGTGGCTTTAGCTTCACACTGCGGTCCAACTCATCCCAAACCATCTCAGGTGGGTTGAGGTCAGGTAATTGTGGAGTCCAGTTCATCTGATACAGCACTCCATCACTTTCCTTGATCAAATAGTCCTTACACAGCCTGGAGGTGTGGTTTGGGTCATTGTCCTGTTGAAAAACAAATTATAGTCCCACTAAGCGCAAACCAGATGGGATTGTTATGCACGTGAGTGAGGACCCAAAAGCGGTTTAACAAAAACAGAGTCCTTTAATGTCAAAACACAGGGAAGACATAGATCCTCTTCAGATGTATATAATGGCAAAATAGACAACCCGCAGAGAGGGCGACAAATGAATCAAAGTCCTTCTGATATTCACAGAAGAGTCCCCCTTCTTAGCAGCAGAGGAGAATAGCTGGGTTAGAGTCCCCTTCTTAGCAGCAGAGGAGAATAGCTGGGTTAGCGGCGGCAGACTGCTGGTCTCTCTGGGTAGGCGCGGGTCGTAGAGGACAGAGGTACCTGATCACACGTAGCATCAGATGAACAGGCAGATTCCGACAGGACGGGACAAGGGTGAAGCAAACGAGACGATAGTTTGGTTCTGGCATGAGAAACTCAAACGAGAATCTGACAAAGACAGAAGCAGGAACAGAGAGAGAAATAGAGACCTAATCAGAGGGAAAAAGGGAACAGGTGGGAAAAGGGTGAACGAGGTAGTTAGAGAAGATGAGGAACAGCTGGGGGAAGGAGAGGAAGAGAAGGTAACCTAATACGACCAGCAGAGGGAGACGGAGTAAAGGGAAAGAACAGGAACAAGACATAATATGACAGTATACATGACAGATACATGACAGTACCCCCCCCACTCACCGAGCGCCTTCTGGCGCACTCGAGGAGGAAACCTGGCGGCAACGGAGGAAATCATCGATCAGCGAACGGTCCAGCACGTCCCGAGAGGGAACCCAACTCCTTTCCTCAGGACCGTACCCCTCCCAATCCACTAGGTACTGATGACCACGGCCCCGAGGACGCATGTCCAAAATCTTACGGACCCTGTAGATAGGTGCGCCCTCGACAAGGATGGGGGGGGGGGGGGGGGGGGGGGGAAGACGAGCGGGGGCGCGAAGAACGGGCTTAACACAGGAGACATGGAAGACCGGGTGGACGCGACGAAGATATCGCGGAAGAAGAAGTCGCACTGCGACAGGATTAATGATCTGAGAAATACGGAACGGACCAATGAACCGCGGGGTCAATTTGCGAGAAGCTGTCTTAAGGGGAAGGTTCTGAGTGGAGAGCCAAACTCTCTGACCGCGACAATATCTAGGACTCTTAGTTCTACGCTATTGGCGGCTCTCACAGTCTGCGCCCTATAACGGCAAAGTGCAGACCTGACCCTCTTCCAGGTGCGCTCGCAACGTTGGACAAAAGCCTGAGCGGAGGGGACGCTGGACTCGGCGAACTGAGACGAGAACAGCGGAGGCTGGTACCCGAGGCTACTCTGAAAAGGAGATGGACGAAGGACGAAGGAAGCGAGTTGTGGGCGTATTCTGCCCAGGGGAGCTGTTCTGACCAAGACGCAGGGTTACGAAAAGAAAGACTGCGTAAGATGCGACCAATAGTCTGATTGGCCCGTTCTGCTTGACCGTTAGACTGGGGGTGAAAGCCGGAAGAGAGACTGACGGAAGCCCCAATCAAACGGCAAAACTCCCTCCAAAATTGAGACGTGAATTGCGGACCCCTGTCCGAAACGACGTCTGACGGAAGGCCATGAATTCTGAAAACATTCTCGATGATGATTTGTGCCGTTTCTTTAGCAGAAGGGAGCTTAGCGAGGGGAATAAAATGAGCCGCCTTAGAGAACCTATCGACAACCGTAAGAATAACAGTCTTCCCCGCTGACGAAGCCAGTCCGGTGATAAAATCTAAGGCGATGTGAGACCACGGTCGAGAGGGAATGGGAAGCGGTCTGAGACGGCCGGCAGGAGGGGAGTTACCGGACTTAGTCTGCGCGCAGACCGAACAAGCAGCCACGAAACGACGCGTGTCATGCTCCCGAGTGGGCCACCAAAAACGCTGGCGAATGGAAGCAAGCGTACCCCGAACGCCGGGGTGGCCGGCTAACTTGGCAGAGTGAGCCCACTGAAGAACGGCCAGACGAGTAGGAACGGGAACGAAAAGAAGGTTCCTAGGACAAGCGCGCGGCGAATGAGTGTGAGTGAGTGCTTGCTTTACCTGCCTCTCAATTCCCCAGACAGTCAACCCGACAACACGCCCCTCAGGGAGAATCCCCTCGGGGTGAGTGGAGGCTACTGAAGAACTGAAGAGACGAGATAAAGCATCAGGCTTGGTGTTCTTAGAGCCCGGACGATAAGAATTTACGAACTCGAAACGAGCGAAAAACAGCGCCCCAACGAGCCTGACGCGCACTAAGTCGTTTGGCAGAACGGATGTACTCAAGGTTCCTATGGTCAGTCCAAACGACAAAAGGAACCTTCGCCCCCTCCAACCACTGTCGCCATTCGCCTAGGGCTAAGCGGATGGCGAGCAGTTCGCGGTTTCCCACATCATAGTTACGTTCCGACGGCGACAGGCGATGAGGCAAGGGTGGACCTTGTCGTCAGAGAGGGAGCGCTGAGAAAGAATGGCCCCCACGCCCACCTCTGACGCGTCAACCTCGACAACGAACTGTCTAGAGACGTCAGGTGTAACAAGGATAGGTGCGGATGTAAAACGATTCTTGAGGAGATCAAAAGCTCCCTGGGCGGAAACGGACCACTTAAAGCACGTCTTGACAGAAGTAAGGGCTGTGAGAGGAGCTGCCACCTGACCGAAATTACGGATGAAACAACGATAGAAATTCGCGAAGCCGAGAAAGCGCTGCAGCTCGACGCGTGACTTAGGAACGGGCCAATCAATGACAGCTTGGATCTTAGCGGGATCCATCTTAATGCCTTCAGCAGAAATAACAGAACCGAGAAATGTGACGGAGGAGGCATGAAAAGTGCACTTCTCAGCCTTCACAAAAAGACAATTCTCTAAAAGGCGCTGGAGGCCACGTCGAACGTGCTGAACATGAATCTGGAGTGACGGTGAAAAAATCAGGATATTGTCAAGGTAAACGAAAACAAAGATGTTCAGCATGTCTCTCAGGACGTCATTGACTAATGCCTGAAAGACAGCTGGAGCGTTAGCGAGGCCGAAAGGAAGAACCCGGTATTCAAAGTGCCCTAACGGAGTGTTAAACGTCGTTTTCCACTCGTCCCCCTCCCTGATGCGCACGAGATGGTAAGCGTTACGAAGGTCCAACTTAGTGAAAAACCTGGCTCCCTGCAGGATCTCGAAGGCTGAAGACATAAGAGGGAGCGGATAACGATTCTTCACTGTTATGTCATTCAGCCCTCGATAATCTATGCAGGGGCGCAGGGACCCGTCCTTCTTCTTAACAAAAAAAAACCCCACTCCGGCGGGAGAGGAGGAGGGGACTATGGTACCGGCGTCAAGAGCTACAGACAAATAATCTTTGAGAGCCTTACGTTCGGGAGCCGACAGAGAGTATAGTCTACCCCGGGGGGAGTGGTTCCCGGAAGGAGATCAATACTACAGTCATATGACCGGTGCGGAGGAAGAGAGGTGGCCCTGGACCGACTGAACACCGTGCGCAGATCGTGATATTCCTCCGGCACACCCGTCAAATCACCAGGCTCCTCCTGTGAAGAAGAGACAGAGGAAACAGGAGGGATAGCAGACATTAAACATTTCACATGACAAGAGACGTTCCAGGAGAGGATAGAATTACTAGACCAATTAATAGAAGGATTATGACAAACTAGCCAGGGATGGCCCAAAACAACAGGTGTAAAAGGTGAACGAAAAATTAAAAAAGAAAGGGTTTCGCTATGATTACCAGAGACAGTGAGGGTTAAAGGTAGCGTCTCACGCTGAATCCTGGGGAGAGAACTACCATCCAAAGCGAACAAGGCCGTGGGCTCCCTTAACTGTCTGAGAGGAATGTCATGTTCCCGAGCCCAGGTCTCGTCCATAAAACAGCCCTCCGCCCCAGAGTCTATCAAGGCACTGCAGGAAGCTGACGAACCGGTCCAGCGTAGATGGACCGACAAGGTAGTGCAGGATCTTGAAGGAGAGACCAGAGTAGTAGCGCTCACCAGTAGCCCTCCGCTTACTGATGAGCTCTGGCTTTTACTGGACATGAAGTGACAAAATGACCAGCGGAACCGCAATAGAGACAGAGGCGGTTGGTGATTCTCCGTTCCCTCTCCTTAGTCGAGATGCGGATACCCCCCAGCTGCATAGGCTCAGCACCCGAGCCGGCGGAGGAAGATGGAATTGATGCGGAGAGGGGGGCAACGGAGAACGCGAGCTCCTTTCCACGAGCTCGGTGACGAAGATCAACCCGTCGCTCTATGCGAATAGCGAGTTCAATCAAGGAATCCACGCTGGAAGGAACCTCCCGGGAGAGAATCTCATCCTTTACCTCCGCGCGGAGACCCTCCAGAAAACGAGCGAGCAAAGTCGGCTCGTTCCAGTCACTGGAGGCAGCAAGAGTGCGAAACTCAATAGAGTAATCTGTTATGGATCGATTACCTTGACATAGGGAAGACAGGACCCTGGAAGCTTCCTCCCCAAAAACAGAACGATCAAAAACCCGTATCATCTCCTCCTTAAAGTCCTGATACTGGTTAGTACACTCAGCCCTCGCCTCCCAGATTGCCGTGCCCCACTCACGAGCCCGTCCAGTAAGGAGAGATATGACGTAGGCGATACGAGCTGTGCTCCTGGAGTAAGTGTTGGGCTGGAGAGAAAACACAATATCACACTGGGTGAGGAACAAGCGGCATTCAGTGGGCTCCCCAGAGTAACACGGCGGGTTATTGATTCTGGGCTCCGGAGATTCGAAAGCCCTGGAAGTGGCCGGTGGATCGAGGCGGAGATGGTGAATCTGTTCTGTGAGGTCGGAGACTTGGGCGGCCAGGGTCTCAACGGCATGTCGAGCAGCAGACAATTCCTGCTCGTGTCTGCCTAGCATCGCTCCCTGGATCTCGACGGCTGAGTGGAGAGGATCCGAAGTCGCTGGGTCCATTCTTGGTCAGATTCTTCTGTTATGCACGTGAGTGAGGACCCAAAAGCGGTTTAACAAAAACAGAGTCCTTTAATGTCAAAACACAGGGAAGACATAGATCCTCTTCAGATGTATATAATGGCAAAATAGACAACCCGCAGAGAGGGCGACAAATGAATCATAAAGTCCTTCTGATATTCACAGAAGAGTCCCCCTTCTTAGCAGCAGAGGAGAATAGCTGGGTTAGAGTCCCCTTCTTAGCAGCAGAGGAGAATAGCTGGGTTAGCGGCGACAGACTGCTGGTCTTTCTGGGTAGGCGCGGGTCGTAGAGGACAGAGGTACCTGATCACACGTAGCATCAGATGAACAGGCAGATTCCGACAGGACGGGACAAGGGTGAAGCAAACGAGACGATAGTTTGGTTCTGGCATGAGAAACTCAAACGAGAATCTGACAAAGACAGAAGCAGGAACAGAGAGAGAAATAGAGACCTAATCAGAGGGAAAAAGGGAACAGGTGGGAAAAGGGTGAACGAGGTAGTTAGAGAAGATGAGGAACAGCTGGGGGAAGGAGAGGAAGAGAAGGTAACCTAATACGACCAGCAGAGGGAGACGGAGTGAAGAGAAAGAACAGGAACAAGACATAATATGACAATACATGACAGGGATGGTGTGTCGCTGCAGAATGCTGTGTGCCTTGAATTCGGAATAAATCACAGACAGTGTCACCAGCAAAGACCGTGTCACCATCACACCTCCTCCTTCATGCTTTGTGGTGCATTTCACAAAGACGCAGCGGTTGGAACCAGAAATCTCAAATTTGGACTCATCAGACCAAAGGACAGATTTCCACCGGTCTAATGTCCAATGCTTCTGTTTTTTGGCCCAAGCATGTCTATTCTTCCCATTGATCTCCTTTAGTAATTGTTTATTTGCAGCAATTTGACCATGAAAGCCTGATTCACGCTGTCTCCTCTGAAGAGTTGATGTTGAGATGTGTCTGTTACTTGAACTCTGTGAAGCATTTATTTAGGCTTCAATCTGAGGTGCAGGTAACTAATGAATTTATCCTCTGCAGCAGAGGTAACTCTGGATCTTCCTTTCCATTGGCGGTCCTCATTAGAGGCAGTTTCATCATAGTGCTTGATGGTTTTTGCGACTGCACTTGAAGAAACTTTAAAAGTTCTTGAAATTTTCCGGATTGACTAACCTTCATGTCTTAAAGTAATGATGGACTGTCATTTCTCTTTGCTTATTTTAGGTGTTCTTGCCATAATATGGACTTGGTCTTTTACCAAATAGGACTATCTTCTGTATACCACCCCTACCTTGTCACAACACAACTGATTGGCTCAAACGCAAACAAATAAACTTTTAACAAAGCACACCTGTTAATTGAAATGCATTCCAGGTGACTACCTCATGAAGCTGGTTGAGAGAATGCCAAGTTGTCATCAATGCAACGGGTGGCTACTTGAAGTCTCTCAAATATAAAATATATTTAGATTTGTTTAACACTTTTTTGGTTACTACATGATTCCATATGTGTTATTTCATAGTTTTGATGTCTTCACTATTATGATATAATGTAAACAATAGTAAAATGTAAGAATAACCCTGTGAGTTGTGTCCAAACTTTTGACTGGTTCTGTAAATGGTATTATTCATCTAATCTTGAAATCTATAATCCAATAGCTAGCTAGCTATTTAGCTATTATTTCATAGTATCTAGCTAGCTAGCCAATTTAGCATGTGTCCCTATAACGTAACATGGGGTTTGTTTAGCTTTCTAATTGATTAGCAGTAGCTCCGCAGTGGCTATTTTTGGTAGCTAGCTAGTTATGCATGACAAACTGGCAAACTGGGCGCTCCGTCTGCTGTTTCCTGAAGTCCACGATCAGCTCCTTTATTTTGTTGACTTTGAGTGAGAGGTTATTTTCCTGGCATCACACTCCCAGGGCCCTCACCTTCTCCCTGTAGGCTGTCTTGTCATTGTTGGTAATCAGGCCTACTACTGTTATGTTTTCTGCAAACGTAATGATTGAGTTGAAGGCGTGCAGGAGGGGGCTGAGTACTCACCCTTGTGGGGTCCCAATGTTGAGGATCAGCAAAGTGGAAGTGTTGTTTCCTACCTTCATCACCTGGGGGCGGCCCGTCAGGTAGTCCAGGATCCAGTTGCACAGGGCGGGGTTCAGACCCAGGCCCCCGAGCTTAGTGATGAGCTTGGAGGGTACTATGGTGTTGGTTCTGGTTCTGGATTCTGTTCCTCAAATAATTGAGTTATTTTCCGGTTTTCAGTTGTTTTCCCTGATCCGGTTCCAACCTTTGTGTGCGACAAGGACTATATCATGTTAGTCACATCATTTCATTGGTCAATCATCAATGCTGATGTCACAGTGGCTATCTAACCAGGAAAGAACATCTAATCGCTATCTCTTAGCATGGTAAGGACACCACCATACCCCCATTGCATTCCTCTCACCATGGACAATGACCCTGTGGTAAACAAAAGATGTCAGACAAAACACAACAAACAGCAGAAAGTTGGATTATTTACAGGCTTGATGGTTTCTACTGACTGTGGACATTTTGACCCCAGAGACACATTTCTGATCATAGCCCAAAGGTGGTTTAATTAAATTCTTCAAATTGTTCATGACTTTGTCAATCAACTTGTTCTTAACAAAGCAAAATCATTGTTTAGTGTTTCTGTATCAATATGAACTTTTTTTTAAATTAAAGTCCTTTGGGGTTATTTGGACTCCAACCAAAAACACATTCTGCTAATAGTAATTTGATAGAAAGTTAGTTTATTTTAATTTCGGTTTCTCTGGAGACATAACAATAAGTTATCCATGCCACCAGAGGGATGAGGGGGACCTTTATCAGTGATTTTGACAAGATAGATAGATCCACATGTACCCGTCCAATATTGTACTTTTTTATATATTTTATGTATATACTCACTACTGTTCAAAAGTTTGGGGTCACTTAGAAATGTCCTTGTTTTCCATGAAAACATACATTAAATGACTTTTAAAATGAATAGGAAATATAGTCAAGACGTTGACAATTTTTTATTTAAATAACAATTGTGTCCTTCAAACTTTGCTTTTGTCAAATAATCTTCTATTTGCAGCAATTGCAGCCTTGCAGACCTTTGGCATTCTAGTTGTCAATTTGTTGAGGTAATCTGAAGCATCTCTCACAAGTTGGATTGGCTTGGATCTGCTCCCACAACAGCTCAATAGAGTTGAGATCCGGTGACTGTGCTGGCCACTCCATTACAGACAGAATACCAGATGACTGTGGCTGCTTCTTCCCTAAATAGTTATTGCATAGTTTAGAACTGTGCTTTGTGTCATTGTCCTGTTGTAGGAGGAAATTGGCTCAAATTAAGTGTCGTCCACAGGGTATGGCATGGCGGTGCAAAATGTAGTGATAGCCTTCCTTCTTCAAGATCCCTTTTACCCTGTACAAATCTCCCACTTTACCAACACCAAAGCACCCCCAGACCATCACATTGCCTCCACCATGCTTGACAGATGGCATCAAGCACTCCTCTATTTTTTCTGGGTCTCACGAATGTTCTTCTTTGTGATCCGAACACCTCTAACTTAGATTTGTCTGTCCATAACACTTTTTTCCAATCTTCCTCTGTCCAATGTCTGTGTTCTTTTGCCCATCTTAATTTTTTATTTTTATTGGCCAGTCTGAGATGGCTTTTTCTTTGCAACTCTGCCTAGATGGCCATCATCCCGGAGTTGCCTCTTCACTATTGACATTGAGACTGGTGTTTTGCAGGTACTATTTAGTGAAGCTGCCAGTTGAGGACTTGTGAGGTGTCTGTTTTTCAAACTAGACACTCTCATGTACTTGTCCTCTTGCTCAGTTGTGCACTGAGGCTTCCCACTCCTCTTTATATTCTGGTTAGAGACAGTTTGAGCTGTTCTGTGAAGGGAGTAGTACACAGTGTTGTACGAGATCTTCAGTTTCTTAGCAATTTCTCGCATGGAATTGCCTTCATTTCTCAGAACAATAACAGGCTGACGAATTTCAGAAGAAAGTTCTTGGTTTCTGGCCATTGTGAGCCTGTAATCGAACCCACAAATGCTGATGCTCCAGATAATCAACTTGTCTAAAGAAGGACAGTTTTATTGCTTCTTTAATTAGAACAACAGTTTTCAGCTTTGCTAACATAATTGCAAAAAGGTTTTCTAATGATCAATTAGCCTTTTAAAATGATAAACTTGGATTAGCTAACACAACGTGCCATTGGAACACAGGAGTGATGGTTGCTGATAATGGGCCTCTGTACACCTATGTAGATATTCCATTAAAAATCAGCCGTTTCCAGCTACAAAAGTCATTTTCAACATTAACATTGTCTACACTGTATTTCTGATCAATTTGATGTTATTTTAATAGACAAATGAGATTTTCTTTAAAAATAAGTGTGTAAATAAATACAGTTGAAGTCAGAAGTTTACATACACCTCAGCCAAATACATTTAAACTCAGTTTTTCACAATTCCTGACATTTAATCCTATTAAAAATTCGGATTAGGATTTTTTTTATTATTTTTTATTTATTTCACCTTTATTTAACCAGGTAGGCTAGTTGAGAACAAGTTCTCATTTGCAACTGCGACCTGGCCAAGATAAGGCATAGCAGTGTGAACAGACAACACAGAGTTACACATGGAGTAAACAATTAACAAGTCAATAACACAGTAGAAAAAAGGGGAGTCTATATATACATTGTGTGCAAAAGGCATGAGAAGGTAGGCAAATAATTACAATTATGCAGATTAACACTGGAGTGATAAATGATCAGATGGTTATGTACAGGTAGAGATATTGGTGTGCAAAAGAGCAGAAAAATAAATAAAATAAAAACAGTATGGGGATGAGGTAGGTGAAAATGGGTGGGCTATTTACCAATAGACTATGTACAGCTGCAGCGATCGGTTAGCTGCTCAGATAGCAGATGTTTGAAGTTGGTGAGGGAGATAAAAGTCTCCAACTTCAGCGATTTTTGCAATTCGTTCCAGTCACAGGCAGCAGAGAACTGGAACGAAAGGCGGCCAAATGAGGTGTTGGCTTTAGGGATGATCAGTGAGATACACCTGCTGGAGCGCGTGCTACGGATGGGTGTTGCCATCGTAACCAGTGAACTGAGATAAGGCGGAGCTTTACCTAGCATGGACTTGTAGATGACCTGGAGCCAGTGGGTCTGGCGACGAATATGTATCGAGGGCCAGCCGACTAGAGCATACAAGTCGCAGTGGTGGGTGGTATAAGGTGCTTTAGTGACAAAACGGATGGCACTGTGATAAACTGCATCCAGTTTGCTGAGTAGAGTGTTGGAAGCAATTTTGTAGATGACATCGCCGAAGTCGAGGATCGGTAGGATAGTCAGTTTTACTAGGGTAAGTTTGGCGGCGTGAGTGAAGGAGGCTTTGTTGCGGAATAGAAAGCCGACTCTTGATTTGATTTTCGATTGGAGATGTTTGATATGGGTCTGGAAGGAGAGTTTAGAGTCTAGCCAGACACCTAGGTACTTATAGATGTCCACATATTCAAGGTCGGAACCATCCAGGGTGGTGATGCTGGTCAGGCGTGCGGGTGCAGGCAGCGAACGGTTGAAAAGCATGCATTTGGTTTTACTAGCGTTTAAGAGCAGTTGGAGGCCACGGAAGGAGTGCTGTATGGCATTGAAGCTCGTTTGGAGGTTAGATAGCACAGTGTCCAAGGACGGGCCGGAAGTATATAGAATGGTGTCGTCTGCGTAGAGGTGGATCAGGGAATCGCCCGCAGCATGAGAAACATCATTGATATATACAGAGAAAAGAGTCGGCCCGAGAATTGAACCCTGTGGCACCCCCATAGAGACTGCCAGAGGACCGGACAGCATGCCCTCCGATTTGACACACTGAACTCTGTCTGCAAAGTAATTGGTGAACCAGGCAAGGCAGTCATCCGAAAAACCGAGGCTACTGAGTCTGCCGATAAGAATACGGTGATTGACAGAGTCGAAAGCCTTGGCAAGGTCTATGAAGACGGCTGCACAGTACTGTCTTTTATCGATGGCGGTTATGATATCATTTAGTACCTTGAGCGTGGCTGAGGTACACCTGTGACCGGCTCGGAAACCAGATTGCACAGCGGAGAAGGTACGGTGGGATTCGAGATGGTCAGTGACCTGTTTGTTGACTTGGCTTTCGAAGACCTTAGATAGGCAGGGCAGGATGGATATAGGTCTGTAACAGTTTGGGTCCAGGGTGTCGCCCCCTTTGAAGAGGGGGATGACTGCGGCAGCTTTCCAATCCTTGGGGATCTCAGACGATATGAAAGAGAGGTTGAACAGGCTGGTAATAGGGGTTGCGACAATGGCGGCGGATAGTTTCAGGAATAGAGGGTCCAGATTGTCAAGCCCAGCTGATTTGTACGGGTCCAGGTTTTGCAGCTCTTTCAGAACATCTGCTATCTGGATTTGGGTAAAGGAGAACCTGGAGAGGCTTGGGCGAGTAGCTGCGGGGGGGGGGGGAGCTGTTGGCCGAGGTTGGAGTAGCCAGGCGGAAGGCATGGCCAGCCGTTGAGAAATGCTTGTTGAAGTTTTCGATAATCATGGATTTATCGGTGGTGACCGTGTTACCTAGCCTCAGTGCAGTGGGCAGCTGGGAGGAGGTGCTCTTGTTCTCCATGGACTTCACAGTGTCCCAGAACTTTTTGGAGTTGGAGCTACGGGATGCAAACTTCTGCCTGAAGAAGTTGGCTTTAGCTTTCCTGACTGACTGTGTGTATTGGTTCCTGACTTCCCTGAACAGTTGCATATCGCGGGGACTATTCGATGTTAGTGCAGTCCGCCACAGGATGTTTTTGTGCTGGTCGAGGGCAGTCAGGTCTGGAGTGAACCAGGGGCTATATCTGTTCTTAGTTCTGCATGCTTATCTAAAATGGTGAGGAAGTTACTTTTAAAGAAAGACCAGGCATCCTCAACTGACGGGATGAGGTCAATGTCCTTCCAGAATACCCGGGCCAGGTCGATTAGAAAGGCCTGCTCACAGAAGTGTTTTAGGGAGCGTTTGACAGTGATGAGGGGTGGTCGTTTGACTGCGGCTCCGTAGCGGATACAGGCAATGAGGCAGTGATCGCTGAGATCCTGGTTGAAGACAGCGGAGGTGTATTTGGAGGGCCAGTTGGTCAGGATGACGTCTATGAGGGTGCCCTTGTTTACAGAGTTAGGGTTGTACCTGGTGGGTTCCTTGATGATTTGAGTGAGATTGAGGGCATCTAGCTTAGATTGTAGGACTGCCGGGGTGTTAAGCATATCCCAGTTTAGGTCACCTAACAGAACAAACTCTGAAGCTAGATGGGGGGCGATCAATTCACAAATGGTGTCCAGGGCACAGCTGGGAGCTGAGGGGGGTCGGTAGCAGGCGGCAACAGTGAGAGACTTATTTCTGGAGAGAGTAATTTTCAAAATTAGTAGTTCGAACTGTTTGGGTATGGACCTGGAAAGTATGACATTACTTTGCAGGCTATCTCTGCAGTAGACTGCAACTCCTCCCCCTTTGGCAGTTCTATCTTGACGGAAGATGTTATAGTTGGGTATGGAAATCTCAGAATTTTTGGTGGCCTTCCTGAGCCAGGATTCAGACACGGCAAGGACATCAGGGTTAGCAGAGTGTGCTAGAGCAGTGAGTAAGACAAACTTAGGGAGAAGGCTTTTGATGTTGACATGCATGAAACCAAGGCTTTTTCGATCACAGAAGTCAACAAATGAGGGTGCCTGGGGACATGCAGGGCCTGGGTTTACCTCCACATCACCCGCGGAACAGAGAAGGAGTAGTATGAGGGTGCGGCTGAAGGCTATCAAAACTGGTCGCCTAGGGCGTTGGGGACAGAGAATAAGAGGAGCAGGTTTCTGGGCATGGTAGAATATATTCAGGGCATAATGCGCAAACAGGGGTATGGTGGGGTGCGGGTACAGCGGAGGTAAGCCCAGGCACTGGGTGATGATGAGAGAGGTTGTATCTCTGGACATGCTGGTTGTAATGGGTGAGGTCACCGCTTTATTTTAAGAATGTGAAATGTCAGAATAATAGTAGAGAGAATGATTTATTTCAGCTTTTATTTCTTTCATCACATTCCCAGTGGGTCAGAAGTTTACATACACTCAATTAGTATTTGGTAGCATTGCCTTTAAATGGTTTAACTTGGGTCAAACATTTTGGGTAGCAATCCACAAGCTTCCCAGAATAAGTTGAGTGAATTTTGGCCCATTCTTCCTGACAGAGCTGGTGTAACTGAGTCAGGTTTGTAGGCCTCC
Source organism: Oncorhynchus clarkii lewisi (assembly GCF_045791955.1). Classification (NCBI taxonomy): domain Eukaryota; kingdom Metazoa; phylum Chordata; class Actinopteri; order Salmoniformes; family Salmonidae; genus Oncorhynchus; species Oncorhynchus clarkii. The sequence continues at coordinate 15,518,886 of NC_092175.1, read as the reverse complement.
TTGCTCACACACACTTTTTTAGTTCTGCCTACTAATTTTCTATAGGATTGAGGTCAGGGCTTTGTGATGGCCACTCCAATACCTTGACTTTGTTGTCCTTAAGCCATTTTGCCACAACTTTGGACGTATGCTTCAGGTTATTGTCCATTTGGAAGACCCATTTGCGACCAAGCTTTAACTTCCTGACTGATGTCTTGACATGTTGCTTCAATATATCCACATACTTTTCCTTATCATGATGCCATCTATTTTGTGAAGTGCACCAGTCCCTGCTGCAGCAAAGCACCCCCACATCATGATGCTGCCACACCCGGGCTTCACGGTTGGGATGGTGTTGTTCGGCTTGCAAGCCTCCCCCTTTTTCCTCCAAACATAACAATGGTCATTATAGCCAAACAGTTCTATTTTTGTTTCATCTGACCAGAGGACATTTATCCAAAAAGTACAATCTTTGTCCCCATGTGCAGTTGCAAACCGTAGTCTGGCTTTTTTTATTTGCGGTTTTGGAACAGTGGCTTCCTCCTTGCTGAGCGGCCTTTCAGGTTATGTCGATATAGGACTCGTTTTACTGTGGTACTTTTGTACCGGTTTCCTCCAGCATCTTCACAAGGTCCTTGCTGTTGTTCTGGGATTGATTTGCACTTTTTGCACCAAAGTACATTCATCTCTAGGAGACAGAATGCGTCTCCTCCCTGAGCGTTATGACGGCTGCGTGGTCCCATGGTGTTTATACTTGCGTACTGTTGTTTGTACAGATGAACGTGGTACCTTCAGGCATTTGGAAATTGCTCCCAAGGATGAACCAGACTTGTGTAGGTCTACAATATTTTTTCTGAGGTCTTGGCTGATTTCTTTTGATTTTCCCATGATGTCAAGCAAAGAGGCACTGAGTTTGAAGGTATGCCTTGAAATACATCCACAGGTACATCTCAAATTGACTCACATGATGTCAATTAGCCCATCAGAAGCTTCTAAAGTCATGACATTATGACAACCCTTCCACTCTGTCTGCCGAATTCTTTCTCTTTGCTCTTGTTTTCCTTAATAGGTTGTCGGTGGGCGGAGCCGGGAGGGTCGTCAGCGAAATGGGACACACCTGGGCTCGGGTGTCTCCCAGGATAAATGCACCTCTTCCCCATTCATTAAGGAGATGCTCTCCGTTTAGACACAGATTTCGGTTGTGGCTGTTTTCGGTTGTTTGCGTCTGCACCGTTCAACACCCCTCATTATCACATTTATGTACGCAACCTCTCCCTTATATTACTGACTGCTCACACCATTGTTAATTATATTTTGGTTACTTTAGTTAAAATATATTTTGTTATTCTATATCTCCACGTTTCCTTTTTTTGTTACGCACTTTGATCCGGTTCGTGACAAGTGGGGTAAGCTTGGTTCCTAGACATTTTGGCGGATAGCACTTTGTTGCATTATGAAGGACTACTACTCGTGTCATTTGGCTTACTAGTATGTGTGTTGTGTTTGGGAGAGAACTTGGAGTTAATGTTAAACTCTGTACGTGCGTTGTTTGCATCTTTTGTTACAGCTTGTTTGAGATGTAATGTTTGGTGCCCAGTACTGGTTGCCTTTGTTTGTTTGGGAAACTTGCAACTGCAGTGGATAGTTCGTTGTGTGCTGCGTTGGATAAAGTACATTGGTTAGTTTCCAGGCCCATGCCCAGGCTGGAGACTCTTGCTCTACTCGCTGTTGGGACATTGGTTTGAGGAGGTGAGTATAATTGGCTGTGTACCTCAGTGAGAGATTTCCTCTGTTAGGCTTAGTGACATGTTTCACTTTGGAATATGTTGGGCATGGTTATTTTGTTTATTTTTGTGTGGTGTCTGTGGACTGAGCAGTTGTCTCGGGGGCACATCCGTGACTTGGGGGAATCTGCTAGCGTGCTGGGTGGTTTATTTCCTTGCCAGCGGGCTAGTGTGTAATTACCCACCGCAAATCCGCACGAAGACTAGGGTTGAGTTATTGTAGGTTTTGGGGAAGCTCCATATATATCTCATCTCTCTTCTGTGGTGCCCAGTGTGATTGTCATTTCTCTGGTTGTGATCTGGTGTGCTCAGAGGGGAAGAGCCCTCCCACTCTGTCTACCGAATTCTTTCTCTTTGCTCTTGTTTTCCTTAATAGGATGTTGGTGGGCGGAACCGGGAATGTCGTCAGCGAATTGGGACACCTAGGCTCGGGTGTGTCCCAGAATAAATGCACCTCTTTCCCATTCATTGAAGAGACTCTCTCCATGCAGACACAGATTTTGGTTGGGGCTGTTTATGGTTGTTTGCGTTTGCACATTTCAACACCTATCATTTATCACATTTATGCATGCAACCACTCACTTACACAACTGGTTACTGACTACACACACCATTGTTAATTGTACACTGCTCAAAAAAATAAAGGGAACACTAAAATAACACATCCTAGATCTGAAAGAATTAAATATTCTTATTAAATACTTTTTTCTTTACATAGTTGAATTTGCTGACAACAAAATCACACAAAAATTATCAATGGAAATCGAATTTATCAACCCATGTAGGTCTGGATTTGGAGTCACACTCAAAATTAAAGTGGAAAACCACACTACAGGCTGATCCAACCTTGATGTAATGTCCTTAAAACAAGTCAAAATGAGGCTCAGTAGTGTATGTGGCCTCCACGTGCCTGTATGACCTCCCTACAACGCCTGGGCATGCTCCTGATGAGGTGGCGGATGGTCTCCTTAGGGATCTCCTCCCAGACCTGGACTAAAGCACCCGCCAACTCCTCGACAGTTTGTGGTGGATGGTTGCGAGACATGATGTCCCAGATGTGCTCAATTGGATTCAGGTCTGGGGAACGGGCGGGCCAGTCCATAGCATCAATGCCTTCCTCTTGCAGGAACTGCTGACACACTCCAGCCACCTGAGGTCTAGCATTGTCTTGCATTAGGAGGAACCCAGGGCCAACCGCACCAGCATATGGTCTCACAAGGGGTCTGAGGATCTCATCTCGGTACCTAATGGCAGTCAGGCTACCTCTGGCGAGCACATGGAGGGCTGTGCGGTCCCCCCAAAAAATGCCACCCCACACCATGACTGACCCACCGCCAAACCGGTCATGCTGGAGGATGTTGCAGGCAGCAGAACGTTCTCCACGGCGTCTCCAGACTCTGTCACGTCTGTCACATGTGCTCTGTGAACCTGCTTTCATCTTTTAAGAGCACAGGGCGCCAGTGGCGAATTTGCCAATCTTGGTGTTCTCTGGCAAATATCAAACGTCCTGCACGGTGTTGGGCTGTAAGCACAACCCCCACCTGTGGACGCCGGGCCCTCATACCACCCTCATGGAGTCTGTTTCTGACCATTTGAGCATGACACATGCACATTCGTGGCCTGCTGGAAGTCATTTTGCAGGGCTCTGGCAGTGCTCCTCCTGCTCCTCCTTGCACAAAAGCGGAGGTAGCGGTCCTGCTGCTGGGTTGTTGCCCTCCTACGGCCTCCTCCACGTCCCCTGATGTTCTGGTCTGTCTCCTGGTAGTGCCTCCATGCTCTGGACACTACGCTGACAGATACAGCAAACCTTCTTGCCACAGCTCGCATTGATATGCCATCCTGGATGAGCTGCACTCCCTGAGCCACTTGTGTGGGTTGTAGACATCATCTCATGCTACCACTAGAGTGAAAGCACCGCCAGCATTCAAAAGTGACCAAAACATCAGCCAGGAAGCATAGGAACTGAGAAGTGGTCTGTGGTCACCACCTGTAGAAACACTCCTTTATTGGGGGTGTCTTGCTAATTGCCTATAATTTCCACCTGTTGTCTATTCCATTTGTACAACGGCATGTGACATTTATTGTCAATCAGTGTTGCTTCCTAAGTGGACAGTTTGATTTCACAGAAGTGTGATTGACTTGGAGTTACATTGTGTTGTTTAAGTGTTCCTTTTATTTTTTTGAGCAGTGCATTTAGTTAAATAAATAGATTTTGTTATTCCTCATCTCCACATTGTTTCCTTGTTGTTATGCACTTTGAGCCGGTTCGTTACATAATTTTCTGGAATTCTCCAAGCTGTTTAAAGGCACAGTCAACTTAGTGTATGTAAACTTCTGACCCACTGGAATTGTGATAGTGAAATAATCATTGGGAAAATTACTTGTGTCAGGCACAAAGTAGATGTCTCAACCGACTTGCCAGAACTATAGTTTGTTTACAAGAAATTAGTTTTAATGACTCCAACCTAAGTGTATGTAAACTTCCGACTTCAACTGTTTTTATATATCTCTATCGGTGCGTTTCAAAACTCCTGCCCTGAATGACGGGTCGCCACTGCCTGATAGACGGCGCACCTTATGTACTCTGGTTAGCTGCTTATAACTACGTATGACCGTGTTCAAAACAAACTTAGATGTATGCTTAGTTGCAGTCAAAACCGGTCATAAGTCTGTCAGTCGTGTAACTACTTGGTATAACTGTAACACAGAAACCAGCTACCCTCTGAATGTACACGTGGTGCTGTACTGGTGTTTTCTACCCCCCCCCCCCAAAAAAAAAAACTGTTATATAAAGACCATAATTCCTATGTTTTCAACTTGTTATGGAATTTATGTTGCTATAACATTTAATTTGAAGTGACTTTGCTTTTTGAAACATCCTTCCATACATGTATTCCCTTCCATAGGCTCTATATACCAATCCCATTGATTCACTAGCAGTGATGCTAATGCTGGCTGTGGGGTATGTGAGTAAGGAGAACTAAGCCATGTTTTTGGTTTCTCAGATCAGTGGGTGAAACGCTTTATCAATTAAATTAAGTACAGTATGTTTCACATTTTGGTGTACAGCCCCTTTAAATTGCAGCTGTTTTTACCACAAATATGAAAACAATATTTACTTCAAGATTCTAAACTAACTGATACTACTGTATATACAATCCTGATGGTAAATCAACTTTAGTACTAATGTGGGCTGCACATTTAAGGGAAAAATGCATATTTTTATTGAACAATATATGCTAAATAATAATTTAACTATAAAATAAATCTGTTTTGGTTATTTTTCTATTTCAGATAACATTATTTACATGTCCAATGTTTAAAAAAAACTAAGTTTCTCTTTTGCTGTGATTGTTGCTTTTTCCAATAGTTTCTTATCAGGGTCATAATGACCCCAGTTGGTAATCCGTGTATGTAAAATATGTTTGTAGTATGAGGGTTAATATATTGAACAAAAATATAAACACAACATGTAAAGTGTCGGTACCATGTTTCATGAGCTGAAATAAAAGATCTCAAATGTTCCATCTGTACAAAAATATTTTTTTCTGAGGGTAATTTCTGTCTCTAAAGCTCTTGTTGGGAAAAACAAATTCTGATTGTCTGGGCCTGGCTGCCAGGTGGGTGGACCCATGGCTGCGCCCCTGCCCAGTCATGTGACATCCATAGTCTAGGGCCTAATGAATTTATTTCAATTGACTGATTTCCTTACCTGTAACTCAGCAAAACCTTTTAAATTGGTGCAGTTATGTGTCAGTTGACATGTGTTTTTTTTTTAGGAATATAATTATTATTTATTCTCTCCCTTTTCATTCAGGGGAACCTGTGTTTAAGGCTATGTCCTGTTAAACACGCAATTATACATTTCATGTAAAATAAACCCTATGGAATTACGCATCTGGCAAAACAAGCTCCGGTCCAAAGTCAACAGACAGGTGCTGCTGTACAGACATGTTTCTGAGGAATATACTGCAGTTAGCGTGGGGTTTCACACTGACACTGCCTGGCATCTCATTTATGTTACAGCCACAAATAACACATTCTCGCTGTTGTGATCGTTTCAAAGTTCCACCTTGGTTATGGGTTTGACAAGATTAGAAGGAAATAAGGAAAAAAACGATCAGAATATTTATTGTGTGAAATATTTGCCAAAATTACTTGTCGTAAAATAAGAATAGGAAAATAATGTTTTACAAATATATATATATAGTCATGCCCATTCACCCTCTGAATGGCACACAATCCATGTCTCAAGGCTTAAAATTCCTTTAACTGTCTCCTCTTCATCTACACTGATTTAACAAGTGACATCAAAAAGGGACCATAGCTTTCACCTGAATTCACCTGGTCAGTAATTTGTTTTGTACACTCAGTGTATATAAAAACATTCACATTTTCATAATAAAACTTTTCTTTGACATTTTATTTGTATATACTGTAATTGTTCCTCCTCAAAACAGTATGGCTCACAATTCTCAACACCCACAAAATGTACCTTTGCTGTCTACGTGGTAAACCTGTAGTTTCGTGACTATTAATAAACTTTAAAAAATATTTATTTCAAAATGCTACTTCATGTTCAAAACAAATCCCAGAGATGAAGGCACAACAATAATTCATTTTTGGATAATAACTTCACTCCAGTGCATAATAAATTGTTAGCAAGCTTCAAAGGGTAAAAACACAGAATATTAAAAGACAATTCATGTTCTGTAGTATTTCAAAAGTGCTACAATGCCCTTTGAACTGTGTCTTATAACTGAAACAGTGCTCTATATACATGTATATTTGTTGTGTCAGGGCATTTCTCTATGCAATATTGTATGTACAGTAATGCGTGCTTTTCCAAGCGTCCAATGTCAACATTGACATGTTACATCTTTTTCCCAGAGTGCATCTTGTTTTCTGTAATTTAGCAGGAGTGTTGGCTTGTTGCATTCTGTTCACGAGGAGCTTGAGATGAGCCTCTTTAACTTCATGAACTCCTCAGTTGTCAGTGGTATTAGAGAGGAAGATGAGGGGTCCACCATCAAAGCCTTCCTAGAGTTTTCCACCATTCCCTGGGATGTTTCTGTACTACAGGCTAGGGATGTGGGGCCTACATCATCCTGCTCCAGAGACTGACTGCTGGGGTGGATCTTCAAGGGGATTGGCTGGGCTCTGTCCCGTAGATCATGGGGGTGCATGGGACTTGGGTGGTAGGGCCTCCTGGTGTTCTCCTGTTTCTCCCAGGGGTACAAGTCCCTGCTGGCCGGGTTACGTAGGGTGTTCCCTGATAGCTGAGCCTTGTAGCTGGAGATCTGGTATGGCGCCATGGGGTGGCGGTGACTGGAAGTAGGGGAGGTGGTGGTGTGGCTAGG